>NC_080382.1:13689005-14021690 GCF_014773155.1 Arachis stenosperma
TTAACGATTAAGGGTAGCACTTTCTCTTTAAGCAACATTTTTAGTGATACGCTTTTAAATCAATAAAACAAAAATCTGTAAATCTGTACAAAAATGCATCTGTACAGTAGATAGACCCAATTTAAAGACTAATTATATTTTATAATAAAAAAATATAATTATAAAAATTATTATCATATTATATATATTTTGCCCCCACTCACAAAATTTTTTGCATGTGTCACTAGTTGTAAGTCAATTTATCTTCACCTGCACATAGAACAATCTGTTGTAACATAAGAAATCCATTGTACTCGAGATTGAGGTCCACATGTATGTTGGAAGCTGGAGTAATGGAGCAGAAAGGTAGACCACAATAAGAGGACACGAGCATGGAAGACCCTTGGAGTGATGGAACACAGTACGATAAATATGCTTTTACTCTCTGCGAATTTCAAATTATTTTTCAGGGCATTTCAATACCTTATTACCTTCTCTGGTATTTTCAGTGATTTCCGGTGAATTTCCAATTCAATGTCTAATTGTCTGAAGCGTGAAAATATGCTTGTGAGCATTGCCCAAATTCAAAATTCACCCAAAAAGTTGATTTGGTGCAAGACTCGTGCATCCCAAATACAATTCTTCTGTGAGAAATCTTATTTTTGTAATATCAAATCATAAGAAATCTTAATTTTGATAATGAGATGTTCAAAAGGTTTAAGTTTGAATAAAAAAAATACTATTATTTAAAAGAGTGTTAGAGATATCATTATTCATGTTATCTCTTTTTATTAGTTTAAATTTTTGGAATAAGTAATTTTATGATAATAATAAAAGATAAAAATCTATAAATAATTATATATCTTATATAGGTTAAGTAAAAGTTTTTCTTTTAACCTGAATGAATATTATTCATATTTTTTAATTTTTTATATTAAAATTATTTTTTTTAAATAGTATTTTTTTAAGTAAAAAGCTCAATGGTATATTGGAGTAGTCTAATAGAAACAAACAAAAATTACAAAAAGCATAGTGACATTAAAGAATTCCCTTTGTCATCTCCGGTATTGCCATCAACAATTAAAGGGGTCTACACCTTTCTACTCGTTGTGGCTCAACATAGTCATGTGAGTGATTTCTTCAACACCTTTGCTTTTATTCTGAAATATCCTTCTATTCCTCTCCAGCCATATGTTCCAAACCACTGCATACAAAGATCTCAATCGTTGCTCTCTATCCTCTCTCCTCCTTGGCCCCTCCGTCCAGCACAGAAAATGTTCCCTCATTGTCCCTGAAATAGACCATTGTTGGCCAATCATCGATAGCCAACCACTCCACACCTGCCAAGCAAATTCACAGCATAGAAATAAATGGTGCACATGTTCCGAACATTTATTACATAGAACACAAACGTTATCTTCCTGGTTAATGACCCCTAGCCGGTTTTACCGTTCTTTTGTATTCACCTTACCTATCAGGACAAACCAAGCAAATAACTCTACTCTAGGTGGAACCAACCCTTTCCAGATGGTCTTTGTGAAGCTGTAACTTGTCACCTCCTCCGAGAATGTCGCCTCCTGCAAAACCTGAACAAACGAGTTAGTTGAATAAACTCCTTGTCTATCATATTTGTATACTACCCTATCTTCTCTGTTAACTACTAGTTGCACAGGTCTCAATGCCTCATGTAATGGACCCAGTAGTCCCAACTCTCATTGAAAGAGCTCTCTCCTCCACTGGAAGTTCCAAATCTAGTCTAACCCATCCCAAAATCCACAATCCCCTATAACAGGTCCACATTGGTTTGAAATAGAGAAAAGCCTGAAAAACCGCTCTTTTAGAGGCCCACAAAACAACCAAATATCCTTCCAAAACCGCATACTCCGCCCATCACCAACCTCCATAGACAGCCATGTAATAATCTTATTTCTTATATGGTCATTCGTTATTTGTAGCTGACATATATCCTTCCACAGTCCTCCCCTAGTAGTAGGGGTGGAAAAAGGCCAGGCGGCCTGCCAGGGGCCTGCAGCCTGGCCTGTGTTTGGCCTGGCCTGGTCTGACCTGTTATAAAATAGGTATAGACCCAGGCTCTTTTAAAAGCCTTAATACATTAATAGGCCAGTCTCAGGCTTACTAATTAGCCTTATAGGCCTGTCAGGCCTACCTGGACCTGTTAAAATATAATTAAATATATAAATAATTATTTATTATTAATAAAATTATGAGATATTTTAAATTTATTATATTTTATTATAAATATTTTTGTATATTTTAAATATGTTAGAAGTTTAAATTTTTTTATAAATATTAAATATATGACATATTATATATAACAATTTTTATTAAAAAATAATTTTTTTAAATAATATTTTTATTTTTGTAAAAAAAAATTATCAGGCCTTTTAACAGGCTTCAGTCCAGGCCAGGCTGAATAACAGGCCAGGCCTAGTACTTTATAAAGAGCCTATAACAGGCTGCAGGCCAAGCTCAGGCCAATCAACTGTATGACAGGCCAGGCCTGTTAAGAGCAAAGCCTGGCCTGGCCTGTTTCCACCCCTACCTAGTAAGTAGCACTTGGGTTGACAGCAATTCATGAGGATTCAGATTATAACAAGAATAAACCATCTTCTTCCACAACGGGTAATTTTCGTTAGCAAATCGCCACCACCATTTAAACAGCATAGCTGTGTTGCGAACCTAGCATCCCCAACTTCCAACCCGCCTAGTTTTTTCGGGGCCTGCACGATGTCCCATTTTACTAATGCCATCCTATTACTGCCATCATCCTTACTCCACAAGAACCTTCTTTGTAGTGAAATCAATTTCTCAGCGACAGCTTTCGGCATTTTGAACAAGCTCAAATAATACACAGACAGACTGTTTAATACTGATTTAATCAGCACCAACCTTCCAGCTTTATTCAAAGCTTTCGCCTTTCATAGACTTAACTTCTCCTCCACTTTGTCTATTACAAGCTTCCAGGTCTTCACCAATATCGGATTCGCACCTAAGGGAATACCCAGATATTTAACTGGAAGAGACTCGCCTTTACACCCCAACAACTGGCATATATTTTGGGTCCATTGTTCTTCACAATTTATCGGAATCAAGCTCGATTTGTCAAAGTTGATACTGAGACCTATCATCAATTCAAAGCATCTCAATAGTCGCCTATAATTCTTAATAGTGTCCGCCTCAGGTGGGCAGAACAGAATTGTGTCATCAGCAAACTGAAGATGTGACAGTGCTATGCTATCTCTGCCAATCACCAGGGGTGATATACGCCCATTCCTGACTGCCTCTCCCACCAATCGATGTAAGACATCCACAACTAGTACGAATAAGAACGGAGAAAGCGGATCACCTTGTCTCAGACCTCTTTCCATCTTGAATGGCTTAGATGGCAACCCATTTATCAGAACTGACATATATGCTGTGGAGACACACTTCATCACCCACGATCTCCATCTATTGCCAAATCCCATCTTTTGCAGCACTATGTCCACAAAACTCCACCTGACTCTATCATATGCCTTTTGGAAATCTAACTTGATTATTGCTGCCTCCTTTTTCCTCAGTTTGAGCCAGTTTACCGTTTCACATACAATGAGCGCCCCATCATGTATTCCTCTGGCATCACAGATCTCATCTTCCTAACCAAAACCTTAGAGATAACCTTCTACACGCATCTAACCATGCTGATAGGTCGCAGATCTTTAATCTCCTTAGCTCCAATGAACTTAGGTGCCAACGCCACCCAAGTGATGTTAGTGTATGTCGGCAGCCTTGACGTCTGAAAGAACCCCATCACTGCAGCCGTGAATTCAGGCCCAATCTCACTCCAACACCTCTTGACAAAATTCATGTTGTACCCGTCGCACCCTGGTGTTTTAGAGGATTCACAATCCCACACAGCTTCTCTGATCTCCTCAGCTATCGACAGCGCCTCCAGATTTACAGAATTTTCCTGCTCTATCCTATTTACCAGACCATCTCTAAAACTCATCATAGGAGACTTCTCCTGGTGATATAACTCTTTATAATATTCCTTAATAACAATTTTTATTTTAGCTTAGTTCTTGACCAGTTTACTGTTGATTAACAATATATCGATCCTGTTATTCTTTAGTTTTACTGAAACTATGTTGTGAAAATATTTTATATTTTTGAACAAATATACAAAAATAAAGTCACAACTCACATATGTACATAAGTGGAGAAACATCTAAAAAGTGTGAAGAATGAATTTTTTAATTTTACTGAAGAATCTACCGAGTTTTCAAGGGTGACAAGATGATGCATGTATCTTCAGTCCTGTCACCTATTTTTTTTCTCTTGCTAATCATATCTTTTTTTTTTTTTTTTGCCAATTAGATAGAATCAATTACATTTTTATTAAGGTTTTGCTCATCATCACATACACATTGTCATGATTTAAGTTTAATCTTTTTTTAATTAAATTTTTAGATGTATAAAAGATGGATAATTCATCTTGGAAGATATAATTAATAGATTTATTTGCCCATGTATAAACAAGATGCAATATAAGACAGACAAAGTTGTACAATGTATATTGCTTTATGGTGTTGTAGAAGTTGTAGTATATTTGTTATACATCAAAGGAGTACAATAATGTAACATCCTTTTGCAAATGAATTTATTTGTAACGGCTAGCTAGTATGTACTAAGTAGGGTAGATATAATAGTAGACAGTATGTTAAATAAAATGAAAAAACAATAAATAGATCCTAACTTTTTAATTTGACGATAAATAAATATTTAACTAATTAAAAATATAACAGCTTCTCTCACTCTTTAAGACGGAAGACATCTAATCCTTTTGAATAACCTATTTATTTTTATAAAATAAAAAATATTTTTATATTTTAATTAATAAAAAATTCATATTTTTTAATTAAAAAATTAAAAATTTATTTGTTCTTTTTTTTTTTAAAATGAAGTTAACGAGGGTGATAGAACTTCTCTTATACCACTAATCGACGATTATGTCGTTCACATAGAACTTAATTAGTTTGTTTAATTAAGTGTAAAAAATTTTGGCCAGCAATTTTTTAAGTTCTGTATGATATGTAAGTTTTTTTTCTTTTTATTCATTGGTAAGATTGCTTTATTAGCGATATTATAACGAGAATAAGTATTACAAGCTAAGAGTGTAACTGTGTAAAAGTGTCTCGAAAACCAAATTAATAGCGATGGAAAATTTCCGAGTTGATAAACAACTCTAAAGAAAGAAGTTAAAGCTAAAAGAATTAGATAAAATATACATTATTGCTAATAATGAAGAATGTAAAATATTTTAATACGTTTTATTAGATTTTCATCTAATAATTTTTAATTATGAATTTTACGTAAAAACAATTACACATAAAATTTCACCTATTATAATGGGTTAATAATATTTAATAGTTAAATTAGTTCTTTAAAAATAAAATATTTTTTAAATTTGTCTTTAAAAAATTTTTTCAATCAAGTTCGTCTAATAAAAATTAAAAATTAATTATATTTGTCTTCCAGTCACTTAATTAATAATTTTTGCCAATAATTCATATTGTAAAATGTTAATTGACAATATACATGATATTTGATATGTTTCATTAAATTTTAACTAAATATATTTATGAAAATCTATTAATTTAGTTTTTGTTTTTAATTACATAAATCATATTTCTAATATGATCTAACAATTAAATTCATAGATTTTTATAAATATATTTGATGAACATCAAATTAGATATATTAAGTATCATAATAAATATTATTAATTAATATTTTATATCATTAATTATTATCAAAAATTATTAATAGAATAACTAAAAAATAAATATAATTAATTTATAAAAAAATTAATTTGATTAATAAATTTTATTGAAAACAGATTTAAAAAATATATTATTTTTTAAAAACTAATTTAACTATTAACTCTGTGTTATAAGTCATGAAGCTTCACCATAAGCAGCTTATCCCAAGAGTCATAAAACGTTAGTTTGCTAAGACGTTTAGGGCTAGAAAGCTACTAGGATTCCATGCATAAGATCTAAAATGACATGTGATGAATGTAATAGGTCCACTTGTTCCTTCTTTTATTTATTTGCTTTCATATGTCCTTTTCAGTTTTCACACTTTTCTCTTCTTCATTATTCATAATAGGCCTGCTCCATTATTGTAACTTATTGTAATGTACTACTCCTCGCATTTCACGTTCACACAATATATCCATATCTATTATGACGAGGATGGATAAGGGTGATGGATGCCCATTTATGAGGGCACATTTTCCTTATCTTAAAAGAAATAAATGAAGTTTGAAATGTAAATTTTGTATATCTATAAATATATGTACTGAGGCAAAGAGAAGAATAAAAGAGCAATAAAAATCTTCTCTCTATTATATTACTAATAACAATTCTCTCTCTCTATTTATATTGCTTACATATAAATTTTTTTCTTCTTTCTTTCTTTCATGTTACTATATATATTAGTAAAATATATATTTAATATATATATGTATCATCTCTTTTATATTAAGATAGTAATTATGATGGATATTACTACTAAAATTATTTAATTATATTTTATATTTTATATTTGTTACCTCTTTTTTATTTATTTATTTAGTTATTTTACAACAATATCCATATTGTTATATTAATAATGTTAAATTAACACCTCAAACAGATAACCATTGTACACAATTACAAAAACCTCCTGTCTTTACTTTGATTTATTGTAGTTATATTAGTTTTTAGTGTAACTATAACTTGATTATTTATTACAAAAATATCATTTAAAATCAACTACTGAAATTATTTATTAATATATTTGTTTATAAATATATGTATAATTTAATTTTTTAATATATTTATATTTTAATATATATTTTATACTGATAATTATTATATATATAATATATAGCATAATCAGTTAATTAACGTAACATTTCTGGTTAATTAATGTAACAAAATAGTAAATGAAAAAAAGTTAAAATTTATTTGACTAATTATTGATTGAAAAATACGATTTCAAGAATTGCTTGGTATTGGTTGCTTCAATTAGATTAACCAAGAATTAATTATTTTATCAGTCAAATTTAGATAAAAATTTCGATTACCAAAATAATTAAAAAAAACTAGTGAATTAGTTAAATATTATTAAAAGTTTAAAGATCTAAGTGAGATTATAATTTTTTATTATTAAAAGTTTAAAACTTTTTTTTAATATATATATATATAACACTTTTAAATACCTAATTTTACCGGTTAATTTTCAAAATCTTGCTAAAAATCAGTCTCAACTCTCAATCTTTTCCTACGATAAATTTTGAGAGACTAATAATTTTTAATATTTTTTGTTATTATTTGATCAATATAAATACTAAATTATTTTTAATAAATAAATTTTATTAATTTATATGTATAAATTTTAAAAAATATAGATATAAATTATATTAATTTATGTATACAAAATTTAATAAATATAAATATAAATTATATATTTTTTATATGTAAAATTTTTATAAATATATATATAAATTATTATTAGTTAAATATTGTTAAAATAATAATAATAATATTTACTAACATAGTCTGATATAGGGCTGTCAAACGGGTTAGTCTGGCCCATTTAGATTTGACCCATTAAATTCGTGGGTTAAATAGGCTGGCCCATTTAAACCCGTTTTATTCGTGGGCTAGAATTTTTTAGTTCAGACCGTTTATGGTTAGTTCGATGGGTTAAATGGGTCAGCCTGTTTATCATTTAATTTTATTTTTTGAAAAATATTTTGACAAAAAATACCACTTTTAAGTAACAAACTTTTAAAAATAAATTGATGGGTCGGATTTTCGAGTCGAATAAAGAGAAATATCAGCTAAAAGTACTGTTTTTTTAAAAAATATAAAAAATAAACGGGCCACCCATTTAACCCGCAAGCTAGCCCGTTTAACCCGTCATTTTTTCAAGTTAATCGGGCTCAGTCCGTTTAGCCCGAAATTTAAACAGGTTTAATTTTAGAAGCAAAGTCCGTCCATTTAAATGGATAAATGGACTAGTCTGATGGGTTTAGCCCATTTGAACGACGCTAGTTTGATATTAACTATATCCATATCGCTCAGTACCACAATAGATTAGTCTTTATCCTGTCGGATTAAGGGAAAATCTAAAAAAAAAAAAAGACATATCCATGTCAAAAAATAATAATATTACTGTCAATGCGGCACATGTAATTCTGATATCTCAAAGAGTTAAAAAATTAAAAAAGTTTTTGGAGCCGAGTACAAGTCATGACTTTGGTGAAACATTTTTCTGCAATTTGGAATTAAAAAAGGGGCGGTGATTAATGAAAACAAAAAAGGGTAACACAAAGGTCCACAAATTCGGCAACTTGGATTAAGAAGCAATCGCCGACTCAAAACACAGCACGCGGAAATGCTTAGGAACACGGCAAAATTCTCATTACACACAAACTTTAATTAATTGAACCATTGAGTTTTCAATCCACAGATACTTCATTTTTTTATTTGTTAAATATATGTAAAATATAGTTATATATGTATTTTTATAAGAGTATAATTATATATGTATTTTTTATTTATTAAATTAAGTTTATGATATAATATAAAAAAATCATTATTACAAAATTTAGAGTTTAATTTTTATTATTTTTAAAATATTCTTTTTAGATAAAAAAATTGTACGAAATTTCAACCATCAATAAAGAAACTCCCACAAAACGATATATAATGGTTTATGCACTTATCCATAATTTTTATTAGAGGGCACACTCATTCCACACGTGCATAAATTGAAGTTATTGTATTTGTAGGACCCTTCACCCTTGGCCTTCAGTTTTGAGCACTTCAAAGTCCAATCCTGAGTGGGCACTGCCCATGTTAGCTTTTCATCAACACTTAGACCACCACCATCTATTTATTGTAGTTTCAGTTCAACAGAAGTGTATGTGGTTGTGTATTTCAAATTGTGGTTCGCTACAAAAATTATTAAAATAGCATTCGATTTTAGCCACTAAAGAAATTAATTGCTAATGGCAATTGATTTAATAACTAATATAGAACTTTTAGAATTAAAAATAATTAATCGCTAAATTATATTTAGCGGTCGATTTTAGCGACCAACAAAATCAGTCACTAATCATAATCAAATTAGCAATCGATAAATTTTTTATACAATTAGAATAAAATTGGTCGCTAAATCGGTCGTTATTTTTTAATTTAGCGACCGAATTAACAACTAAAACAAGAGAAGTAACGTCTTTAGGATTTTTGATCACAAAATCGATAGCTATTTTTAATTTAGCAACCGATTTTACAACGGATAGAGAAAGGGTGAAAAATTATTTGGTTGCTAATTTAGCCACTAAGACAGTGGTCGCTAATAGCAACCGAATTAGCGACTGGTTACTTTTTTATACCACCAGAATAAAGTTGGTCGCTAAAATCGGTCGCTATTTTTTAATTTAGCGACCGAATTAGCAACCAAAATAAAGAAGTAACGTCTTTGGGACTGTTGGTCACAAAATCAGTCGCTATTTTTTAATTTAGTGACTGATTTTGCAACCAATAAAGATATATAATGAAAAATTAGTTAGTCGCTAATTCGGTTGCTATAAACTCATCCGTCACTAAATCGGTCGTTAATTTGAATAAAATAATATAGTTACTAAATTACTCTCACTAATCCTAACTCACCCACATTATTCTCATCTTCTTACTTCAGTTACGGAGTTACTCGCCTGAAGCACAGCACCGTCTTCTTCATCTTCTTAGTTACCCACACTATTGTTGTCTTCTTCGTCGCAGCACCGTCTTCATCATTTTCTGATTGCAACACCGTCTTCTGAAGCCTCGCCGTCATTGTCGTCTTCTGAGATCTCAATGCCGTTGCTAAATCGATTGCTATTCCAATAATCTTTTATAGTGATTTTTTTATGTGATTTTTAAATTTTTTATATTTATTTTTTTTTTCCAAAGGAACTATTTTTATTAAAAGTAATTTTAAAATAATTCATTATTTTATTTTCCAAAGGTAAATTTTGTATTAAAAGTAAATTTGAACTAATATATAATAGAAGGATGCTATTATTGATTGAAAGATGATAATATCTACTACCTTAATTTAACTATAATTTAGTGGTATGTGGTTTAAATGTTCATGATATAAAAAGTATAAGTATTATTTAATAGTTATTAGTTTATATTTTTAAGTATTAGAGTGTTCAAATTTCATATATTTTAATTTTATTTATTTAATTAATAATTTGTTTTTATGTTAGTAGATTTAAAATTTTTTATTTTTAATCTAATTTAAGATGTATAAATATCTTTTAAAATATTGTAGTGATCAGTTAGATATAGACATTAGAGGATTGGAAAATCAAATTTTTTAATTTGGCAATGAAATCATAGTATGAATAAATAAAGTTGAATGAATTTATTTTTTATTGTATCAAAAAATTAGATAAAAATAGAATAACTTTTATTGTATTTAATTTCAGTCAATGTATTTTATTTTTTATTTATTCTTTGCATTTAATTTCAATCTTTATCCTATTATTTATCCTTAGTTTTTGTATTTTTCCATCTATTTAATTGATACTTATGTATGAAGACTATTAAAGTGTTAAAATAAGTCTCTCTAATTTCTTACTCATGTACTTAGTTAAGATCATTAACTATCATTTTAAACATTAACAATAACATAATAATAAAAATATTAATCCACCAGTTTTATATAATAATTTAACACATTTTTTCTATTATTAATAAGACGTAAACTTCTCATTTTATAAAGCTTACAATTTATTTAAAAAAATGAATCAATTTAATATATAACAAAGAATAAGAAAATATAACATTTATTTTAAAATAATTAGCTCCATTTTGAGCATGCATAGTTGCATACAGCGTGTGTTTGTTTCCATCCATTCCTTTATGCTATTGGGCTCCTGCCTACAAATCCTTTTAAAAAAATTATTTTATATATAATGCCATGAAGATAGTCTATAGCATCCGTAATAACACTGTTTTGCATATGAACAACTTGCATTTTATTTAGACTTGTGACGTAATTAAATTTGGGGCATTATGAGTTTAGAATACAGAGAAAAATTGAGATATTAAGATTGAGAGATGTAGACTGAGATAGAAATAGAGATTGAAAAACAAAAATTAAATTAAGTTATTATATTGTGTTTAATATAAAATATACTTGAGTGAGTTATGTTTTAGTATTATATTTAATTTAAAATAAATATAGAGATTGAACGGTAAATTTAAAATTTAAAAAGTTAAATAAAGATATTTAAAAAAAGTCACTAAAAATTTAATCTCTCCTTAAATTTTATCCGAGACTTCACTTTTTAAAAATATTAAAAGGATTGAAATTTTAAGAAACTGAAATTTTAGTTTCAGTCTTATAGCCAGAAGCAACATTGTTCTCGACACTGTCGCAACGGAAATAGCGGAAGATGCAAACCAAGAACTAATAGAGAAGAGGGTGGTGCAACTACCACCAAAGGCACCACATATGAACTCGCACGCAATGATCTCAACTGCATAGAAGAGCAGAGCCAAAAAAGAAGAAGCAACAGATCTGACCATATGTAGCGGTCTTTGCAAAGAGAGAGCAAATGCTCGCATCGACGACATCTTTGACGGTGGAACTCGTGACAACCAGCGTGCTTCATGTTCGGTGACCGTTGTGAGAGACACAAGGAAGAAGGAGGTGCGTGTGGATATGACTAGAAGCCATGAAATTAACAATGAAAGGAGAAGTAGTAGGTGTTGTTTGTTTTGAAATTTATGAATGTGGAGATGGAAGAAAATGAGATTGTATTTTTGGTACAAGGTACCAAAAGAAAGGAGAGCGAAAATACATGGAATAGAAGAAAAAAAAAGTTTTTTTTTTTTAAATTTATTATGATTTTTTTTTAATTCATGTTCTATTAATATAGATTACATATAGGATAATATTAAATCAATTTTTAAACATTAGAGATATAAATAAAATGATTTAAAAGTTAAAAATAATTTTAAAATTTATTATAAAAATTGAGAATAAAAACTATATTTTATTTAAAAAAATTATTTTGTTAGTTTAAGTTTTTATTTTATTAATATTTTAAAATAATAATAAACTTATAGTGACGTGAAAGACAATAAATTAATCATTACAAAAATACTGAATTGCGCTCAAATACCTAAAAAGTTTTTCTAATAAAAACAGTTTAATTTAAGCAGCAATGTTGAAAGCATGCAAAATCGAAATTAAACGTGGGAGGCAGATTTGATTGGTTCACAAGGTTTTGTCTACTCAATTGCCTTCAAAATCAAATGGGGATATTACACCATAACCACATGCCCAAATTAATTATTAATTATGGATTTTATCATATCATATAGTATTATTAATTAAATATCAAATTGCAGGATGATGTTATGGGTTTGTATCCTTTTATTGGTAAGTTCAATTTTTTTTTCTAATAAAAGAAAAACACACTGTGTCCTTAGATGCATTTCTCACATCTGTCATTAACACTATTAAAGAAGAAAAGTTTTGAATCTTGATGACAGAGTAACCTATATTAGAAGAGATATTTCTCTTTGTAATTATCTAAGTTTAACAATAAAAGATACTTTGAAAAGAGATAAATTCTTAAAAATATTAAATGAAAAATGAAGGTGGATATTTTAGTAATAATGTTTCATAAAAAAATTATATTATTATTTTTTAAATAATTACATCTTCACTCAACTTTAAATAAAGTGGGCGTAATTCTAAAAAACAGCAACAAAAACAAGATAACAAATACAAAAAAAAAAACATAAAAACTAGCATTAGACAGCAAAATATATAAGCAAAAGAATATAATGATTTTAGCTCCTCCAAAGACATTTTAAGATGAACCCGATCAGATATACAACATCAAATCATGATCATACTCCTTTCAACTTTTACTCTACAGAATTATTTGCCTTTTCCAAAGATCAGTAAATCATGCATCAAAGATCAATTTTATATGTCTTCTTATTCACCTTAGACTTGATATTTGCATTCATAAGTACATCAATTACTCCTATATTGTCGATCTTGACACCATCGATTTGTGCATTCTACGACTTCCTCCTTTAACTTCTCTAATACCAACACTCCATTATTAAAAACAATGTTATTTCTACATCTCCATGTGCACCATATTACAGGAAAAAATAGCACCATCCACACTTTCTTCATATCTTTCCTTATCTTTCTATCCATCCACACCTCAAAGCATTCTTTGGTGGTTCCTGACCAAATCCAAATCACACTCCAATCCACCAAGATTGATCCCCATAACTTCCATATACGATCACATGAAAAAAATAAGTGATGTACCGTCTCCAACCTATCCTTACATAAGACACAAAAGGATTCCGCTTCTGGTACAATCTTAAACTTACATAATCTATCTCTAGTATTCAATCTTTCTAAAATTACAAATCACATCAGCAACTCAATCCGTGGAGGCACAATACTTTTTCACAATTGTTTCGTGAAATTATACATATTGGGTTCCACTTCTATCTCCTTATTCTTATATACCACATCTAAAAAAGATTTAATAGAAAAAGTACCTTACTTGTCATGCTTCCATTTCAAAGTGTCCACCTCTTCTTGTCTCATTTCGATTTTTGACAAAATTACAAGAAGCTTTACAAGGTCTTGTTCCTTCCATTCCCATAAAGCTCTTTTCCATTGTAGGCTCCATCTCCAAATGTAACAATCCCAAATGTCACACTCACTGATTGAGCACTCTTTGTTCAGCGTCACTATGTAAAGACTTGGGAATACCTCTTTCAATCTACCTTTTTGTACCCAAAGGTCGTACCAGAATTTGGTTTTAGTTCTGTTACCCACTTGCAATTGAAGACCCTCTTGATATATACCCACAAGACTACTTTCACTCATATGTATGTTGCCAATGTCAGCCTATACACCCTCAGTTCTCTTCAAATTTTGATTTTCAAAAGACACACCACCATCAAGGTTATTGCAAGAGCAAACTACTTTCTTCCAAAGCGGACATTCCTCCTTATTGAACCTCCACCACCACTTAAACAATAGGGCAGTATTCTTCAAAGATATGTCTCCCACCCCCAAACCTCCTTGTTTTTTTGGTTTTTGTACAACACTCCACTTTACCGTTGGTATACCCTTTCCACCATCTGCCTTACCCCAAAAAAATCTCGACTATAGAGCAATAATCTTTGCAGCAACAGCCTTAGGAATTTTGAACATGCTAAGGTAATATATAGGAAGGCTATTTAGGACAGCCTTTATAAGGACTAGTTTACCTGTCTTTGTTAAAAAGTCTTTCCTCTACCTTCTTTATAATAGGATCCTATGTCTTCACACGTTTTGAATTTGCCCCTAAAGGAATCCCCAAATACCAGATTGGAAGTTTAGCTTTGTTACACTCCAAGATACCACACGCTTTATCAATTGTCTCCTCTCCACAGTTTAAGCCAATGACCACAGATTTGTTATAATTGATCTTTAGACCAGACATAATTTCAAAGCCATGTAAGATCTTCTTATAATTCGTCACAGACTCAACGTCACAAGGACAAAATAAGATTGTGTCGTCTACGAACTGTAAGTGTGAGATTTGTATCTTGTCTCTACCTATCTCCAACGGTTTTATTCTCCCAATTTCAGACAACCTTCCAAGCATACTATTCAACACTTGACCAACTAGAACAAATAAGAATGGGGATAATGAATCACTCTGACGTAAGTCCCTATGTAGCTTAAATGGAATGGTTGGTGTTCCGTTCACCAAAATGGACATGGATTCTATCGTGAGGCACACACGAATCCACTCTCTCCACTTTTTTCTGAACTCCATAATCTTCAACACTACATCCACAAACTCCATCTAATTCTGTCAAAAGCCTTATGAAAATCAAGTTTAATCAACCAAGTCGAAGCCTTCTTCTTCTTTAACCAATGAACTGCTTCACAAGCTATTAATGCGCCATCAACAATCTTCCTCTCCTTCACAAACGCAGACTGTTCTTCACCTACCAAGGCAGTCATCAACAATTGAAGTCTTTTTGATAGTAGCTTTGCTATTACTTTGTATATACACCCCATCATACTAATTGGCCGATAATCTTTTAACTCATCAGATCCTCCTTCCTTATACGCTAACGCCACCTAAGTCAAGTTAGCTTTCTTTGGGAGCGTTCCTTTATCAAAAAAATCTTGCACCATACTATAAAAATTCCTACCCACCACACCCCACAGCTTTCTTATACATTTGAAATTGAAACCATCTAGACCTGGAGCTCTAGATGGTTCACAATCCCAAACGGCATCCTTTATCTCTTCCATTAGTGATATTCTTTCTATCCAATCAACCTCCTCCTTTGTAATTTTATTCACAAGCCCATCATCAAACCCAACATGAAGGTGTTGATCTTCAGTGTACAGTTTCATGAAAATCGCCGAATCTCCTTCTTGATTCTAGTCGGACCTTCAAATCGTCTTTCGCCATACAAACTGAGTCAATAATTTTGCAATTTCTTCTATTCTTAGCTATATTATAAAAAAAACGTGTATTTCAATCCATATCCGAGGAAAATTTTGACCTTGATAGTTGTTTTCAGTATAATCCTTTCCTGTCATACCACTTTTCAGCTAAAATCTTTAGGGCCTTACTCCTTGCTACAAGACAATCGTCCACTTCCCCATCTTCCATTCTTTCATCAACTTTTTGCATTTCTGCCTCAATCTTCTCAATTTGGGAATCAATGTTCCCAAACTTCTTTTTGTTCTATACTTTTAGTGGCTTTTTCAAGGCTTCCATCTTGTCAATTATGCTACTTCCTTCCAATTTATCCTACTATTTTCTCACTGTTTCTTCGAAGCTACTATGTGTTAACCATGCATCCAATGTTCTAAAAGATTTAAGGCCCTAATCCACCACTTTTGAATTCACTAATAAAGGAAAATGATCAGACGTCAACTTATTCAAACCCTTCAAAATGAGCATGTCGAAAGCCTCTAGCCATTCACTGTCAACAAAAACTCTATCTATTCTACTGCAGCTCCTCCCACCATACCACACGAATTTTCTGCACAATAATTCCAGTTCTAGCAATTCCATATTAGCCACCCATTCTTTAAATTCATTACTACTCTGTGACAATGCTTTACATCCCGCACTCTCCTCAGTCATCAAAATTTCGTTGAAATCTCCTCCGAATAAAATCGGCACACCCCAACTCATTTTCAACCCCATGAGCTCAAACCACAACTCTAGCTTTTCTTCTCTAATATGGGGACCATATATTACTTCTTTTCTTCAGCACCACCCCTTATTAATTATTTAATAGTTAGTTTAATCAAATATATTCAATCAAATATATATCAATCTATATAATGATTTATAATGTAATTTTTATATGAAAATTATTTACCATAAAAAATGAGTTACCCCTGAATTTTGATCTCCGACTCAATTTATCTATCAAGGTTTCAATTGACTCTAATTGTACCCTGAAGTTTTGACCCGCACCTCAATTTGGCTCGTCCATCATTTTCCATCATCGAAAAGTTAATCTGGCAATTTTGGTTGACACCTGACACCATAGCAGTTAGATGACATGGCGAAATGTTTGAAGGCATCAATTTAACGCCTAAATTTTAAATAAAACCTAGCAACCTGATGATTGGATTTTTGACGGTTTAGAATTTCACTAATGAAATCTCGTTGTAAAGTATAGTTTCTAAACCAAACAATAATCCTTTCATACAAAAAGTTGTTTGTCACAAGTACAAACCCCTAAATTTATAAACCGAAGTATTGGACCTTGGGTCATTCTCCCTAGGAAGTACAATAAAGTGTCTTGTTATTGGTCATGAGTTATTTTGGGGTTTTGATAAGAGGCATGAAAGTAAAGGACAATGAAAATAAACTAATAACTAACAAAGCTCTTGGCAAGATATGAGAACTAGAAATCCTATCCTAGTTACCTTTCTCAATTGTGATGAGAATTGTTCATTGCTACCACTTAGTTAACCTCTAACTATGGAGGGAAGTCAAGTGGATGAATCAATTTTATTCCTCATGTCCTAATCAACTCCTAAAGAGATGACTAGCTTTAGAGACATTCAAATCAATTAGCAACTTCTAATCATCAATCAACAAAGAAATTAGATAACTCAAGTGTCACTAATTACTCTACCTAGGCCAAGAGGAACAAAACCTACACTAAAACTGAAAGAGACATTTCATCAAACACATAAAGTGCAATAGAAGTAATCATTATTAAATGCAAGAATTAAATGAATCTACAACTGCAAAAATAAGAGATCAACAATAGAAAAGCAAAGAAGACACATTTATTATGAATTACCTCTTATTGAATTGAAAGAATGTAGAAGGAACAATACTAGATCTACAACAAAATATAAGAACAACATAAAGGAAATTGCAATAAAAGAATGGAAGAATGGTGAATGTAACAACAAAGAATTGAGAGGTAGAAGTAGAAGAAAGCAAAGATTAAAACCTAGATCTAAGAACTAAACCTAATCCTAATTCTAGAGAGAAGTGAGAGCTTCTCTCTCTAAACTAATTCTAAACTAATCCAAGGTATATCCTATGCTAGACTTGTTAGCTTTTTTCCCCTTTAATCCTTCATCCTTTTTATTCTTTTCTCCTAGCAATTGGCGCCAAAAATGGGTTCAGAAACCCTCTCAAATCGCCAGGCACGTGTTGCATTAATGAGGTCATATGCTGTCATCGACGCGTGCGCGCACGGTACGCATGCGCGTCCCTGGCCGATTCTGCAATGTGCGCGCGAGCGCCTTGTGCGCATGCGCGTGCTTGGTCGAGATCAATTTCTTTGATTTTTGTGCTTCTCTCCACTTGCATGATTTCTTCCTTGCTCGCTTGATCCATGACTAGCCTATTTCAACCTGAGATTACTAGCAAACATATCAAGGCATCTTATGGAATCAAAGAGGAACTAGAATTCATCAAAATAAGGCTTAAAAAGCATGTTTTTACACTTGAGCACAAATACGGGAGAGATTACAAAACCATGCCAATTCATAGGTTAAATGCTAGAAAAGGTTATCAAAATACTCTAAATTCAATACAAGATAAACCCTAAAAATGGGGTTTATCACAACCCCAATTTTCTCAAATCGCAAGAGTCTCTCCAAGAATTGAGAAGGATGTTAGGGAGCAGCAGCCAAGACTGGTAGCTCTAGTAGAACTAGTTCACATAGTAGCTGGATGAAAAATGAACCGTGACAGAGGTGGGAAGGTTTTTCATTGGTGCGGTTGTGGGTTGCATCCTATTCTTCGATGATTTGGGACAGATTTCAATCCAGAGAGACTATTTTATGGATGCCCTAACTATAATGTGAGTTGGTTGAATTGTTGCAACTTGATTGTGTGTCTCATTTCTCAAATTCTTCTTGGTTTTGTAGTTGCTCTTTCTCATTTTTTTTTGGATTTTTGGTTTTGTAGACTGCCGGTAAGAGATGGTGCAGATTTTTAAATGGGCAGATGGTGAAGAAGAAGATGCCATAGTTGGGAGAAATGAAACTCCAGTTAGTGAAGATCATTGAAAAATTTCTCTGGAATGAAAAATTAGTGCAGTTGAAGCTGAAATTAGAATCTTAAGCATGTGGAATATTATATTGTCTTAGTTTGTCATTATTTTTGGATTTATGATTGTAGCTTCTGGATTAGGTGGGATGAAATATATGTAAATGTGATATCAATTATGTGAATGAATATTAGTATGTATTTGATTTTTTTTTCATGGACCTAAAAGTTGATGACAAACTAGAAATTGAGTTTTATGTTCTCTTGGGTAATGATGTGTACTGTAAAAGTTATATAAAACTGAGATTATATGAAAGAAGTATAAAATTTTACACCGTCACAATATGCAACAATTCATTCTCAAAATGCCAGAAATAGTGCATAGCTAATAGGCTTAGCTTGTATAAAAAAGGATACATCTGAATATAAGAAGTGCACCATCTATCTCTTACAATATGTGTTTTAAACGGAGAATACAAAAAATTATAAGATTCAGTTGATCACAGTCACATACATACAAAAAATTAAACCCTAGCATATAATAACTTTACCATCATCAACAATCGTAATCAACCAAAGTCCTCCAAAAGTTTCACCGATGAAAATAGAGCGAAAAAATTGAAAAACAAACCCTATGCAACATTTTACAAAAAACAGATCATCGTATGTTGAGAGCAACCATTTTGTTACTAACCTGTTTTTGAAGAGATTGTGATTTCCAGACAAATAGTCTTTCCAATGGGGGACGAAACAAGTAAGAAAAGCTTCAAGCTTTTAGTTACAGTGACAACTATGGTTCTTCTCTGAGGGTATGTATATGAAGGGAAGAGGAGGAAAAAGAAGGGTCCATTGGGGGTTTCATTTTAAAGTGGTTAACGTTTGGGTTTTGGTTTAACCCCTTTCTTATGTCACACGACGTCGTTTCTAAATAATTTGGCCATCAAAAGTTAAACGACGTCATTTTGGTAGTGTCAAGTGTCAACTAAAATTGTCAAGTCAGTTTTTCGGTGACGAAAAGTTACAGAAGGACCAAATTGAAACGCGAGTCAAAATTTCAGGATTTAATTAAAGTCAATTAAACTCTTAAAGATTAAATTAAATTGAAAGCCAAATTGTAGAAACCATTTTAAATATTAACTTATCATAAATATATATATATATATATAAGTACACTCCATATGTCTGGAACCTCTGTCAATGCATGTGTAGTGGAATGAGGACACAACCCGTCTCAAAAAAATTGTGTCGATAAAACATTTTACAAAGATATTAAATTTAACATCATTATAAATAGGTTTAGGATTGTAACACACTAAAGAAAAAGTATATTTTTTATCTTTAAAATTTATTTAAAATTTTAAAAATATTTTTTAAATTTTATTTTATCTTATTTTTATCTTAAAATTTTTTTATTTATGTCAAATATATTTTTACCAATTAATTTTTTAAAAATTTAAAATTAATTTATAAATAGTTTTACAAAAATAACTTTTAACATAAATAAACTAAATATAATTATTATACATTATTGTTAGATTAAATCTAAATTTTCTAAAAATTAAGTTAGTAGAGATATATCTGATACAAATTAAAATTTTAAAAATAAATTTAAAATAAAATAAAATTTAAAAGATATTTTTAAACATTTTAACAGAATAAAAAATATATTTTATCTTAAATTAAAATTTCATAACTAAATTGAGTTTTAGGACTTTTGTCTTAACAAAGCGGAACTAATTAATATTTGACCTAAATAAGCTGGCAAATTAATGAAATTATAGAAAACCGAAAGCTTATTGTTTATATGTTATAACAAATTGGAGACAAAGGAGTCAACCCAAAATCAAGACGCAACAAAAATCTCTTAATTAATAACAACTTAACCAACAAAAATCTCTTAATTATCAAACCACAAATATTATGAAATTATATATGAACTGTAAAGTAAGCAACATTTTAGCTATTGCTTCAACCACAAAATCGATGTTTTTGGAATGCAATTCAAAAGTTTGAAAAAAGACATTGTATTTTGTTGTCGGCTTTTGCATGAGCACCGGCCATGTGATCTTAGTCGGCTCATCTTTTTCTTTCTATTTATATTTAAATTATTTATTTAATTTTTTTTCATTGAGTTGGGCAGATAAGGATAAATGATAAACAATGATATGGCTCACCAATTCTTGTTGGGGCATCATTTCTTATTTTGGTGTGACAAGTACATTTACGTTAGATGTACTTAAGTATTTAATATCACACGTCTTTTTAACTAACAATGATTGGATTTTTAATTTTTATAAATAAAATAAATATAAAATTTATCGAAATAAATATTTTTACAAATATTTACCGTTTCAAATAATTTTATCATATCTCGTTTACTGAACGGAATTATTTTTTACGTAACGAATGGTAAGTATGGCTGGGACGTGTATATCTCGTATACACTGTAAATGAGATACATGAAAACGTCATTTCGTTTACACTGTAAACGATATATATATGACTTTATTCAACATCTATAAAAGGATGTGTAATTCTTGATATTTTTCACACACATTTTATATCCTTTCTCTATCTTGTTTCTCTCAAAAACAAAGCTGAATGACCAGTAACAATCTATTCATAGTTGTGGAGCTTTATCCGAATTGTCCTATGAGAAATGGCGACAACGGGGTGACATTTGAGTGTCAGGATATGATATTGTTTCGTACTCAGCGTGTGGAGACATTGTCGGATTTGAAGAGTTTGATATTGAGCAAGCTTCGGGGGACACAAACGAGGGAAATCGGAAGTGTGGCGTATAGGTTGCTGGCACCCATGGAAAATGGAGTCTTCCGGTTTCGGCTATTTCGACTTCACGGGGACGAGCATGTGCGATTGATGTTCGACATTCACGGGAGGATCATGTGTGAACAGGTAATGGAGCTGTCCATCGAGGTGGGCCACGGTGGTAGTGGGAGTTCCGCACAGGACACGTATGTGCAAGATGATCGACCTCTCGCACCACCGCCCATTCATGTCGCGATTACGGAGAATGAGGCAGAGGAGGGTGAGGAGGAGTCGGACGAGGACTACGTGGAGGATAGTGGAGACAGTGAGTCTTTCAATGGCGGCGATAAGGATGAGTTTGTGCCGGAGACACCTGCAGGGGCTGTGTCGCACCATGTGCTGCCTCCATCTCACCCGAATCCGGCACTATCGGCTGTGCCAAGTCACTATCACAGTCTAGATCCGGACGCCATGCATGAGAGGATCTCGGTTTCTGACACCTGTGGAGTGGATTACAACCTAGACGGCGGTGTGGAGTTTCGGGTTGGACATAGGTTCAAAAGCTGAGAAGCGGTGCTTCAAGGTGTGAAGAACTACAGTATTCGCAGGAGTGCTGAGTACCGGGTGATCGAGTCCGACCGGTTAAAGTACCATGTGCAATGTCGTGAAGCCGACGGTGGGTGTCAATGGAGCCTCCGTGTGGCCCTTCGTCAGAATCTCGGATACTGGTAGGTTCAAGTTTAATTGTGAATTTGAGTAGTTTTGTATGATATGTTATTTTGGCTAGACATGTTGTGTAAGAATATATTTTGTTGTTGTGACTAGGGAGGTTTGGAGATTTGGTGGGCCACACAGCTTTCTGGCATCCACCATGTCTCAAGACTATCGTTAGTTAGATAGCAGTCTCATCTACAGAGTGATATTGCTCATGATTTAGTCCAACCCGTCTGTCAGTATCCCGATTTTGCAAGGTGCGGTCCACACAAGCTATCACTTCAAACCCTCATACAGAAAGGTATGGATGGTGAAGCAGAAGGCCATTGCACAGATCTACGATGATTGGGAAGAGTCGTACAACAAGGTGCCGAAACTACTTCAGGCACTGCAGAGCTGTTTTCACAGCACCATATGTGACCTACGCGTCAAACCATACTACGAAGGTGGTGCGCGACTGCTGCATGTTCGACAAAGTATTTTGGGCTTTCTCGTCATGTGTCGAGGCCTTCAAGCATTGCAAGCCATTTGTCTCTGTAGACGGCACGCATTTGTATGGCAAGTACGGTGGAGTGTTGCTTATAGCGGTGGCACAAGACGGGAACAGCAACATACTGCCAATTGCTTTTGCCATTGTTGAGTCTGAGAGCACCGAGTCATGGTCATTCTTTCCTACTAATTTGAGGCGCCACGTCCCCCCACAAGACGGCTTGCTAGTTATATCGGACAAATCTTAGGCCATCAAGGCTGCCCTTGGAGCTGATGATAGTGGGTGGCATCCCCTTAGGGCCTTCCATGCTTACTGTATCAGACATATGGTTGCGAATTTCATGAGCCGGTTCAAGTCAGTCGAGGGCAAGCGATACCTCATAAACGCTGCTTACCGTCCAAGTCAGGCCGGGTTTGAGTGGTACATGAATGCATTGAGGGGCGTCTCCCTGATGTTGGCGGACTGAGCTGGTCGCTTCAGAAAGGAGATCTGGCTTCAGCATTGCGACAGTGGTCGGAGGTTTGGACACATGATCACCAATTTGTTCGAGCACATCAATGCTGTGTTGAAGGGGACATGCTACTTGCCCATTTCGGCCATCGTACGTATCACGTACGAGAGACTGCGAAAGTTGTTTGTTACGAAGGGTAGTGAAGCGCAGAGCCAGTTGGCAGCTGGAAACCGCTTCTCACAAAGACTCTTAGCGGCCATTGAGAAGAATATGGAAGGCATTCCGAAGATGTGTGTGACCCATTGCGATAAGCGGGCCTTCGTGTTTGTCATGGAGGAACTAGTGCCGTTCGAGGGGTGGCGTCAGGGCTCCTTTCGGGTTCGGCTATCGGAGGGCACATGTGATTGTGGTTTATTCCAATCTCTCCACTATCCGTACCGACATGCACTTGCCGGGTGCACCGCCGCTAGCGTTGAGTGGGCCCTGATAGATGTCTAACCCGGCAAGCCCCACGCTACCAGTCATAGTACTCCAGGGTCGGCCTCGTGTCGAATGTGTGCTGCACAGTGATCCGCCGATCGGGCTCAAACCTCTGGTGCCACATATCATACCGCTCCTTCAGCTTGAGTGGCCACCATACATCCTCACCTCGACCAGTAGTAGTCAGGTACCTGTCAATAAAGATGATGTGTTAGATACTTCCTTAAGTCATAATAACTGAAATCTTTTAACGGATAAGTAAATAGAAATATAACATCAATCTCATCTATCAAGATTTATTGGGGTGCCTGGTACCTTCTACTCTCCATTGAACTTCCGTTTCACCTGATCAACGTGGTGAAAACGAACGATATTGAAGCAAAATAGGGGGACGACTGACAACCATGTCCCCCACTCCTCCTCCTCATGAAACCATGGCGGACACAAAGCCTGCAGGGCGGGATCATCGTAGACTCTCCATGCAAGCTGAAGAAAGAAAGTTTTCAATGTAACACAAATACAATTGTTAGACGAAAATTTTCGAATTATCCATATAACAATCATACTAAAGCATACGATTTCTATCTAATTATCCAAAATAAAAAACGTGCGTATTTTACAACTAACCTCGTCGAAATGTAGCTGGTCAAGGGAAACCCTCCAATGCAGGACCCTGGCCTCATGCTGATCCCTGCTCTACTGCGGCAATCCAACCAACCTAACACATCGAAGGAGAGCATATACGGCTCATTGAGTAACATACCAAAAGTTTTGACAAAGTTATTTAACTCAAATACATAAAAAGACATTTCTCACATTGCAGCTAACGGATACTGGTAAACGCCTCTATCTGGTGGACATCACTAGGAAAATCTCTGATATATCCATGACATCAACAACGGAGAGCAGCCAACGATGTCCGTGACGCTCCCTGAGCTGCCAAAGATAGGGACTGATACGTCCAGGCCAGCACAGCGGAGCCCCACGATAATGATCTACACTCCGTAAAGTCCCGGAGCTGCGGTAGCCAACGAAGGTGGACTAGATTGCTGGACTTGTCGGTCATCAGATATCCTCCAATCAGTAACATGATATAACACCTGGCGTACTGTCGGAGGGTTTCAGGATCGTCAGTCTGGGGCTTCTGGCGAACACGATCCCGTAGCCACACAAGCTTCAGCGTAAACGACTCCTTCCTCTGAGCCGCCTGCTGTGCTACCACGGGAGGCCTGGCACCAAGGAGTTGCTCCACCAACGCCCACGTCTCCGTATGGTACCACTTACCAAAGTCACGGAGGCACCCCCACGGGGTTACCGTGTGCGCGTAGTCTCAAGTGGTACGCCACGTTCTGCAGAGTGATAGTGACCTCACCCCACGAGAGATGAAACGTGTGCATCTTTGGACGCTATCGCTCCACTAGTGTCGAAATTAGGGAGTTGTCAAAAGTAAAATCCCTGAGTGGCACGGTGTCGCCGAATCCGGCCACAGTCAAATACGGGACGATGGCGTCCAGTGGAGGTAAAGTATAACTCACTCCCCGGGACAGTAGGAGGCGATGCCTCTGATTAATAATAAACAAAAATAATATTTAAATTATATACAATCAATTATAACTTATAAAATTTTTTTAACATTTAAAAAATTTAATTTTACCTTTGATAATATTTATCTCCCAAAAGTCTCAAGATTAATTATTTTTATTATTACTTTTATTACAAATTAAATAACATAATACAACCAAATAAAGTCCTAAATTTCTTATAAAATAAAAATAGAAAACATTAATAACATAAAAAGTGTTATACTGTAATGACATTACATTTATAAACACAAACAACATAGCACCGGAATAACAGAGTTCCAAACTGATAACATTTATGTCATACAAACCTAGCACAAGCAGATAGAGTTCTAAATTAAGCCTACAGACCTAACTTCTAACTCACATATCAACGTTTCAGATCTACATGACTACCCTAACAATGCCAAAATCATTAAATTTAACAACTATAACGAAACTAACCTCGAAGTCGACCACCTCTGCGTAATGTGTCGTCTCATTCAGCCTGTTTATGTCCCAGTCATTCTCCACTTGGCGCGCCATCGCCGCTCAGGTCAAAGGTATAGTCAGAAAGGGTTAAAAGAGGGGAGAAAGATGTCGAAAAAGTGAAACTGGACCCGAAAGTCAGCTTTAAACGACTTCTATATATAGGGGCGTACAGACCATATCTCGTTTACACTGTAAACGAGATATACACGTGTCACACTTACGTGTCATATTTCATTTATAGTGTAAACGAAATACGTACAATGATTGATTTATTTCGATAATTTCTCTAAAAATTATTTATTTTGATAAATATTATATTTATTTTATTTATAAAAATAAAAAATCCAACAATGATTGATTTCACTAAAACGAATTAGGACTCTAACAACACTATTACAACTCCAATCATGCAATCATTCATTCTCTGTAACTCAACCATAAACAAAGAAAGAAAAAAATTGTATCTTACTACATATATACTAAAAAATGAACTATTAAATCAACTAAGTATTAAAATTAAATTAATAAATACATAGTAACTAATTTTTTATATTCACATAACAATTTTAAAATTATATATACATATATATGAGGGAAAAATAAACACAGATTGTTAGACATAGCGGCATGATTGAAGGGATTACATTAACATTGTATTTGTCCAAAAACTAATCTTGTTGCAAGTGTTATAAAGGTTTACAGCTAATCTTCTTGTTAGAGTCTACTATAAATGGTTTTTGGTTTGAGTATCCTTTCCTTTAATAGTTTCCTCATATTTGAAAATAGTTTCTCCAATTGATTTTAATGGTTCAAGTAGAGTAAGCTGCACTTTCAAGTGAAACAAGTGGTTGGGCTTACTTTTGTAGGCCTACCCAATTGTTTTTTCAACTTGTTGCATTAAGGTTTAATAAAAACAAATTAAATGAATAATACCAAATAAATAAATGACAATCAATTTGGGTTAGTCGAATGGTTAGCTCACTTGTCCGTTTAAACAAGTATTCAGATGCATGCGACAAACTTTTAAATGAACTTCAGATCCATGATGGATTAACCCCCTTGACCTGTCGAGTTAGGAAATACGGAGGGCAACCAAAAAGTTAAATGGCAGTTTAATATGGTCAAGTTGTTGGCTATTATTATCATATTATTGAGAAATGTCACATATCCAACTGTTCCAATATCCTACATTCAAATTAGAAAATAACATTATTCATGTAAAATACTAAAAAACTGATTGAATTTCAAATCATCATCAGAAGTAGGAAAAAGTTAAGAGTTTCAATGCATTCTGGGATTAGAATGTACAATATATCTCTTTCTTTTCTTACTTACATTTATGAGTAAAGCAAATTGAAAGCTATATTCCCTTCAAAATCAGAAACATAATTTACATAAATAAATAATGCAACCCAAGATTGGATTTCCTAGTTTCTACTACTTACAAGGTGGAATAAAATGGACCTAAAAATTAAAGACTAAGTGGAAAAGAATTGATCTCTAACTGTAAATAAAGCTGTGATCCATGGAAACATAATTTTATGTCCAAGTTAGGGACCTAGCTGCCAAAGGATCATCATCTCCACTTTCAGAAGATGAGCTTGCAGCATCCATATCCTTTTCTGGAGACTCAATTTGGACACTCTCAGCAGCTTCATTGCTGTAATTTTCAAAATCATGACACCGATTTGAATGTGTTAACTCTTCTTTCTTGACTATATTGAACACAAACCCATTATGTATCCTTTCAGGCTGCAAAAGGTCACCTTCATTTACCACTATGCTAGAACCGTTAACAAACCTATTACCGATTTGTTCCTTCTGATCGGATTCTGCGCTATCAAAGCTACAATCTGGTGGTGTGTTTCTAGGACTGTGATATTGGAAATCATGAGGGTTAGAATGAGCCATCAGGCCTTTATTTTGCTCTGAATCAGCATCCAGGCTGCGGAGAAAGTCGACGAACTTATTCGCAGAAGTAGTTCTCATCAAAGGGCCTCCAGATCTGGTCCATGTATTCAAATCAACACTTTCAGAATCACTGTCATTTCCATCATGTGCGCCACGGTGGGTCTTCCAGTTTTTACCATTGCCTCCATTGGAACAACTAACACCTTGATGCACTGGGGAAGCAGCATCCGTAAGGTCTTCAAGGGAACCTGTTGAATTCTCTCGTGCAATGCAATTCCATGAAGGGATTCTTCTTGAAGCATTGAATCTGTTGTTGCTGGATAAACCGTGAGAAGCAGAAGCAGCAGCTCTCTGTGCGCTTCTTTTGAGTCTTCTCATATGATTCAGAACTGCAACACATTCATCCAGAGCAAGCTCGATTCCACAGTTTGCTTTTATGGCTGAAAGCTTCTCCCAGGTGCATCTTCTCCCTTGGTTGGCTGCCTTCTGAAGCTCCGCATACGAAGGGTTCTGTATGATTTTTGAGTACTGGAGTAGGACACAGGTAAAATAATATAAGATAAATATCAGGACACTTCTCAAAATATAAGAATGTATCTAAGTACAATAAAATTTCAACAAGTTTGGCAATAAAGACTTGATGTTAACCATTAGCTCTTTTTCTTTGAGTTAAAATATAACCGAAGTGACTTCGATTGCTCAAATTAAATACATAGCTGATAATATGAACTATGAAGATTACATAAACACATACCTGAGCAAGAGTTGCAGGCATAACAACAGTAACATCGCCTTCCCAGTCTTGAGCAAACAACTTGGCAAGTCCACCTAATGGAAAGCCAAGTTCAAGTATTTGATTGCACCTGTGTTTCACTTCCAACTCCGCAAGATGAGCAAGCTGAAAATTGAAAAAAATGTTAAAAATGCTAAAATCACTGTCTTAAGAATATATTATAGATGCAATAATTAATATGTATGACGATGCCTCAGAATTTAGAAATTATGAATGACAGCTGCCAAGGGAAACAATTGTTTCATAAATCAGTCGGGGAAAGTAAACACAAATTTATTATAGTGTGAATTTAAGAATTCCCTGCATAAGGGATTAAAATTTTGATACAGATGAGATACTATTGTGCAATGTGCATAATATTTCAGAAACAAGCGTATGCAATGACAATAAATATAAACATGCACATGAACAAATCATGAAATGTGCTTGTAGTACAACAGTCAATAGTAAGCTGTAAGTCCATGAATATGTACCTTAGCAGCAAAATTGCCTCCATAATTTCTCACAAATTCTTTCAATCTTAGCAAGGGTGCAATATGAGGATTAGCCTGACTGACTATAAAGTGATTGACATTGAACAGCTCTTTCAACTGAATCATTGGTAAATCAACCTCCAAGCTACCATCTCTCCATCGGCGCGCTGAAGTGGATCCCTCCTCAGGACCCAAATTGAAAGGAGGATGGTAAGGAACAATCTCACCACTTCTATCCTTTGCCATCAATTCCTGAGCCTCAAAAAGGCCAGGAAAAGCACAAGAAGCAGTGACTGCACTCCATATGACAACGTGTGGCGAAGTCAAGTAGTTAAGACATCTTGGTGGTTCATGCTTCCTCGGGGAGCAAACTGTAATCCCAAGAATTCTACCTGTCATGTCATAAGCCTCTTGAAATGTAAGATTGCTTGTCAGATGCCTCAACATTATTTGCAATTGTCTGATCTCATGAAGAGCACCAAATGTTGTAACCCTCTTGACAACTGTGAAAATCCCACCCATTTGGTCGAAAAACTTCAATGCGTGCCACGAATCCTCAAAGAAGCTTTGAAGTTCAGGCCAAGACCTAGTGGCAACAACAGCACACATTATGGATCCTACACTAGAACCAGCAATTATCCTAGGCAATAGTTTATGTTCTACAAGTGTTTGTACAACACCCACATGGAATGCTCCAAGAGAAGCACCCCCACTTAACAACAAAGCCGTCCTCCCAAAAGCGTGTCTAGTTTCGTGCATGAACGCAAGCTTTTCTTCCAATGAGAGCTCCTCTGAATCAGAGTCACATACCATTCTGAGCTGAGTTGATACTTCATCAATGTACTCCTTGATTAAGGCAGGCACATGAAGCCTACCCTTGTGGAGCTCGGGGTTACACATATTACCTAGATTCCTAATAAGATCAGCACGCATACAAAATATTATGTCTCTGAGAGACCCCTCTTGCCGGCGGTGGCGCAGCTCTTGGAGCTTGTTCCTCACCAATTCCACATCATAAAGATCTGATTCATTCATCTTTTGAGTCGCTTTATCGAGCATCTTAGCTGCATGAGCCCACTCCTCATAAGTCAAGGCAGATCTCATCATATTCCTCCAGAACTTCCTCCTATACACTAGTTCAGCACTTGCCCTTACATTAGTATATCGTTTCAACAAGAAAGCAAGTATTGTCATCATTGTTAATATCCCCTGAGGGTTTCTTGGATGAAACCATGACAAAATGGGTGCAAAAAATCCCTTAAACCTAAAAATTAGATGCAACAATACATGAACTAATCGGTGCCTCAATTCTGACATAGACTTGCAGAAAAGAACCCTATAAGCAACCGTCCTACCAAGTATGCCGGAAGGGCCAATTCGAAAACGGTCAACTCGAGCCTCATTACTAATATGATCCATTCAAATCGCAAACTATAAAATCCCCAGGGGTTTAGATTAAATTAAACAAATGAATAATTAACAACAAGAGAATTTAATAAACGAAAGGTTGAAGTTCTAAGTTTAGCCACCGACAGAGCTCATAAAATTCCCAAATAAACCCTAAATTAGTAACAACCAAATTGACAGAACATTAAATACAACAAGATTACAGTATTGCAGCTGAAAATCTTTGTTGTTTCTTGTAACTACAAGGAGAAACCCAAGAAGTGTGGTATAGTATAGAAGGTGAAGAAAAGATGAAAGCTTTAATGAAGCTGAGAAACGAAACGGTGGATTTGAGAAGATATAAAGTTGGGGAGTCAAAGAAAGCAACGAAGTTGGGGGAAGAAGAGTCAAGGATGAGATTAGATAAAAAGATTCGGATATGGGTCAAGAAGCAGAATCAGAAGCAGAGCCCCAATCACAAAAAAATGAATTGATGACTAGGACACAACACAACACGTAGTCCAATATACTATGCATGAACGCACCATATCCAATAATAGGAAAATGTTATTTGAACATTCAAATCAACATTTATTTATTTATTTTATTTCACTATTTCTAGACTTTCTTAAGGTGTGTGTCATAAAATTTGGTATTAAACAAAAAGTAGTGGGTACTAGAGATAACTGAAAACCTAACCATATCTTTGGGAATTGGGAATTGCAGCTTTGGAACTTTTCGCATAATGCACACAAACCTATCCAATCCCACAAGCATTCGGTTCCATACTTCCCAGAGATAAAGGAAAGGGAACAACCAAACGTGACCGAAAGTGACTCCTCTCATGGGCCTAGAAAAAAATTTAGATGGGCTTTCTTCAAAAAACAATCCCATTGGGCCCAGATCCATATGATAGTCTTCTTCTCGGTCATGAGTGGAAGGGTGGGTCATGGGTGGCACCTATGACTCACAATACGCGTTATTCTTCAAAGCAGCACAACTCACACTTGTCAGTTGTCACACTCATTGTGCATGCATCAACTCTCACTTTCTCACTCATTAAAGGATCGTCATTAGAATTTAAAATGAATTTAAATATATATCAAAAGTTTAACTAGAAATTTTCCATATAATGGATGGCATTAACGCATGACTTTTTAATACAAACCATAATAAGGTTGATTTTTTTTTGTGTGAAAAAAATTTTGGTATTTTTTTGGGAAATAGGATTATTTGGTGTAATTTTAGATAGGTAGATTTTGTAGAAGAAAAGTCAATACGTGAGGAATATGTTGCAACACGTGAAAAGTATATTGGACACATGATAATATTTTGGCCAACATATGGAAGTGTGTTGACACATAGCAACATATTAGTCAATACGTAAAAAACGTGTTGCATTATGTGAAGAACGTATTAAATAATTTCTATAATACTATAATATATTTTAAATATTAATATTCAATCAAAACACCATTTTTTTATATTAAAAATAATTTCTGCCATAATAAAAGTTGGTAGTTATAAAAAAAAGGAGGAAAGAATGATGAGTGTTAAGACTTTTTCCACACATGTATATACGTAATGAAATCTTTTTCTACCAAACATTAAAATATAGTTTGGAGATCACAGTTCGCAAACGAAACGTACAAGCCATGAAATCATGATTGTCATCATCTTTCCAAAATAAATGTAATAATAAATAAAATAAAATTGAGTTGTTGTTATCACGTCGAATTCTATATTTCTATTGAGTATTGACCATAGGCCAGGTCAATTAAACGCAACAGAATCTTCCTTTCTTGCCTACTAGTCAAGCACTCCAAGTCTCCAATGTCCCCATTTCACTGATTTTTTTTAATTAAAGAAAAAAAATCTTTTGACAATTTCAATTCCAATTCCTAGACGTAAATCTCAAGAGCCATAGCTTTTTTTTTTATAAGATATATAATTTTTTTAATTCCTCCATTAATTTTAATATCAAAGTGCAACTAAGAAAACTGGTACACAGCTGTACAACAAAGAACAAAGTACACTACACACACTTCTCTGGAGCATTTTCACGAATAGGTGCCAGACCAATTAATTTTGTTCATTTGTTTTCATTACTCAATCTAGAATTTATTTGTTTTTCCACCAAATTTTATTTCAATGTGTTGAATGTGTTCTGCAGTTCTGCAGAATGATCAATCTAGAGGTTGAATCTAAAAGTGTGCCTGAAACGGAGGACTCTCTTTCGTTTCAGCATAAAAGCATAGGAAGGTTGGGATCAGTGAAGAAACTGAAGAAAATGAGATCAATAAGGTTTCCCAGATTTTCAAGCATGAGATCAACCAATAGAAGAGGGAAATCCAAGCATGAGAATCTTTCCATTCTCTCATCTTTTGCCACAGAAAGTTCAGAAATGCCAACAACCCCAATTGAGATGTCAGATTCGTCACCTCATTACATGAAGGGTACAAGTAGCTCTCATGCAAAGGAGAGCTTTCAGGTAAAAAGAAAGTTTACTGATTCTTGATAAATTTATAAATTTGTAAAAGCTTGATTTTGGGCAGCTTCAGTGTTTGTGAAAAGGATAAAATGAAAAATATGCATTGCTTCTTGAGTCTTGATTCTTGTGGAACTGTACCTTAATAAGCCATAGATGTAAAGTCCTTCTTGGATCTCTGACATGGATTCTTGATTCTTGCCTGCAGAATACACAAATGCTATTCACAACTGTGAAACTGAAGAGGAGTCTGAGCAGAAAGATATCCGGAAGGAATGATGTGAGGAGGAAACTCAAGTCATCAAGATCAATCAAGATTGGAACTCTGAATGGCCAAAAATCAACAAGAAAAGTATCTGAATCCATTTGTGGCAGTGATGATACACAATCTTATGATGGTGGTAACAAACCCCAGAGAGTTCTTACAAGAAGATTGAGCTTGAAGCCTGTGAGGATCCTAGCAAAGATGCCTACTTCCAAATCAAGGAAAGCTTCCATGGACAAAGGCCATCATCACATCTCTCTCTCCACAGAATCAAGCTTGCATAGAGCCACCTGTTCTTCAGCTCTCAAGGATTCCCATTTCTCTGATCACAATGAATTGTCACTTGACGAAAATGGTTCTCAAGAAGTATCAGCAGTCAAGGTTTGTCCATACACTTACTGTTCCCTTCACGGTCGTCGGCACAAGGATTTGCCTCCATTGAAACGCTTTATGTCGATGAGGAGGCGTCAGTTGAAGGCCCAAAGGAGCATGAAAATGGATGGTAGAGCTGCTACCAGGTCAAACAAGCCTGGTAATTCAAGGAAAGTTGCTCAGAAAACCGGAATTATTAACACTGAAAGTGGCATATCTAACATTCAGAATGGGAAAAGGAAGGTAAAGGACTCAAGTATTAGGGCTGTTGACAATGAAGATTCCACATTTGGTGAAGGTGGCAGTTCTATGGGAGAGGATGAAGAAAATAACAACTTTAGGTATGATGCCTTTGAGAAATCAACATTAGTTGATGTGGTTAAGCCTTCTTCTTTTGATATTGAGATATTGGAGGGAGAAGTAGCCACCAGTGGTGAAGAAAAAGGAGATAATGAAGTAATGCAGGTGTGTTCTTTGCAGAAAGAAGCTAAGCCTGCTTACAGAATACAGGAAGGGAATGATAGATATATGAAAATGTGGCACTTAGTGTATAAGCATGCCATGTTAGGTAACCCAGAGAGGGAAGAAAAGCATCCAAATGATGGGAATGATAAGAAAGGAGAAGGGAAAGGAGCTCACTCATTTGATGTAGTAAACAGCTCTTCCATTCAGGATCAGTGCGAAAGGGACCAGGCTGTGTATGATGAAAATAAGAGTGTGATTGACTTGGTCCAGAAAGCATTTGATGAAATTCTTCTTCCGGAAACAGAAGACCTTGCTTCTGATGATGGTTCTAAGTCTAGAGGCTCCGGCCCCGATGAGGAGCTCTTAGAAAAGAATGAAGATAAAACTGGGGAAGGAAGTGTCTCTGTATCTGAAGAATCTTCCAAAGAAGATACATTGCCGAAAGACGAAAACTTGAGCAGTCAAGCAGAAGAGATAACAGGGCAAGGAATGGGATCCAAACCTGACCAGAAAACACCGAAGAGCTGGAGCAATCTGAAGAAGCTAATCCTGTTGAGAAGGTTTGTGAAGGCACTGGACAAGGTGAGAAAGTTAAAGTTTAGGCGACCGAGACATTTGCCATTAGATTCTGAGTTTGAAGCAGAAAAAGTTTTTCTCAAGCGCCAAACAGCTGAAGAGAAACAAAGTGCTGATGAATGGATGCTTGATTATGCACTTCAGAAGGTCATTTCTAAACTAGAACCAGCTCAAAGGCAAAGAGTTTCACTTCTAGTAGAAGCTTTTGAAACAATTCTTCCATTTCAAGATGCTCAAAATACCCCATTGTCTTCTGCAACAATTGAGAATCGAGCCAATCCAGTTCGGTCCCTTGATGACTCCTCGAATCACAGCAAGAAAGAAACAGAAAAAGGTACAGATTTATGGTTATTCTAATAAGATATGTTGCTTGGAAAAGCATCCATGTTCTCATAATATTATTATTGAATTTGCAGATAATGCTTGTTATAATACAATGCCTGAACTGCACAATTCTGTTGTGCTTAAAGAAAGATGTCTTGAAAATCTTGGGACCAAGGCAGTTGAGACTATTTCTGCATCTGGAACTGTCAAAGAAAAATCAAATGCCACACACAGTATAGCCAGCAGTTATGATAATGGGGAGAAGGCATTAACTGGAAATGATAATATTCATCATGAGGAGGCTCCATTCAGTGGGATACTCAGTGAAGTTCCAGAAGACTCAGTACTGGATTCAAACAAAAGAAATCCAACAAGCCAATCTGGCTCACCCCAACGAGATTTTGAAACCAAGATTGATGCCAATACAGAACAATTTTCTAATTCGAAAAGTTTTATACTAAAAGGTCTTGTCAGGACACTTGGAACTAATTTGGTTGGTTCAGGAGAACCTTCAGACCAACTAGGCGAACCAAAAACTGACACAGAAGGAAGGACAGAGAAAGCTAATATCCCTATGCATGAGCAATCTGAAGATCCTAATAATGCTAATGTAGAATCTGAGACTCAGCCAGAGAAGCAGAACTACACAGGACTATGGTACTTGGTGTATAAGCACATGGTATCCGGTTCAGGAGAAAATGATTCCAAGTTAGTAATTGATGGAGCAGATGGGAAAGAATCTGAGTATGAAGGTAGCAGATCAAGAGACACCTCAGTTTCATGTGAAAGTACACCAATGATGAATCAAGGTATGGACATGAAGGATCATGGTCTAGCTGACCAAGAAGTTGAACGCCAACAGCTTGAAGCCATCAAGATGGTAGAAGAAGCAATTGATTCAATCATCCCGGATGATCTTGAACATACACCAGACAGACAATTGATGACTGAAAACACAATTTCAGTCGACGGCTCCAAACAATCCAATGGTGCTGAAAGAGTGTTCAGCAAAGACAACCAAGAGGAACCAAGGATGGCATTTGGAAATACAATAACTGAAAAACGCGAAAAGGAAGATCAAACAGAATCAAAGGAAGGAAACAACCCGGACAGGAAATTACCTAGAAGCTGGAGCAATCTTAAAAAGGTGATCCTGCTTAGGAGATTCATCAAGTCATTGGAAAAAGTGAGAAAATTCAACCCAAGAGGGCCTAAATATCTGCCAATAGAGCTTGATCCAGAAGCAGAAAAGGTTAACTTAAGGCATCTAGACATGGCAGGAAGGAAAGGCACAGAAGAATGGATGCTTGATTATGCGCTTAGACAGGTTGTTTCGCAACTAACCCCAGCTCGGAAAAGAAAGGTGGGGCTGCTAGTAGAAGCTTTTGAAACAGTCATGCCAACCATGAAAAACTAAAGCTGGTCAAATAGCATAATAGCTTTGTATGCAAAGTAGATTCAAGCTAATTAAACAAGCTGAAAGGTAGGAAACCACCCTCCCCTGGCAGCAACTTCCAATTTAGTTTAGTTTTTGGCTTTACTTTTTCTTGCTCTTCAAGTATTGCAAAGATTGCCAACTGTGTGAAAAAGAGAGTTTCTATGACATGAGAAAAAGAAATATCAAGCAGGCTCTTCTATATACTCCTATGCTTACCTTAATTACTATGTATGATCATGAATATCAACATTCATGTAATAGTTTATGAGTTTAATTTTAATGTATTGACAGCTTAAAACGTTTTACACAGTCGTGCAATTACATCTGTTCTTTTGGATGACCATTCACGCGGTCAATGTGAAAGGTAGTTATTTTGACTGATGTGGCATTACATAATTGGATGCACATGTAAAACTACTTTACACTGACAGTGCATCAAAATTAAATTCATAGTTTATAAGTTGTATATGTATATGCCACTGTATTATTGAGATGTCTAATTGCTGGTTTCCTCTATATTTGCAGGTCAAAAAGAAGATCTATTTGATCATAATCCTCTGGGATGAGTCTGCATATTGTTGGTTTTCCAGAACATTGTGTGAGTAGCACTGTTTGATTGATCCTTTAAATTTTACTTCTTTCCCTTGTTTTCCATCCACGGTGTTAGCACTTAGCAGATGCATGTATCCTATTTAGAGACCTTTGCATTACAAATACCATGGACAATTTCAAATGTATAATAATATATAGATATATACATTTTATTTTAATTTTAATGTATCCTATTTAGCCTGATTTGTGTCATACACATTTATTTATGTTAATAATGATTATTGTTTTTAATTTTAATTCTCTGTTCACAGTTGGACATTTTATATAGTTATTTTTCGTATTTATATAATGATGTACTACTGAATTACAAAAAATAATAGTAATAATAATTAAAGATGTCAAATGAATAATAAAACTTTACAGATGGCACCTAAAAAATAACTATATATTTGCAATTTTTTATTTTTCTAAAACAAATGGATTCGCTTCGGCCATGACCTTTTACAACGTTCATCCTTGATTTATTCAATTGTAAAAGAAAAGAAGAATTTTTAAGTTGTTTCTCGAATTAATTTATTAAGTTTACAGATTCAATCTAAAACAAAAACTATATATTTGTTAAATATAGTTATGAACAGATAGACATCAAAGCAAATCCAAATGGATTATGAAACTATATATGTTGTGTATATATCTCCTGTGACTAATTTTAACATTGTTTCGTTAATTATTCCAACTTCCATAATTCACAGTTATTGCAACTAGATTATGCAAAATGCTTACATGAAATAACCGTTACATGCTATCAAATTCATATCTAAAATTTCCTAAGCAAATTTAATGAAAAAGACTCCTACATATAAATGCATGAACATGTTCATTGAAATCCAAACCAGATCTCTCTGTCTTTTTCTCCAATCTCTCATAGGTTTATATCTTTACTATAAAAAAAGATGCTTTTTCAGTTAATGAATAACATGAGAGGTTGTTGTTCAAGCAATAAGGATTGGCCTTCCCTGCTTCTCATATCAGAACTCATAGGGCTTCTAATCTTCATCATATCATTCACAACTTTGGTGTTTACTTGCAATCCAAGCATCCTCACAGAGCTATCAGGTACACCAAAACCCCCCACCATGGAAATCCTTGCACTTTCTGTATCAGGGCTCAATGTTTCATACACAAACAAAAATGTATCAGCCAAATGGGGTGTGGAATTGGTGGTGCAAAACCCAAACCTATTCTCAACATTGTATTTGGATCACATGGTTGGTATGGTGCTATACAAAGAAGAGGTTATTGGGGTGAGTTCCTTAGAGAAAAAGTTAATTGCTTTGGGACCAATGGAACATAAATTTGTTAGCTTTAAAGTGTGGAAGAAGGATTGGGATATAGATGATGAGGATCAACCAAAGGTGAAGGAGTGGGTTGTGGAAAATATCATGATGGACAAACATAAAGAGAAGATTAATTTCAGTGTGCAAATGGGTGTATGGGGTAAAATTAAATCTAGTTGGTGGTCTTCAAAGAGTGTTATCATGAATCCTAGGTGCATGGATTTGACTATTAACTTTGTCCCTATGAGGGGTTTTGGAATGTTGTTAGATGAAGAGCCAATAAGATGTTATGTTCCTATGTTGGATAATTAGAATCTTTCTTTTTTATTAAAAAAAAAAGAAAATTATTTCTTCCAATTGTCAATTTGTATTTGACATGAAGGAATATATGTCTATAATTTTTTAGCCTGAGTTAGTCATATACAAGAATTTGTAAATTCAACTGTCACCCTTTGTTAGTATCTTTTATTATTATTCTTCTTAGTTAATTATCATGATTTTCAACAATTATTACTACCAATTTTATCATCATGCTTCTCCTCCTACTTTATCTACAATTAGAAAAAGTACTAGAGAATCACTACTTACGTGTAAAGTGAAAACTTAGATGCAGTCAACTTCACGTGAAGTTGATAGCTAAGAGTCGTTAAATAATTTAAAACTCTCAATTATCAACTTCACATGAAGTTGACTGCACTGAATTTTCACTTTACACATAAGTAGTGGTTCTCTAGTAATTACCAATGGTAATAAAACAAATAAGAATGTATTTTTGCACTACTTATTCTTTCATTCTATTTTATTTTATGTAGATTTTATCCCATTATTATCTCTAGTAGTAAAAGTTCTACCCTAACTCATATTTCCGTTCTGTCTCCATAATTTTTTAAATTAATTTTTATTAACTTATATTAATTTTTATCTGTTCTATCAACTCAGGTGCATTTTTATTCGTTCTATTATTATTGGTAATTACACCTGAATTTTTACTTTTGTGTTATACATTAATAAAATTTATGTTATATACAAAAATTCTATGTTATGAATAAAAATTTTAGTACTATATATAAAAATTTTTATGCTATATTAATACAAATTTTTATATGTTCAAAAATTTATGTACTATGTCAATAAATTTATATGCTCTTTAACAAATTAAATATTATGTGTGAAAAAAGTACCAAAAAGAAAAAGTAATAACGCATATATGCCCATTTTTTTTTATTTGTGTCCACTTAATTAAAATTGACTACAAAAACACTTTTACTTGTAGCATCACTCAAAATTAAATTAGAAGGATGCTGTAATATACAATATTTACATTTGCATGAGTAAAATTTGAGTTTAGAACATGTACCTGCAATAGCGTTTAAGTAATGTCTTTTGATTTCATTAAATTATTTTGGCATAAATAAAAAACGATATTTTTTCAACGTATAAATGGTTGAGAATTCACATTATCATTAATTTTGGTAAAATCAAGTCCACAACAAAGATACTAATAAATTGCTCTACCATAGTTGTTCATATCCTATCCTAAAACTCAAAGTCAGGCTCAAAACAGAGAACCAAATAACTGACCTCTTAGAATACTATCAAGTGATAACTTTCTCGTGAAAAAGTTATAACTTATCTCTATTATCTCTCACTTCTAAAAGAGAGATATCAACAACTCCTGAATAAAAAGGATAGTTATCCACCAATAATGGTAGAACTATTTCAACAGTAGTTATTGACTCATCACTTATAAATACACTGACATCTCTTAGGTATACTTAAAATCCAATCTCTTATGAACTTGTTAATACCCTTGTTGACTTAAGCATCGAAGTGTGTCTTGCAGGTACCATTCTCTATCTCTTCACGAACAACTCGGACAGCGGCCACTTGGCTAAGACGGATGCTACGTCATTAGGAGTCTGAATCTCACGTTCAAGCCTAAACACGATCCAATCTATTCTTAATATATAAAAGTAAATGGATAAATTTATCCAGACATCTTTCTCCTCCTACTAATGTCATGTCAGCAATATTGTTTACTTGGCAAAATTTTAGAATTAACCACTCAATTTATGCCAAATCAACTATTATTTTCAAATCAGCAAAAAAATAAAATATACAAAAAACATACAAGTAATAGAAATATATACAAATTAGACTGCAAAATTACCAATGACAATAATTAGACATTAATAGTATCTAACCAAATTTGTAATCTACAAAAATCTATATCCCTATATTTATTATATTTTACCGTTATAAACAATACAATAAATTTATAATCCAAATAATTAATTTATTAATTTCTATAAATAACTCATCAAATGTAATAAACATACATATTACTAATGTCATAATAATTTATTAATCATAATAAATTTTACATTACAAAGATTCAAATTCCATACTATTTGAATTACTTATATAAATCTCTCATCATTCTAGAGCCCTACAAAAGTCATTGTCTACCTAGCAAAATCCTTTTTCAAACATCATCAAATTTAGCACAAGAAATTTATTTTCGCACTACACAACATCTCAAACTTACTCAATAGAGCATCATTCTTTGGACAATATTACCAAACAAACAGACAATTGGATTATCAAAGTTTGTATAATTAGTCTATGAAAAACATTAACACCCAAAAATGAAGAAGAGTTTTTTTCCTTAGAAATGATTATATTAGATGAAAAGGTACAAAACAAACATATTTATTATATTTTTAATTATATTTTTAAATTAAACATTTTCCAACACTATTTTAAATTTGCATCAATTGAGACATTGTCTGACAGTGTGGGTCAAAGAAAAATATTAAAAGGTAATTTCGCTTTATACTATTTCAATTATTCTTATTAAAAATAACTTATTTAAAAAAAATCTACAAATTTTTGTTCTTTTTATTGTAGATGTCATTAGAAAACTGCATACACATCAAAATACTAAGGAGAAAGAAAATCATAAAAATTCAAGACACATCTAACCAATAAAGAAAAAGAAGGACTAGAACCACATTAGAAGACTAAGTCTATCAACCAAAACAAATGCAAAAATCAAACCATCAAATAAAAATGTCACTTTGTACAACTCCAACATCCAAATCTTTTGTATTATAAATTATTTTAAATAAAACATCTTTTAAATTTAACTTTAGTTTATACATATTTAATTTGATTCTACAAAACATAGTCAATTTTAATATTTATTATATACTATCATCAATTTACCATCCGTGCATCGCGCAGGTTTCATTCTAGTTCATTAATAAATTCACTAGTATCTCAGGGACTCAGTTATGATCTCCTTCCACTTGTGCAAGTTGAGTGTATGGGTTCACATCTTAATTCCTGATAGCTGCCCACATGAAAAAGCATAATGATCATAATCCTGATATGAAGGGAATTAATAAGATCAAAATAAGGGATTATATATAAAAAATTGTGTATATATTACAGTTCTTTTTAAGTAAGCCACCGAGTCTATGATTAAAGATAAATGTTGCTATCTAAGAAACATCTTACAACTTTATTAGAAAATCCAGAAGGGTTACAAACATTTTACATATCATTCTTAATGAATGCAGCTAAATAAGTGTATATATACATGAACACAAAATTGTATACTTGGAAAAAAGGATCAGTTCTATATGCTCGTACCGCTTATCCTTGAGTTTTAAGGAACCAAAGACATGGTCGATGAACCACGAGCGTGTTATCAGAGTGTGATTAATGGCCCAGATTTCACTCGCTTTCAGGGTTTCCATCTGTTCCTGTTATAACAGTATAACAGTCTAGCTAATCAAGCATCAATATTCAAGATCAACCATAAAACTGAATTGAGCATTCAATTAATTTGTTTTGATATTTCAGATATATATATATGCCACCATTGTAAGCTTTAATTTTAGGTAGAATTTCATAACAGAATTGTTCATACATGAGATTGAAGATTGATCTTCTACTACTAGAATACCTAATGTGAATGATAACAAAGCATCAATGGATCACACTTTGTATTCTGTCACAACAGAACCCTATATAATCCATCAACACCATTTTTTGAATTCTTAAATCCTAATCTAACATCGAAGAATAATTTGAACTGATTTGGGTGGGATGAATGTACCAAACTATGCTATAGTGCAAGACAAAGGTGACACATGAGAGTCTTAGTAGCAAACTACCACTATGGACTCTCTGGTCTCTCCCTGTAAAAATTGATTTAATTCAAATGGACTATTAGCCCATGTATCAGATATTAAACTGATAAGAACAGGAGACAAATAATGATTATGTAGTTCGTATAGGCTGGAACAATGCGGCAATTAAGGTTATTAATAATATGATAAGAGAAATGACGAGAAAGGTTTAGGACCACCGGTCAAGTTTTCTACAGCAATTTTAACTGGTGCACAGTCTTTCTCATGCTATTTACTTGATAATGCACCAAAAATACTACATTTTATAAAACATTATTATCACCATAATTTCATTATTGGCATATATATTGAGGGATCTTAAATCAATAAATACAATTCCAGAAAGAGAGAGAGTAACTAATAAGGTTAACAAGGGAAGCGAAGTTAGTCCTACATTGGTTGTTCTTAGCAAAACAAGAGCAATTATATAATCAAAGAGCGAAACACATGGCCACGACCTTACTTGAACAGGATCTGTTCTATAGGCTCGTACAACCGTATCCTTGAGTTCTAAGGAGACAGGAACCGAAGTCTGGTTGATGAATCATGACCGTGTGATCAGAGCGTGATTAATGGTCCAGAGCGAATCCTCCTTGGAGGCTTCCATCTGTGGCAGTGGGGGATCGTTCTCACCGCACCAACTGCGGTGGGGTGGTCACACGGTTGTCTGACAGACCAAACAAAATATTTTTTTACAACAAATTTGCAAAATGATTTCTTCACTCGACAATTTTTTTTTAACTTTGAAAAACAAAAAAATAAAACAATTAGACTTTTATTTTAGAGAAAGAAAATGGGCTAAAAAGATATTATCCTTGGGGCTAAATATTTAGAGGAGGGATTGCACATTTTGATTTACCTGGCAACAGAAAAATAGAAAACCATTGGAATGGTGTTGAACTTGCGTGGGGTCCACCATGGAAGCTTCGTTGGTGATGAGTCCTCTTGTCGGAACGGTAGTACAAAGGAAGCAGATTGCGGTGGTAACTGGCAAGTCGAAACAAAGAAGCAGTTCCAAGTGTTATTTTGTTTTGCTTTTGATTTTGGACACAAATGCTTTGGTTTCTCATCAAAAGTATCATAACTCATAAGTCACAGCACTACACTACTCATCGAGGTGAGGGGCACTTGCCACGTTCAATGGGTAAGAATGGAATTTCAATCCTCTTAATGGACACGTGGCAAGGGGCATGTTTCGCTGGTCCAGTCAGATCATTTCTTTGGGTTTTCGCCATGTCCAAACCCAAGATCAAATCCTTAGTTCATTAATCCTTTTTTAATATTCTAAATAGGTCCCAAAAATTTGGTTGTCCCATAAATTTGTTTATCAAAAAAATTAATTAAGTTTTTTATTTTTAAAATTATTAGATGTATGTTATATATGTCTTTAAATTAGATTAAATCAATTAACAAAATATTTTTTATCAAGTAAAGTAATATGTGTTGTGTTCAAGACATATTAGTCTTTGAACACATGGTTAAAATAACGTCGTTTTAGGACAACATTAAACGACGTCATTTTGAAAGGACAGATGCGTTTTCACTTTTATTTTTTTATTTTCAAAATTTTGACGTTTTAAAGCCAAATAAATTCTCTAAAATTTTTATTATAAGTAAAAAAGGTCCTTGAATTTAAATGGATAACTTGTATAAAAAAAAATTTTTTTCTCTTTCTCTCTATATAAAATTACAAGTATCCCAAAACCTCACTTAGATTTTACGAACTAATCCTTCATAGGCAGTATATTGTAGGTGTAAATTAAGTAAGAATTGTGAAGTGGTTATGGATAGGTATTTAATAATAACAAAAATAATGTAAGTGTTTAAAATTTTTATTCTATTGTGATGTTGTATTGTGTTGGTTGCTTGGTTAACTTGTGACAGAGTTTTATGTTTTGGTATTTAGATGAGTGAAGACATAGTATCTATATTTTATCATGTTGAAAATTTTATTAGAGACAACAAAGAAGTATTTGTGTACATTAATAGAGAAAGTAAAACATTTTCTCCCATCCATTGACTTGATCTATTTCTTTGACCTATAGAATTTTCTTTTGGACTTAGGTTACCATGACCATTTGACCACAAGGCAACGTATTAATATGATTATTCCACTGTTGCTAACTTGAAATTTGGTATTCACCCAATTCATGGAGATAAAGAGATTAAAGTTCTGCAAAAGAACAAGATGCTAAATGAGGATACTGACAAATTCTAATTGTTTAATTGTAATTGTAATTGAGATTTATTATTTCATGTGCTTGGAACTGCATACTTTGACATACTTTAGGTAATTTTATCATAATTTTATTTTAATTTTGGTTCTAGTTGCTTAATTCGAGGGGACCAATTTGACATATATACTATAAATTTAGGGACCTTTTTGATTTATAATAAAAATTTTAGAGAACCTATTTAACTTTAAAACGTCGAAGTTTTGAGCATTAGGAAACAAAGATGGGACGTATCTGTCCCCTTAAAACAGCATCGTTTGTCGTTGTCCCATAACGACGTCGTTTTAGCCATGTGTCTAGGGACTAATGTGTCATGAGCGAACGCATATTACTTTATCTGACACGTCACATCTACAACTTCCACGTAGGAGAGAGAGTATCGTCTTAACCAGTTCAACTTGGTATGAAGACCTATTTGAAGACCCAAAACCTAGTTAATTTTTTTGAGAGATAAATCTATTAGACCGCAAATTTTTGGGGACCTATTTGAAGTATTACTATTTAAAAAAATGTAACAAATATTAGGATGGGCTGTCAAAATGAGTAAATTTTACCTTTAATATTAAATTTGTTTAAATTTTAGGTTAAATAGATTGAGTTCGATTAACTCAAAAAAATGACAGATTATATAGATTAGTACATAGGATAAACAAGCCGTCTGTTTAAATTTTTTTATTTTTTTAAATAAAAAGACATTTTTAACCAATATCTTTTTTAATTTGACTCAAAAATTTGATCTATCAATTAACAAAATATTATTTATTTCATATTTTTTACTTAAAAATAATATTTTTTATCAAAATATTTTTTAAAAAATAAAATAAAAAATTAAACCTGTTTAATCTATTAGATTGATTATAAAGAGTCTAAGTTAAACATTTTTTTATCCATAAACAGAATGGATTTGTTCAATCCACGAATTTAGGTGGGACATTTCTAAACACACTGGAATAACCTGATTGATAATTGTAATCGAGAATTTAAATTATGTGTTATTTATATAATAATTTATTGACTGATAATAAATTAAATTAATTTTTAATTTATCAAGTTAAAAAATATCATAAAAACCGAAAAAAAAAACCTTAACTAACTTGTCGTCATAAATACCCGTTGGAAATTCAATTCAAATGAGAGAAATGAGGCGATTTAATTAAAAATGTTACGACAATTACGACACGAAAATCTTGATTGAAAACATTAATTGAAATATTGAATTATGGTTTATCTATTGGACCAAAATCACTCATTTACATGTCATCATATGTCATTATTTTCTTATATCCAATAAGAAGACAATTTGAAGACATAACACAAAAACGGCAGACTCATAACCATGATTTTTGAGGGTGCAAATGTGCAATGTATTTCATATACTTTCAGCTAATTCTCAGAATATATTTTAATAGAGGACGACCATACTTATTTATTTATCTCTTTAACTTAAATACCATGAGATAAACTTTGAAAAATTTTAATATAAGAGATAGAGATTTGCAAATCTTTCATACGTAACCTCATATATACTATTTAAATTCTTTGCCACTAGGGATTACATCTCGTGCCTCATTTGATTTTGTCAAATTTGTTCAACAACGGAAGTGAATGAGGAAAATAACATAAAATTTATTTCATATCCTCTTTTTGGCTTATGTCACATAAAATCTATAAATAATATTTTTTATTAAGATATTTTAATTTATTTTCTATTTTAATTTTTAAAATTTTACTTTTACTTCAAGAAAGTAAACTAAAATATATATCGTTTTCTCCTAACCACACCGTTCCTTTGACTACATTCAAAATGAAATAAACACAAAAAAACATATAAATATCAAAATATGTATTAATTTTGTAGTTAAACAATAATAATTGGTTACATTTTAACCTGTGCATTAATAAAAATACAAAGGCCACAGATTTTTTTTGTTGTGTCTGTTATCTCTAATGACTTTCTCAACTGTAAAAATAATTATATGTTCAATATTCTTTAATGAGAACCCAGAACAGACAACATGCAAAAACTCCAAACAAATTCAAAAGAAATTAGATTTCAGTTAATACTTATATATATGATGTAACTAAAACTTTATATATAAAATAAAAAATAAAAAATTTCATATTAAATGTACATTAAAACTAACCACCAAAATTAGTTACAAAAACGTTTAGACATGTAATATCATTTAAAAATAAATTAGAAGGATGCCATAATATATATTATTTACATTTACAGGAATAAAATTTGAATTTAGAATCTCATGTATACTGAGGGCGGAGCCTCTCATATAGCAAGGGGACAATGCCCCCTAAACTTCAATTTTTTTTTTTATAAACTGTGTGTAAATTTTAATTTAATTTTCTTAAAATTTTATTTTAATTTTTTTATATTTAAAAATTAAATTTTGGTCCTTCTTCAAATTTTATGCTACTTTCGCCCTATACTATTTAAATTTTTTGCCACTAGGGATTACATCTCATGCCTTATTTAATTTTGTCAAATTTGTTCAACAGCGGAATTGAATAAGGAAAATAACAAAAAATTTATTTCATATCATTTTTTTTGCTTATAAGTTATATCACATAAAATCTATAAATAATATTTTTTATTAAGATGTTTTATTTTATTTTTAATTTTAATTTTTAAAATTTTACTTTTACTTCAAGAAAGTAACTAAAAAATATATCTTTTTTCCCTAACCACCATTTCTTTGATTATATTCAAAATGAAATAAACTTTACACCTAACTTTTTGTAGTTAAACAATAATTGGTTACATTTTAATCTGTGCATTAATAAAAATACAAAATCCACATATTGTTTCTGTTGTGTCTGTTATCTGTAGTGATTTTTTCAGTTGTAAAAATAATTATATATGTACAAAATAAAAAACTAAATTTCATATTAGGTTTACATTTAAATCAGCTACTAAATTCAGTTTATAAGATAAAATATACATTAAAATACAAAATACACATTAAAAATAAATTAAATTATATATATATATATTTGTATAGAAATATATGGTGACCAATTTTAATATATAAATAACATTTTTGAAAAGCTTTATATTTGCTAATATGGTTGTGAACAGATAGGCAATGAAGCAAAATGGATCCAGTTTTATCAACTAACTATGTTCTATAACTACTATATGATTATTACTGTCAACATTTCGTTACATATAATTAACCACATGCAACAATATGATACAAAATTATTGTTAGATGACAACCATTTCTGTTTGCAGAAAAAAAAAACCTACAAAATTCCCTTTATATAAATGCGTGATCAATTGATCATCACATACATTCATCTAAATCCAATAAAAAATCTTCTTTCTTCTTCTAGCTATCTCCAATCTCAAAAGCTACTCGTCATATATATAGTCACATATATATTCTATCAAAAATGGAATATTCTCTATTATTGAGGAAGCATAATGTGAAAGATTATTACCATTCAACAAAAGAAAGCCCTTACATAGCTCTCATGGCAGAACTAGCAGGGCTTCTAATGTTCTTATTATTATGCACAATTGTGGTGTTTACTTGCACTCCAAGCATCCTCATAGAACTTTCAGGTAAACCAAAACCTCCCATGGTGGAAATTCTTGGACTTTCTGTGTCTGGCCTCAATAATGTTTCATACAAAAATGCATCATCCAAATGGGGTGTGGAATTAGCAGCAAAAAATCCAAACATCTTTTCAACATTGTATCTTGATCACATTGAAGGTATGGTACTATTCAAAGATGAAGTTCTTGGGGTGAGTTCAGTAAAGATTAATAAAGCAATTGTTTTGGGACCAAGGGAACATAAATTTGTTAGCTTTAAAGTGTGGAGGAAGGATTGGAATATAGATGGTGATCAACCAAGTGTGAAGGATTGGGTTGTGGACAATCTTGTCATGGAACAAAGTAGGAATAACATAAACTTCAGTGTGCAAATGGGGGTTTGGGGTCAAATTAAATCTGGTTGGTGGTTGAGAAAGAGTGTGATCATGAACCCTAGGTGCATGGATTTGAGTATTAATCTTGTTAAGAATAGGGGTTTTGGTATGTTGTTAAATAAAAAACCCATAAGATGCTATGTTCCTATGTTGGATCGATAGTTAGCTATACCTTAGTTTTTTTTTTTTTTTTGTTCATACATATGGTCGATGTTAATTAATTAGCATGTAATTATGTAATCAAACATGAATGAATAGATGTACATCTATTAGATTAGACTTGTATTGGACAATAATGTAGAGTTTAAATGATTAATTTATAATTTGGATTGCACATAATAGATATTTCAATATCACATAATGGGACAATTATAGCCTCTTTGTTCTAAATTGTTTTATTTCCTTCAATTCTTCCTTTTTATTCAAAATTAACATTGGGCATAAGAACATCTCCGTAAACTTATCTTAACCAAAATGAAATAATCCAAATATACACAAATTTTCAATGAATTATATAACGGTATATAGTTGTACTACATAAAAAAGGTTTCAATTAACTAAATTTATTGATAATCATCCCAATATCTTCATCTTCAACTTCTTGTTTTATTTGATTTATAGACCACATCATGGGCATAACGTTATTATATCTATTTTTCTTATTTCTATTGTGGGTATACGTTAATACTTAGGGATCAAGATTTTTTAAAATAAAAAAATTGTTAAAATAAAAAAATAAAAAAAATTAAGATAGTAAAAATTAAGATAGTAGGACGAATTGTTTGTAATTATAATAATAGCCCATAAGAAAAACATATCACACTAGAACAGCACATATATAATTACAATTCAACTAGGTATCCTTTAAAAATGGTACAATATTCAGCCTTTTATTACATTAATTTAAAAAAATTAAAACAAACACATTAAAATAGATTTCTTGTTTTCTTTTTTTAAATTTAAATACAAATCTACAAAAACCGGATTAACTAAAATTCAAATTCAAAATTTAAATTTAAAGCTTATAAATCCTAACAAATCTCAAATATTTCAAATCAGATTTTCATCACTAGTAAAATCTTCCTTCGTAAATATTCAGAACTGCAACGTTTACCCCTCTTCATATGTGACCGTTTTCGTCTTCTCCCGCGTTGCATACCTCCTCTGCGAGGATCTTCTCCTTCGGCAAACGCGCTCCTCCTCGCGACGTGCACCTCCCTCGCGACGCGCACACACCTCCTCCATCGATGGACTCCTCCCCATCCCTGGTGTCCTCCCTCGCACCACGCACAACCGCCTCCTCCTCTTCCTGTGCTTCTCCTGTCTCCTCTTCTACATCGCACTTCTTCTCTGTCTCTGGCAAAATTTTAAAAAAATTTGGTTGAGTTCATTCATGGAGATATGTTATCCCTTTCTTTTCATTTAATAAAAGGTTATATTTTTTCAATTTTTGTATAATATTAAATATGTCTATGTTTTATTTTTTTAAATGTGTTTGTGATTTTAACTCATATATTTGATTTGGAAGTTGTAATATTAACTTAATTTATATGTGTCAATACTTAATTTTGGATGTGTTTATGTTGCTTATTATGTTCTTATGTATATATATAGAATTTTTTACGTGAGTTTTGGATGTGTTGATAAAATATTGAAAGTGCATTCTTATAATATTAGATGTGTTTACATTGTTTACTATGTTCTTATGTACATATATAAGTTTTTTTACATGAGTTTTGGATGTGTTGATAAAATATTTAGAGTACATTCTTATAATTTTGGATGTGTATTTGAGTTTAACTTTTTCTGTGTTCAATATGTAATTTAGAACTACAATAACAATAATTTAGATGTTAATACATAATTTTAAATGTGTTTATGTTGTTTATTTAATTTTAGATGTGTTTTTGACATGAGTTTTAAATGTTTTAAATAAAAAAAATAATTGAAGTGAGTTTAATTAATTTTGAAAACTTCACTGATTTTTTTAAAAGAGAGAGAGAGTGTGAACGAGAGAGAGGGAGAAAATAAAGGAAATACTTTATTATAATGATAAGAACTTAGAGATTTTTTAGTTGATAAAGTTTAAAATAATAGTGGTTCCTTAAAAATAGGAAATATAATTAATTAAAAAATTAAAATAATAAAATATTAGATTTAAAGACTGACTAAAGGCTGATTTATGTTGTACAAGTAGCATTTTCCATATAATTAAGGTGGTTACTCATCACATACATGTATTTTTTATTTTTATATAAAGATGATTTAAGATATAACAGTTTTCGACTATCATTTCGGGTTCGACTAATCACGTAAGGTAGAAACTCAAGTGCAATCGACTTTACGTGAAGTTGATAGCTGAGAGTTGTTAAATGAAAATTTAGCCAAATCAATCAAATCATCTAACTGCTCTCACGTGAAGTCGACTAAATTTCCACCATCACATAATTAAGGTAGTAGCAAATAAGTCTAACGTAATAGACAGAGAAGAAACAGAGCAAGTGTAGAAGAATCATTCATGATTGGATGAGATTCCACAATAGGCTTGAATCCGAGTATCAAGATCTTTGATCTTGCTTTCATCAAAGAAGCGAAGATAATCATAATGGTGGAAGGTTGTTTTGTAACGCAAGGGATGTTGTTGATTGACCAACTCCTGAGGAATCTCGAATGTGTTGGAGCAGAAAGAAAAGAGTCCCGTAGAGTATCTTAGATTCTTGACATCACTACTCACTGTAACTCTGTGTTCGCATGGCCTTATCCTACCATTGCTCCAAACCTTGAATGCATCACCAGCCATGACAACAAAGGAAGAAGGAGAAGCATCAACACCTCTCCAGACTCCATCGCTGGCTTTGATTTCTAAGCCATTGAGATTGTTGAGTTGGTGAACTATTGATGTGATGGTTAAGTCTGTGTGAGGCTGCAATCCTGTTTCATCCTCATCGTTCTTGGGTGGCCTATATTCTTGGCATCGAAGCAGATAGTCGCTTGATTCTATCATCAATTTGCATCTTTCCATGTCCACTCCGTAGCTCTCAAACACCATCCTCTTTGCTATATGGTCTATTTCCCCCATTAGCTTTGCATACTCATTAATCCTTTCACTATATACATGCATTGATTATGTCACGGATATTAATAGTTTTACTACTATAATCTTTAGATAGAACGATGCATTTGAATAATTATATCTCTACCGTATCTATTTTCTTATATTAATCTTTTATATTATATAAATTTTGATATTATATCATCTCAAAAGTTAAATTGATAAAAGGAAACATATAAATAAGTAGAGTTTAATTTTGATGCATTCATAGTGTAAAGTATTTTGTACTATCATCTAATTATATCAGTTCTTTTAGATGACTATTCATGTGATCAATGTGAAAAGTAGTTATTTTTGTTGATACGGTATTATGTAATTAGAGATACACGTGTAAAACTATTTTACGCTGATATTACATCAAAATTAAATTCAAACAATTATATGTCTAACAAAAAGAAGAAAATTAGAGAGTTATTAAAATTTATTATTTTTTACTATTAGTTAGCCATTAATATTTAAAAAGTGCGATATAAAATAAGTTGTTAGATTACTAAACTAAAAAAATTAGATTGATGACTAAAAATAATGGCCAAACTCAATAAATTCTGATAACTTTTTAGTATTTTTCTATTAAACATATTAAAGATATAATTTGTTTATGTATTTTTTTACCAGCTTAAGTTTTTTAGATAAACAATATCATAGACATGATATCAAATAAAGAAGACTTATGCAAAATTTACACAAGTATGTTAGAATTTAAAGATATAGTCATTTACCTGCTTCTTCTTATCTGTTTATTAAATTTTTTAAATAAATAATATCAAATAAAAAAGACCTATATAAATTTAAGAAAATTCAAAAGATATAACAACTTAATTATCTCTTTATGAACTTCAATTTTTGAGATAAATGAGATGAAAATGGTACATACCAGAAACGGTTATTGCCTTGAGGCCACATTATGTTTGCAAAGTGTTGGCAAGCAGGCATAGAGAAAGGGTCATCAATGCCCAAAGATTCATACAAGGGAATCCAGGAGACTTGTCCCAAGTAACCATGAAAAAGCTTGTCACTCGTCTTCTGTGCTTTTGTTTCCACTGGCAGACCAAATAGTTCCTCCATTGCTGACACAAGACACTTGCATAGCGACTCCCCAACCTTATCGAACCGCACCACAAAACAACCGTGCTCCTCCATCCCCGTCCTCGCCACACGGCACGCCGACACCCATGCCTCCGTGCCTGCCTTCATCTTTTCATCGCTCAAATCAATTACAGGAAATGGACACACTCTTGTTTGTGATCCCATTATTGTTTGATCAATAATGTTGTAATTTCTGCTTAATTATATATAATACCATCTTTAATTTGTATGATAATATTTTGGTCACTATCGATGTATGTTGACTTGGAGCAACATGATTATTATTAAATGTTATCTGTTCAATATAATTTGTTAACACTCATCTTGTATGATCATATGCTTCTGAACAATTTAGCTGAATAATGTAGCATCACTTCACCAATAATTGAAATTAACATATACTTAATTACTCGTACTTGGTGCGTGCATTGATTTGATTGATTAACGGTGTGGTCCATTTTATTATTATTGATGAGGACCACAGTACTATGTTATGTCACAAATATATTGATTTAATTTGTGGAAGAATAAGTACAACTATATATTGATATGAGATCATACGTATTATGAAAATGAAACCATATGTTAATTAAGAGATTAAACTAAGCAACATATGGTTATTATTAGCCTTTGAATTGTGGAGTATAGATAACAAAATGAAGAGTATTAGAAGACAAATAAAAATACAGGTGAAAAAAGATAGTGTTTGGACATAGTGAACATGTGTTATGTATAAATCGAACTCTATAACATATGTTGTTGGAGATTATTTAGTGGCAATTGATGGAAAAGTAAGATGTTTATTAGAAAGGGATATTTAAGAAAAGATCACGAAAAAAGTTATGTTCGTAGGATTACATAGAATAATTGTGCAATTTCTATTTGAAGAAGCTAACATTAGGGAGAAAGAACTAAAAATGATGGTATCACAAAAGAAAATAATAGGCCGGATTAAAAGGCGTAATAGAACCAATTATTAAACCAGATTTTCAAAAGGCTTATGATCGAGTCAAATAGAGTTTTGTGAATATTGTTTTGTAAAAGATGGGATTTGATCGTAGATAGCAGGAGTGGATAAAGGAGTGTGTGTATTCTACGTCTATGTCATTCTTAATAAATGACTCTCTCTCTCTAAGTCCTTCAAAATGAAAAAGGATCTACGACAACGGGATCTTCTTTCTCCCTTTCTATTTGTGTTTATTGTGGATGTTCTACGTAGGATGATTAGAGAGGCGATGCGGAATAGACGCATTACTTCGTTGTTAGTTGGAAGGAATAACATTGAGTTGTCACATTTGCAGTTTGCGGATGATACTATACTTTTTTGCCCTTCTGAAGAAGAGACGATCAGAAACTATAAGCGGTTGTTGCGCTACTTTGAGATGATGTCAGGGTTGAGTTTCAATTTTGACAAGTCCAGCTTGATCCTGGTTAATTGTGAGCACAGTTGGGCACGACAGATGTATCGACTGTTGGAGTGTAAAGAGACGTATTTACCTGTTAGAATAAAACGGGTAAGCTGGTTCTCTCGTGGTGAATCCGAGGCTAGTCAAGACATGGAAACTAGTTATTGATAAGGTAGAAAAAAAGCTAAGTCTATGGAAAGCAAAGTCTTTGAATAAAGCGGGTAATAAACTGGTTCTCATTAAATCTGTTCTTAATAGCCTGCCTATTTACTATCTCAGCTTGTACAAAATGGCGAAGGCAGTAGGCAGATAAAATAATATCCTTACAGAGACATTTTTTGTGGAGTAAGGAGGACGGGAGGGACGATATGCCTGTTGGAAATAAGTAGTATGACCACAATTCAATCAATCACATGTCAAATAATTTGTTATTGTTATTATATTAAAATGTTAATATAATAATGTCCTTGATTAAATTTAGAGATTTATCATTGTGATAGTGAACATAATACTGAGAGATAAATCTTTTATAATTTAATCAAAATTGTTCTTGGTCATAGGATTATTAAAAAGGACATTAATAATCCGGAAAGATCAATATATATATATAATGGTCTTCATTGGATGAAGATTAATAGATCTCATTTATTAAATTATATATATAGATGGTGCATATAGAGATATGACCATTGAACTGACTCACTTTGAGAATTCCTAATGGTTATAATTACCGTATATTTGTCAATAGGATATTCTCGAGATGAACATAGTAATAGAGTTTCCTTTGACCTGCGACTGTCATAATAATTAACAATGTATTTATTATACTTTGATTCCGGACACCTAATACCCTAGGGTGCTAGTTGAATGGATATTGGGTATGATTTAAATACTTGTATAATTAATGATTAGTCAATAAGGAATCCGTCAACTCTTGGTAAAAAGTTTGAGCTCTATGATTATAATAACTGAGATGAATAAAACCTTGGCAAAGGGGATTGAATGAATGAAGAAATGAGTTTCTTAAGTCATTCACAGTTCATTATAATAATGGTAACATGTTAGAGTTTGACAATTAAACTATACTCTAAGGGTTAACTAAGAGCTGGAAAGATGGAAGGAAATATACTTTGTTCTTTTAAGGTTCTTAGTAAAACTATATTACTTCATATTATCGGGCCATTGAGGAGTGTTGCTAGACGCCAACCTTGATTAGTAAATTTAGTATGACTAATTTACTACCCGCTTAGTATTGAACCTATGGGGTCACACACTAACGAGTGTTCTAATATTTGCTATAGAATTATTTAATTATTATTTTGATTTGATCAAATAAATAATTATATTAATTCAAATGGAATATTATTATATTTTTTGCTAGCACCAAAAATATAATAATAGTATGATAATTGAGAATATTAAATGAGATTTGAGAATAATTAGTTATTCTATTTCTAAATTTGAATTATAAAGTTGGATGAGATCCTAACTGATTTTGTTTCAAATTGAGTTATGATATAATTCATAAATTTGAAATATTCAAATTAAAATAGTAAGATATGATTCAAATTTGAATTGAAATTCAAATTTAAAATCAACAACAAATCTCATACTATATATAGGTATGCCAAGAGTAGAGGAAAACAAGAGAAAGACAGAGAGAATAACAAGGGTTGTTATTCCTTTACCTCTACGCACATAAATGTATGTGAGCCTAATTCTTAGAGAAGAATTTTATGGTGTGCAAAGAGTTGCAAGAGGTTTCTCAATTTAGATCAGATGTCCATTGGTCAAGGGGTTGACAGCAAATGTTGGTCTCGGTGTGGATACGCATAGCACCTTCGTACTATCGAAGGAGAAAAGGATTTTTACTAGCGTACTCAGGTATCTAGATCTGATCTATATATTCTTTATTATTGGAATAAAGTTTAAGCACAAAAATAGATCTTTAAGGATTACTTTATTTTCTTCCGTTGCGTGTGTTATGAACACATAGTAATCCTTCAATGCCTCTAGTGAAATGGGAAGTTGTACAGGGCCCCCAAAAAGGCAGGAGGTTTGGGAGTTGGTGACGCGGTAATTCGGAATACAGCGCTCCTATTCAAGTGGTGGTGGAGATTTTCAAAAGAGGATTGTCCACTTTAGAAGAAAATTGTATATTCCTGCAATAACATGAATCCTTTTGAAATGATTTATGATTAGCTTACCTACAAGAGGATCCTTGAAAGGATATTTGTCAGCTACAAATCAAGGAGTCACAAGTGAGAGAAAAGATGATCAGATGCTTGGCTATGGAACTAGGAAATGGCAGGATAATCTGCTTCTGAGAGGATAGCTGGTTACCTTGTGGTGTTCTAAAAGTTACTTTTCCAAGACTTTTCTCGGTCTCAAATCTTCACGGATCTGTCATAGGAGATTGTGGGTTTTTGGGATGGGTTAGAGTGGATTTGGAATTTTCAGTGGCGGCGAGAGTTATTTCAATGGGAGCTAGAACTAGTAAACCAGCTTCATGCGGTTCTACAATCAGTGAAACTGACAACTGAGAGAGAGGACAGAGTGAAATGAAAATTTGATTAAAAAAAAGAAAAAAAAGTGTTTATTCTACTAACTCCTTTGTGCAAGTATTTCAGACAGAGGTACTTTTGGCGGATATCACAAGCTATAGCTTCACTATTACTATTTGGTGAGGATTCGTCCCACCAAGGTTAAGTTGTTTACTTGGTTTGCACTGGTTGGTAGGGTGAATACAAGGAAAAGACTGTGTAGATTAGGTGTTATTGACCAAAATGATAATATGTGTGTTTTATGTCATAAATCTATTGAAACTATTTTTCACTTGTTCATTGGTTATGAGCTCACTTGTCAAGTGTCGTATGCTTGGTTGTTTGCTCTTGAAAGGATATGGATTATTCCAGGTACGCTCAAACAACACTATGAAAGTTGGACGGATATATCAACGAGAAAGATGAAACGGAAGCGGTGGTTGGTTAGTTTTTTTGCGGTTATCTGAACAAGTTAGCTAGAAAGAAATGATAGAATCTTTAAAAATTAAGGTTCAAGTGTAGTGAATATTATTAACAGATCCTTTATAAGTTACGATGAGTGGATTGGTGGTAAATTCTATGTTTATTGATGACAATGCTGGAGATGGCTAGAAATTGTTATTTTTAGCGTTATGAGGTTTTTTTTTTTTTTTTTTTGCTGCATATTGTTGTGTTGAGTTTTTTTATTTCAAAAAAAGAGAGAACCAATTAAAAAAAATTTTAAAAAATAGAATTGTAGATAAGAGAGATATGTTTTAAAATTTAGCAATTATGTACTTAAAAACTTATTTATCTCTTTTTCTAATATTTACTATAAACTTTTTCTCTCTCTCATTAGGTCGAGTAATTTACAACAATAAAATAATTTAATTAAATGCACTATTCTAAGTTTATTTTGAGATTCACATACACTCGCGTACATAGCATATAGAGTAAATAAAAAACTTCACAAAATATGATATTTTTGTTTTTGTATATTTTAAATATGTATAAGAATAAGCATCTTATTTTGATGGTTAGTTTAAAATTTTTCTTAGAGAGATGATATAAGTTTAAAATTCTAGCTATGGATAACAATACAGACAAAAAAATGAATTTCATCCAGCACCGCGCACCTAAAATATATATATATTTTTTAATTTCTATCTTCCATTTCTTGTGATAGGGGAAATATTTCTTATTATCCTCATTTTTTTGTGAGAAAATATTATCTCATGGGATGCCACTGAAATTATTCAATTTAATAAAAATTACATTAAGTTTCGTAATTATGATAAAATAAATTTAATATTTTTAAGTATATGAATAATAAACATCAAATTCTCAAATATTAAATAAAGTATGCAATACATATATAATTTTAAAAATAAAATATTAGTATTGTAGATGGCTAAATTTTTAAAATGGTCCTTTAAATTTACAACTTTCACCATTTTAATTCTTTAAATTTAAAATTATTTATATTGGTCTCCAAAAATTCAGTTGTAGGCACCATATTAATCCTTGAATCCTTTCTAATATTGAATCAACGAACTAAGTGCTAAATTAGTTCAGATTTGCCATGCTGAACATATAATTAAACATCGTCATTTCGTTTTGACACTTAAACAAAACAAAAATAAAAAGAGGAAGACGAGTTTATATGATGTGCAAATCATTATATCTTTCTTCATTTTTCGAAACAACTTCATTTTTGCCTTATTTAAGAGTTAAAATCAAAAGATACTATTTAACCATGTGTCTAGCGTTGCAAGTTAGAACTAGCTCAACATTCTGTTCATTGATTCAAACCTAAAAAGGGGTCTAGAAATTAATATGATAACTGGAGCTAGATCTCGAGAACCAGTATAATAAATTTTAAATTTGAAGGACTAAAATAATAAAAATCGTGAATCTTAGAAACCACTTTAAGAGGTTCAATAATTCATATTTAAAATGCTTTAATTTCCGAGTCAAATATTAGTATATGACAACTCCTCTAAATTAAACCACACTTAGACAAAATAAGAGCAAGTTGGCTAATCATCATGATCTAACATTCCTGTTATTATATTCCACAATAGGCATTTATTCGAGTTTGAGGTTGTCTGATTCTGTGCTGGTCAAAGAATCGAAGGTAATCATAATGGTGGAATGCTGGTTTGTAACGCAAGGGGTGTTGTTCATCAACCATTATTTCCTCTGGTATCTCCAATATGTTGCCACAAAATGAGAATATTCCTGTTGCGTATCTTGCTTTCTTCTCCTTCATTTCTACTCTGTGTAAACATGATTTTATCCTTCCATTACTCCACACCTACAACATCAACTTCTTAATTTCAATATTTCTTTTTTCTTAAAATATTATTTGTACATTAAAATTAACTATTAAAATCAGACATTATATTTTTATATATAAATATATGTATAATTTAATTTATTTTTAACATATATTTTGTATTTTAATGTATATTTTATACTCTTAATTAATTTTAGTGATTGATTTTAGTATATAACTAATATTGTTAATTATTAAAATAATTTGAGTGGAATGAGAAAGTAGTGGAATAACAGATTAACCAATTTGTGCCAGCTCACTCTAACTACTTATTGCCATGTCAGCTGCAGCATAATAACAGAATAACTGCCTAACAGAATATGTAGGTAAGGTACCTGGAGTGCGTCACCAGCCATGACGACAAAGGAGTTGGGGGAGGCTTCAATGGCTGTCCATTGTTCTTGATCATCAGAATCATGGCTCGTCTTAACTTGCAAGCCATTGAGATTGTTAATGGGATGAAGCACTGATATGATTGACAAGTCAGTGTGAGGCTCCAACCCTAACACATTCTCATCTACGCCCTCGCTTCGTGGCTTGTACTCCAAGCAACGAAACACATACTCGCTTGTTTCTTCTATCAATGATTCGCATCGTTCCATCTTCATATCATAATAGCTCTCAAACACCATTCTCCTTGCCACTACCTCTAATTCTGCCATCACTTTCGCATACTCATTGATGCTTTCACTGTATCAACCAACATACGCATGAAGTAGTATGCATGAGCATGTGTCACCTATAACAATTTCATTGTTTTCTCAAACTTGATTCACTTATTTCAGATTTAAAAAATAATTGAAACTAAATTTGGCACAATACTAATTAAACTCAGAATTTTACTATTCGGTCAAACTTGATTTACTCTTTTTTTTGTAACAAAAATAAAAGTAAATTTGACCAAACACTAAAATCATTTTACACCTCACATTTTATATCGATAAATTCTCAGTGAATTGTCTTTATGTGAAACGAAAATTAGCTATTAGATAAGTTAGTCAAATATGTTCAAATTATCTAATAATTTACAATTAATAATTTTGTATAAAAGATAATTGTATTTGAGTTTTTAGTTTTTAATTTTTATAGTACTCATAATATTCATCAAAAAGTATTTTTATTGTATTAGGGAAATTAAACTAGAGAAATATTAAAGAGTTGTCAGAATTTATTATTTTTTATTATAAATTAGTTATCAATATTTAAAAATATATAAGATAAAATATGTTATTAAATTATTAAACTAAAAAATTGGGTTGATAGTTAAATAATATCCAAAATAATAAATTTTAATAATTTCTAACATTTTTCGTTAAATTATTCTGTTATTCATAACTCTTTTATTTGGATCAAGACATTAAGTTACTCCTTTTATTCTAAAATAACTAAATAGCTGTACATTTACAATTATATATACATAATACAAAGGATTAAAGGAAAGATTGAACACATTTTAATTCAAGATCGCTAAAATTAATTGTACAAAACCATGAGCTTTATTATTGTTATATGAGTTCCTTTTTTCTAGATTTACGATTTCCACTCACACCCTCTCCCTCTCATTCATTTAAATACACTTATTTAAGATTAAGTTAAAAATTTAAGATAGACATACACTTATTTGAAACAAAGAAAACTATAACGATATATTTGACAATGCAAGGAATGAAGGGATAAAAAGCGACATACCAAAAAGTATGGTTTCCATGGGGCCACATAAAGTGGGCGAAATTTTGCACTGCATCCATGGACAAAGGATTATCAATGCCGATAGATTCATATAATGGAAGCCATGGCACACTTCCTATGTAGCCATGTAATGGCTTATCATTTGTCTTTTGTTTCTTGGTCTCCAATGGCAGGCTAAACAGTTGCTTCAAACACGTCACAACGGAGTTGCAAAGCTCCTGGCTAACCTTGTCGAACTGCGCCACGAAGCAGCCGTGCTCCTCCAGCGCAGTCCTCACCACACGGCACGCCGACCGCCATGCCTCGCTGCCCGCCTTCATGTTTTCATCTCTCAAGTCAACCACATAAAATGGAGACCCTCTTTCGGATCCCATCCTGCTCCTCTCAAATCTCAATGCTTATTTTTTCAAGGACAAACAATTTATTATGTCTCTGGTAAATTCAAACTCTCGATTTCATAAACAATTTTATATGTCTAAGGTGGGATTAGTTCTCAATCAAGACACCAGATAATGCGCCACCGAATCATATATACCAACACCTACATGTTGTGTTTTTTATCTTTTAATTTTGGTGTTTGCTACGGTACAATGATAAATTCATACGTACTAATATATTAAAAATATGGACAAGTAATAATAAGCTAAGTGAAATTTATTTTCCACATCAGCATTTTATTTTTTCTTTTTTAAATATATATTATATCACCATTTTTACTAATACATCCCTTTTAATTAAATAAAAAAATATATTTTTAATTTAATTTTATAAAAAATCTTAAACATCCTTACTTTATTTTATTAGACAAATATACCTTTTTAGATTAATCAAATTTTAGAATTCAATTAATCCTAATTTTATAGTTTCAAATAATTTAAACAACAAAACAAAAATATATTAAAAAAAACAAAAATCAATCGTTCTTCGTCTTCTCCAATTTTCCTAATTATTCGTGAATCCGTTTTTTCTTCACACCATCCAAAGAAGCCACAGAAATTGACTTTTTCTTCACAAAACCACCATGTCCGTTAGCTTCCTTAATGGATCCGCTATCCATCAACGACACTACAAAATAACACTTCTCTCCGTTTATTCTCTCTGGTCCATTTGGTGAAACAAACCAAAGAAGAAGACAAATTACCCAATCTTTTTTAAAATAAAATCAATCAATCAATCCGAATTTAAAAAAAAATGGATTTTGAAAGGAATCCATTTGATCGATACGCTCAAAATCATAACCTAACTCAACATCTGAATCGGACCAAAACAAACGAGATCAACGGTTAGGACAAAAAAGAGTTCGAAAAAACACAGAGAAAGCGTAACCAAGATTGAAGGAGGAGCCAGCTATAAATAATGCAAGAGAAGCGTGATAATGGAGGGAAAAAATCTTATAGCCGCACAATCGAAATTGATGACAGTGATGAGGCGCAGATCAAATGATGCGAATAGGGAAGACAAGGTTGTTAGGAGTTGAGAGCAGAGAAGAGAAAAAGGAAGACAAGGATACGAATAATTAGGGGAATGGAGAAGATGGAGAACGATTGATTTTTGTTTTTTTTAATATGTTTTTGTTTTGTTGTTTAAATTATTTGAAACTATAAAATTAGGATTAATTGAATTCTAAAATTTGATTAATTTAAAAGGATATTTTTGTCTCATCAAATAAAGTAAGAATGTTTAAGATTTTTTATAAAATTAAATTAAAAATATATTTTTATTTTTATTTAGTTAAAAGGGATGTATTAGTAAAAATGGTGATATAATATATATTTAAAAAAAATTAAATACTGATGTGAAAAATAAATTCTACGTGATTTATTACTACTTGTCCATATTTTTAATATATCGGTACGTATGAATTTATTATCGTACCGTAACAAACACCTTTAATTTTTATCTTATATATATATATAATATTTTAATATATATTTTATATAATTAATTTATATTTTAATTTTTTTTATACATAATTTTTTTTCATGATATCTTTCGTCAACTCAGAAAATCAAGAATAAATTTATCATATTAATTTCATTTAAAAATTTTAATTATTGATTAATGAATTATTACACATAAAATACGATATTCGAATTTTTAACCCCTCCTCTCTTAAAAGATGAGTTAGCTAACACAACGAATTCGGTGAATAATTTTAGTATCTCATTGGTTTGTATCAATGTTTGTGCATAAACAAATTGATAATTGGGTGAAAGAAATATGGATCCAACAACTCTTGTTTATCTAATGTAGTTGGGTAATTCGTAAACATGGTTGATTATCCATTATATTTTAAAACTTTAATTTTAATATACTTGTAAAACGTTTTATACACTCGTGCAATTACATTTGTTTTTTTTGAATAACCATTCAGACGATTAATATAAAAGATAATTATTTTTATTAATTTAACATTACATAATTGAATAAACGTATGAAAAAGATCAAAATTAAATTCATATTTTAAACACAAGCAGTTTTTTAGATATGTATATAAATTTGATATTAGAAAAATATATAAACACCTCTCTGAATTACTATATATGAACAACCAAAATACAGACCTGATATTTTAACCTCTTTTAAATATCAGAGTATTGTAAAAAAATGTATAGAATAACAATAAATTACAACTGCCAAAATAAGAAAGGGTTAACGGTTTAGCTTATTTATGTTTTGACATGGAAAAAATTTAAACTAAAGTCTAAAGTTGATATTGCACAGGCATATATACAATGGAAACATCCTAGTTGGCGTAAAACAATAAGACACCAAAGAATCATTCACCAACAAATTTTTTTTATGCTTATTTTTTTTCCTGGGCTTGGTCCGGTACACAATCCTGAGCCCAACAACAATCGCGTCTCCTCCTTCTAGAAAGACTCAGAAGCATCGGGAAAGCTCCCTGAACTCCAAATGATATTGAAACTGGGCTTAAACTGGCAAAACCCTGAAATCAAAACCGCGGCCCAAGGCCCATTAAGGCCCAACAAAAACCATAAACCCTCACTTCTCTCGCTACCAGAACGACGATGGCCGCCAAGGAGATCCTAACCCGTCGCCCCGTGGCGGCGACCATCAAGCTCACCGTTCCAGCCGCCGCAGCACGCCCAGCCCCGCCGGTGGGTCCCGCATTAGGTCAGTACCGTCTGAATCTAATGGCGTTCTGCAAGGACTTCAACGCTCGCACACAGAAGTACAAGCCCGATACCCCAATGGCTGTTACGATAACGGCGTTCAAAGACAACACCTTCGAGTTCACCGTTAAGTCTCCGTCGATCACGTGGTACCTGAAGAAGGCTGCCGGCATAGAATCCGGAAGCGGGCGCCCCGGTCACGTGACGGCGTCGACGCTGTCGCTGAAGCACGTGTATGAGATCGCGAAGGTGAAGCAGAACGATCACTATCTCCAGAATATGTCGCTCGAGGCAATCACCAAGTCAATCATTGGAACCGCGAATAGCATGGGGATTCAGATTGTGAGGGACCTCGATTGATTCAAAGAAAATTCTAGGTTTTGCGAATTTTCCCCCTTTTTCTATATTTTGGAAAGTTTGGATTTTGTGCGTGTATTGGGTGAAATGGTTGAATGTAGGGTTTGTGTGAACGTGAATTTTTTGGACATGATGAATGAGCCTTAGTTTTTTGTTCTTCATTAGATCACTTATATAGTGCTTTATTGCAAATCTTTGCATAGAATGTTGTATTAGGCAGTTAACAACTGCAATAAAAATTTATTGAAATTTTAAGAAATATGAATTGATAATGTCAATCTGGTGTGTGTGTGATTCATGAATTGGTTATGTTTATAGGTTTTGGGTTGGATTATTAATTCCTTGTGTAGTCTCAACTCTCAGTGTGAGAATTTGTCAAATTCCTTGGATACTATCTATAATATGATTATCAGGTCTTGTTGATGGTGATGATTGTATAGTTCTCCATATTGGTCTAGGATTTGCAATCCATTGGTTCAAGTTTATATATCATGGATTTGAATTTGACAATTCATGATTATCCTTTGTACTATATGTTGATTATATGGAGTAATTTTTGTATGCAACAAAAAAAAATCAGAGCAGTAGTCTTATTTGGGAATGAGATGCCAAAACAAGAATTAGATGTGTACTACAGAAGCAAAACATATACATTTGTTTGTAACTTTTAATTTTTGGGAGAATTAGATTGAAGTTCAACTTATATATTCAATATCCAATGACCAAACAAGAATTTGGTAATCATATTATCATTCCAAAATTTGCTAGTGCTAATGTTAATTTCATTATAACTTGTATAAATTGCAGAGAGCACAAATCCCCCACTTCCCCCGTCACACTGATATAGATTTCTTACTTGACAATTTGATTTTGCGAGTAGTGATCCATGACTCATGACATAGCAAGGCATGCTTCATCCTTTGGGGGAGTTGGCTGTTAGTGACTCATTCAAATGCTGCATTAAAAAACAAGTAATTTGAATGAATGGTTAACTTCATAATACATTTATTTTTCGTTTTTGATTTCATTAGAAGTTAATTTTTTTTATGTACTAAAAGTTTATGTTAGTTTTTTTTTTGTCTTTGTAAATAATAAATTTGAAATGTAGTTGTTTTTATTGATGTGGTAACATAAAATTAAATGTTTGAGTAAATTATTTTTGTATTGATAGGAGATAATTAAATCTAAAAGCAAATACATAAAAATAAAAATAAAGGTATTTGTAGGATGTATATAACTATGGATTTAAATAGGAGAAACCGTCAAATTAGTGAGTGGCAGTGGAATAATTTTGTATGGGTACAAAATATGAGAGATTATTATTTAGGTGTACGCTCAAATAAAGAATTATAAAAATTCATAACTAAGTGAATATATGCTTAATAAATTTACGACACTTTTTTTTTTTTTTGTCAATGGTGATGAACCAAGTTTATGTTGCTATACAGTATACTGTATACACTTATATTTGAGGAGTTCTATTTTTTGGTCAACGGAAGGGGTATAGGTCCCATGAAAATTGGAAGAATAGTGTCCTTAATGGGCCATTAACCGACTTAGTGGGCCAAGCGATGTGACTTGTGGCCCATATTCTGAACAATTGGCAACTCCTATTCCACATATTAATGAAATATCTTCGTCCAAAAAGAAAAGAAATATTAATGCAACTCGAAGTGGGTATCATATCATCAAATGGTGACTCCATTTTAAATTTTAAAATATTTACAATTCTAGGGCACTCTCGAATAGTCGAATCTAGTATCTTTCTTTGGTATGCTTAAAATTTTTATAATTTTTTTAAGACCAAGAAAAATTTATGATAATTTGACCCAAAATAAAAATATGATAAGAACTAATATAATAAATCAGCATTTGACCAAATTGTTCAATACATTTAGCTTAGTTAATTACTTTTCATATATTTAATTAATGTATTTAAAGTACTACTAGTTAAATAAAAATTAAAAAGCTGTAAGCAGAGAACAAAAAATAGGACAAAGCAGGATCAAAGAATATTTGGAAAAAGGGTAGAAGCAATGCAAGTGAAATGATTGATGTGTGACATTGTAGCATTTTGTTTTGCAAATTAAAAATTGCAGTAATCTAACAACAAAGAAACAGTGAGAAAAAACGAACAAACGCACACCTTAAAATTGTAAACATCGACGAAGCAACACACAACAATACTAACGTGTGACGAAATAAAAAAAGAAAGTGACACATTCATCCTAATTTTTTTGTAGGTGGATATTAAAGTGTTTAAAAATTTAAAAATATATTTAAATTTTTTTTTAAATTTGGATACATCAATTCTTAAGTCTAATTTATCTTATTTTAAAAATTTTTAAAAATTTAAATATCTGTAAGCCAAAAGATCAAAAACTTATTTATTTATTTTTTTTAAATTTGTTATAATAATATATTCATAGCTGCCCCTTCTCCAAGGCAAATGCTCCCTTGGTTCTCAAGCCACCACAAGTCCACAATCCCAAAAGTGCAAAACATAATTTAAAATAATAAAAAAAATTACATTTTAATATTAAAATTATTTACTCTTGCATTCAACATCGAGTTAATCCACTTTTATTTATTATTGAATGATCTAAATTAAGTTATTAACTATCTTATATGTATATAAAAAATTATTAAATTAGTTATTTATATAAAATATATATTAAAGTATAAGTATATATTTCAAATATATAAAATCATATATATTTATATACAAATATATAATAACTGAATTGTTGATTAGTATTTTGTGTATATATAATATTTTTGTAATTTTTATAGATGTAATAGGAATTTTTTTTTTGGTGTTTAAATGAAATAGGATATGATATAGGTGTCAAATGATTTAAATTTAATAAAAATAAATAAATAAGTACCTAATTTTTTAATTTAAATACACATAAATTTTTTATTAATTAAAAATATAAAAATATACCTATTTTTTAAAATATGAGACACTTAAATCCTTCCGTTTAATATATATAAAGACAAATTGATCTTATGAAGAATTTATATGTATTGTGTTTTAGAAAATGAGGGACGTTTTTATATTTTTAATTAGTTGAGGACTTATTTATCTTTGAAATAAAAAAGTAGGGATCTATTTGTCATTTACTTTAATAAAAATAAGGTTTAATTATTCTATTGGTTCTTATAGTTTTGTAAAATTTTCAATTAGGTCTCTATACTTTTTTTTTTAATTGAGTTCTTGCACCAATTTTTTTTTAATTGAGTCCCTACACTTTTTTTTTCCTTTTATTTGAGTTCCTACACCAATTTTTTTTTAGTTTGATCCCTATAGAATTAAACCAATTATTACCAAGAAGGACCTAATTAAAAAAAATTTGGTGCAAAGATCTAATTAAAAAAAAATATAGGGACCTAATTAAAAATTTTACGAAACTATAGAGATCAATAGAGTAATTAAACCTAAAAATAACTAATTATTATTAAACTTGATTGGAGGATAATTAAATCTATTTTTTAAAATAATAATTTGACTAAAAATATTGCTATGAAAAAGTCAGGCTAAAGAGAATCAAAAGGCGTCTCTTGAAGTGTGGCTATAAATACAAGTGGCAACATAAGCACTTAGTTGTAAAGAAAGTTAGATATACTCTCAACAAACACTTTATTTTCTCTGTTTCTATGGCTGGCCTTCAACAATATAACTTCTTCCCAACCGATCTCTTCTACCCAAAGCCTTCATCTCCGGCCGCCGCCAAGCCCATCGTTCTTCCCCTCCAAACCCCGACCGGGGGCGACATCGCCGCCAACGCCGAGGATCACCACAACCAACAACAACAACCTAGGAGCTTGGTCAAGGCTACCCCTTCTACTACTACTCTCCTTCTTCATCATAACAACAACAACAAACAACAACAACAACAACAACCAATTCTTGTCGACAACAAATTCAAGAACACCCCACTTTCTTGGATGGATTGGATCGATCAAGAAGAGGGATCAGAAGGTTTTTGAATTTTTTTTTCTTCCTAAGGAATTATATATTATTGACCTTTTCATGTTAATTTCCATAATCTTGTAAACTTGTTAATTTAAGGGGCTTAGCTACGCTTGTCACCCCTTTTTTTTTCCATAGCTTTAGGTTGTTGTCTTCTTCCAAGTTCCAAACCAACCCTTTTTTGGTATTGGGTTTTAATCCATATTTGAGGAGCTTCTACCACGTGAAAGGTCATATAAGAATGAAAAACATCAATAAAATTGAAGCTTGTTATGTTATTCTTTCTTCTATATACAATTCCAGCATGCCAATCAAGAATTATGAAATTGTTGAGTTATATGGTTCATTCCTTCAAAACTTCAATGATTTTAATAACTACTTTATATCAAATTAAAGTAATAAGTAGTGAAGTCTAGGATCGGATACACATTATTTAGACTTAGTACAAGAGATATATGTTTGCGTTGAAATCAAATTGATATTTGAATATGTAACACTATTGATATTGAATAGTGTCTAAGCTATAAGGTCAACGATGTTGTATACAATAACTTATTATATATATAAGTCAAGATTGGCTTGCTACAGGGAATGTCCATTTTCTTAAATCAAAATCAAATTCAAAATAAATAAATTATTTTGATCAACTTGTGAATCAATTGAATTGAATAGTCATCACCTTATTATGACTTCAACACATGAACATGCCGAGTCTCATGGCGTGCATGTTACGCAGAAGCCACTTTTTTTTGGAGCCTAATGAGAATATGCCACGAATATTCTTTTATTTGTCTTCTTAGTTAATTTGATGATGTCATTAATTACATCAATATTACTGTACTTTGCAGCTCATGCTTCACGTGGTGATAATTTTCAACCATCAAATTAATTACCTTATTTTATTTTCCCGGTGTGAAAACTAATTTGTTAATTAGTGTCTTATATATAGAGTGAGATTCTTTTCTAGAAAAGACATTATTATTAGCATCTAAATATTGTAATGTAATATACCGCAACAATAATAATATAAAGATAGAATATGCTTTACCTAAAAGAAATCGATAATCTTATGCGCTTATCAAAACATTAATTACAGTATTTTGTTTATTATTGTTTATACAGATTGAAATGACATAAGAATTATAAAAATCAATATATTAATTAGTACATAAAGTTGAAAAGTAGTATTATTGCATAAATGTTCAATCTATTTGAATATATGGGCTACCAATTCCCTTACTAAATTCCTAATTCAAAGTTCAAACCAACCATAATTGATTATGGAACAGAAGAACTGTAAAAAAAAAAAAAAAAAATCTAGCACAGTTTATTTTATTTTAGTTTTGGGGGTTGGTGGTTAATGGTTATTAGCAACGGTCTATAGTGTGCCACCTAACAAAACATAACGTAACAATCTTATGGAAATTAAATAACGAGTGAAAGGAGAATCTAGCTACCCTTCCAATTATCACGGTATCTGTCTTTGCTTATCAATTATAATGCATAAAAATAATCGAATAATTTTGCTGGGACCTCACCTAACATGTATGTTGTCCTAGATTATTCAAATAAATAAACTATTTCTTTTATTTCCTTATAATTTTAATTTTTACTTCATAACTTCAACATCAAACTAATAATAATAGGTAAAAATTTACGTCAATTATCTTTATATAAAATTAATAATTATGGTTTATTAAATAATATTTCAATTAAATATATTAAATTATTTAATAATTTTTTATTATTAATTTTATGTGAATATAATTATATATGAATTTCTATATTATTATTATTATTTAGTTAGTAAATATTTCCATCTTATTTATTCTAATTATTGGCCTATATGGATCCATGTGGTGGGGATTGGAATCCTCAATGAGAAAGTTGAGGAATTGGTTGATTTATGTGTGACATATCACATTCCAAAAACAAAAGTCTTACTCTTAGCCAAGAAAAAGGAATAACTACTTTTGGTGGTTGTTTAGAAGTTTATTTTTCATTGGAAACTTGAAAGCATACTTTTCATGGAAAAACTGAAAACCTATCATGTGATCGCAAAATAACAGTTATTTTACACTCACTCATAAGCATTTCCAAGTTTCAATTTCTTAGGCTGTGTTTGAAAAAGACTGAGGGATTAAAACTTATGAGACTGAGACTAAATTAAAATTTTATATATATTATATTTAGTGTAAAGTATACGTAATTGAATTATATTTTAATAGTTTTTTGTTTTAAGATAAATATCAAGATAAACAAAATTATTTGTTTACTAAAATATTTTTAGTTATTGAAAAAATAGAAATATTTAATAATAAAAAGAAATTAGTCAAAAATAGATAAAATTTGTTTTATTCGGTATTTATTAATTGTTACAATAATTAATAAAAAAATATTATTAATGTTTTAGTCTCTATTTTTAAAAAATTTAGTCCTCAAGGTTCTCACTTTTTGAAGGTATTAAAAAGACTGAAATTTTGTATTCTAAAACTAAAACTTTAGTTCTAATCTCTAATCACCAAATACAATACTAAATCTTAATTTTTCAATCTCACTTTTAAAACACTACCTTAAATTATCAACCATGTTACTAAATTTTGATGGTGTCATAGACTTATGTATGCAGTAAAACAGACCAAATTAAATTAGGATTAAACAGACAAAATAAAATTATAGTTATTTTTTTTTTTTTTGTCACAGATTCTAAAAATTACGAATTTAGTGAAACTATGAACTAAAAAAGTTCACAAATCAATAGGAGATTAGGAGTAGTTATGACTCATTAAAATTTAAATCAACATACATTATTTTTATTTAACCTTATCATTTATTTATTCCTGGGAAGTGTTTTGACCTTTATAATTAATATCGCTCTTCATAGTTCATATTTTGTATTTCATTTTAATTAATACAAAGGATTGATTTCTTAGTTTATTGTCATTCTTCCCTATAAAGGTGAGAACCCAAATTAAAGAAAATTGTGATCACTCTTCATGAAGACTTCATCAAATATAACAAAGACAAAAACCAAATTTTAATTCAACTATAAAAGTAAAAAATAGATGAAAATTCGGGCTTTATAATTATTATTCTTATACCTTAAAAAGGTTGGGCATAGGTAAAATATTTCTAAGTGAGTCCAAAAAAAAAAAAAAGGAATATTGTTTTCTTCGTCGTGTGGAAGAGTTTATACTTTGTACTCAAGTGATTTACTTTGCTTCTATAACTTAATTTTTTATTGTTTTTTATTTAATTAATCACATTACAAAAAAAAATTCACTTATTTAACTTGATGTAGTCCCTTCCAAAGAAACAGAGGCCTCCTATTGAAGTTTCCCCTTTTTATTTTTAATATTCGAATCCAAGACTTTTGATTAATAAACTGAATTACTTAATAAACTGGTTTGAAAAAATACTGGTTTATTTTATACAATTAATTAAAAAATTAATCTAAATTGGACCAAACAGTTATTTTTATTCTCTTCTTTTTGGTTATACTCTTGAAATTCGTTTTCTTCCAATTTTTTAAAATTAATATCAAACTTTTAATTGAGTATGTTCGTCTTATTTGTATTTCTTAATCAAATTTATTATTTTTAATATATTTTTAAATTTATATTTTTATTCGCTTCTCTATGAATGATGAAAATCATTTAATAAATAAGTACCTGATCATGTCATCAAACCATTTGATATTTAAGATAAAATTAATTTGATGTTGGACAATAATTTTTAAAGTTTTATTATTCACATCTTTGTCTAAAGTTAACATAGAGATTGATTAAATTGTCATTATTTTTCATATTCAAGTTATTATAGGTAAAATTAGTAAGGATAAAGAAAAAAAAAAGTATCAAATTCATCATTTTGAAATTTAAAGATAACATGCAGAAAAAAACCGATTATTTAATCTATCTAAATCGATTTTTTTAATTAAACTATCTATATAAAATAAATCGGTGTTTTTCAAACCAAATGATGACACATATCAGCCATCCAGGTGAGTTTCCACCTAATATTGAATAGCTTCACAATAATAGCTATTGGTATTTTATCTCTTTCTTCCTATTGCATCAATTTGGTTTCTCACCAAATACACTACAAATTGATTACTATACAAAATTTCCAATGATTTAAATTCCTTTGTTACTATTGTTATTATGAATAGTCATGTTGATGTTAAATGCTATTTGTAACAAAATATTGGGAAAAAAAAAACCAATTATAAAACTCCCTTCCCATCTATTTCGAAAAAATATAATAAATGAAAAATATAATAAGCATAGTTCAGGGACTTATTTGTGAAGCAATGAAAAGATGGTTGAGATAGTATCCATGGCACCAACTCCAGCATCAGCAACAAAGGTCAAAGGCAGGGGCGGAGCTTAGTTGAGACAAGGGGGCCATACTCTCTCAAATTTTTGTTAAAAAAATTAGTAATATTTTTTTAAAAAATAAAAAATAATTCAGTTGGCTCAAATACTTTACTATGATTTAAAATATCAAAGTTTAATCTTTATCTCTTGCTTTTATTACATACTAGTTTTTATTTTTAAATATTCAAAACATGTTGGATTTGGACTGAACTGAGTGTTTCGCATTTCGCATTTCGCAGCTCTCTATTCAATAAGCAAAACTCCCTCTACCTTTGAGTTCAAATAGAAAAAATGAGGTATTTTTTATTTATGTAATTTAATATTATTTTATATTTTACTGTTTATTTAATTTAATTTTTTATATGATAAAAAATATTAGAATATTCAATAAGTATTGATATTATTATATTTGTATAAATTGATAAAAAAATTCAATAAATATTATAAATTTTAAAATTTGTCCTTCTAACTTCTTTTTTATATATTTTACAGGATATATATTCAAATTTTTATATAAAATAATCTTAAAAAATCAAAAAATTAATGCATTTTTTTAAGAGGAAGGCTAATATTCAAGAAAGAGAACATATAACTTTTATAATATCAACACCTGTAGATAATTCTTCGACTTTAATAAATCACGAAAAAAGTGAGATACAACCTTCAAAAGTTCAAAGAGTTGCATCTGATGAGTTTGACCTTAATTCTTTGGAATGAAACCATAGAAAACGACTTCAAATTCGGCAATATCACCCAAATCAGAGAGATGAGGTTAGACGAATTTATCTTAAATGGGATCTATATCAAAAATATCTTGACAATTATCTTCTATTTCTCCCTCTCCCAAAATTTTATTTCAAGCTCCGCCACTGGTCAAAGGACAACATGAATAACTATCAATCAAATTAAAACACACTATACCTATAAATTATCTATCTAAATCTTAATATTAGAATAATCATTCGCATACTTAGTAAAATAAACATCCGATATATTCATTATTCACATTGTTTAGTATTTTCATTATCTATCTATACTTTTTCATATGTAATATGTCACACGTCTCTGTTATCTTGTTTCACGGACATGGATAGACGGGAAATTTAATTGTCCAATTTTGAAACTGGTAAAAAATTTAAAAATATTTTTTCAATTCTCATGAATTTAGGTAAAAATCAATAATCTATTTGTTTTTTTTTTCTATGATTCATTATATTATTTAAATTTTGAAAAAAAAAAATCTAAAGTTAATAACATTTTAAAAGTATTAAAAGATTTTTAAGCCACTTTAAAATTTTAATTTTAACTAATTCATAATTCAACTTTAGTTATTTCATAGTCAATTTTTAATTTTAATGTTTGCTATGAATATTAGTCTATTATGATGCTGGTGGTATCCTAGTGCCTTGTACATTTATCTGTTTTCTACTAAGAAATTTGACTACAAGTTCAATGCTTATTACTTGAGGCATAATTTTAAGGCAGAAAAGGACAAACATAATGAAATTTAGGTAATTTCATTGTAGTAGTTACATTACAATTACATATGATGCTTAGCTTATACTGAATTATACATGGAACAATGATAGTAACAATAATATTAAGCAACTAATTAAATAAGTAAGACATGATTATGATGATGATAGGGAATTAGAGAAAGTAAATTGAAATATGAAGTTTGTAATTAAGGGCATTTTGGTCCACCCCTTTTGGTCTTCCAATTGTTGTAGCAAGGGCAAACTTGCTTGTTGCCATAAGTACCAGGAGGCACACATAAGCACTTTGCACAACACTTTTGGCAGAAGAACAAACATGGCTTCTTGTATTGTGTCTTTGAACACCTTGTTGTGCAACGTGGCCCACATTCTGCATCCACCAAAATCTTACTAAGTTTAATTATTCGATCATAGTCATCATCATCAAAATTTCGAGTAAACGACAAATAAGTCTTTGATTTTTTATCTCAAAAATAAATAAATTTTTGATTAATTATTAAAAATATAAAAATATTTTTCATTTTTTGTCTTTATATATTTTAGATGAAAAGACTTAAGTATCTCGTATTTTAAAAGATCAGAAATATTTTTAATTTAGTTAAAGATTTATATGTCTTAGAATTAAAAAGTTAGAAATTTATTTAGCTTTTTTTTAATTCTAATTTAAATAAAATAAACATTAATTATTGAAAATTTTTTAGGAAGTCAACCTTTAATTGGCAACTATACAACTTCGTACTACTCTGATTTATTACTTATCATTAATAAATTCTTAATTTGAAAAGATATTATTATGTCCTTAACTATTACCTGTTGGTTTAAGACTGCCTTCAGTTATGCCATGCTGAAACTCAAGAAAATAACACATCAAATTAACATATATAATGAAAGAAAGAATTGACATGCATGGTTAAAAATTTAAATAATGAAAAAAAAATATATATGCAGAATTTTTCCAAAACAAAAAGCAAAAATATTTGGAAACTCTCACATTAATGGGGAAGTGGTTAGAAGTGCTTATGTTAGTGTTAGGCTGCGGAGCTGGAGCCTCTGTGGTAGCAGCATCAATAATCTCAGCATGGTTTTTTAATGGAAGAAGCAGCATTGCAACTAGGAAGAGCATAACTATGGTTAGTGTTGTAGCCATTGCTAACACTGAGAGGAGAGTAGCACACAACAGAGAAACCAAGAGAGAGAAAAGAGTGATGAAAAGTTATCTCAAAGTGTATATGGTGTGGTCTTCAAGAGCTTGTGAGTATGTGTAATTATAGGCAGATGAGGTTTCTGTCGTCTTCTTTTTTTTCTTTTTTTCTTTTTTGTTTTTGTTATGCATGAAAGGTGGATCAATGTTAGTTACTGTTTAATAAATGATTGCTATATTCACGTAAAAATGATAGTTTAGTTTTTTACTAAAGATAGTATAGAGAGACTATGTCATTTAAACTATAGCTGATAGATTCTTAAATGTTTTGTTAGTTATAATAATATGGATTAGTAGTTCATGTGAGCGGTTAGGATGAAAAGGACAGGTGGCAGTATGACATGTGAAGTCACATGTGGGTTTTCCGAATGGCGCAATCAGAGTAACGAACTGAAAGAAGAAGTGGCAAAGCATTCACCATAGGCATATCTCGGATGGGTCTTTGTTTGAAGCTTTGTCCTTTTACACAAAACAAGGCGCCATGGGGAATCCTTCTCGATACTCAATAATGCTCAATAACGCACTCTACCATTCCCGTGAACTTGTTTCTTTCTTTCTTTATTTATATTTCTATTCTTCTCCACAGTGTGTGTGAAAAGTTACCAACAACCGTCACAACTCTCAAACTGAAATTAACCGCTCCTTACTCTTCCGTCCTTTGCTCTAGATTCTAGTACTTCACTCCTTCAATATTTTCCCATCCTATCATGCACAAAGCTTTATAGAATTCTTTTTCGGATGCTAGACTCTCAAAACTCATAATATAAAAGCGTTCACCAAAATTTACAATTTCCTTCTCTGTTAGGGTATTACAATAGTATAATTCCTTATTTAATATTATTCCTATCATCACTTATACTTACTAAGATTTAATAGTCAATTATTTTCTAAATTCCGTGTATCAAGGTGGGTAACAACTAACAAGAATTATTTCTCGATATTAACTTATTACTGCCTCCTAATTGTGTTCATACATTAAAATATAAACAGCCAATGAATCTTAAAAGCATAGGATAATAGCTCACTCGTCTCGCTTTGTGCTTGCAGCGATCCATTATCCAGCAATAAACCTTTAAATGAAGTTCAAATTTGCAGCCTGGCCTGTCGAACTAAGAGATACCGTGTGCAACAAAAAAATTATGTGTGTCTGCTTTTTTTTTTTCTGTCATTAATTAATTTGGAGGAGTTAGCCGTCCATGTCAACCAGTGATAAAGAATGTGCGTTAGGTATCAGTTTGTTGTGTTGGATTGCTCTCGTGAGTTTTGCATTTGTCTATATTTGGCAGAGTTTGTGCGGTTAACTCAAAAAGCCACAATGTCCCTGTGGTTACCATATAAGCAAATCAAAATGTGTCAGACTTCTCTACCCAAAGAGATGACATGCAAGTTAACAAATTCACTAATATACTATCGTTAATTGTTGATTACGAGATTAAAGTTACAAAAACTAATGCAGTGCCCATCCTCATGTGTTGATGCTGATTGCGTAAACCAACAATAGAGTAATACTCCATTCCTCTTCAAGTTACTTGCTAACATTTTCGTCCCACTAACTTTTTACTAAGAGTCCGAATTCTTCATATTTCTCACATGGTTAAGTAACTTGTTCATTCACGAATTTAAAGTGGTGTTTACGATGCCGAAAATTAATTGCCTAACATATACTAATGGACCTCACATTAACAATTTTTCCAAAAATCATATATCAAAACCAATTTCGACAAAATCGACATGATATTAAAAGACACCACCAGAGAATTACCTCGCAAAAAAATCCGTCGGAAGAAATTGTAAATACAGTACTCAAAACGGAGTTTATGAGCAACTTTTTACTGCTTCGCTCTGACATAAGTACACCAGGAACAGAAAACAGATCCCTTCACAAAATTTGTACCAATAATTGCTTCGGATATTTTCATTATCACATTATAGCATAGCCTTTAAACTAGGTACCTCGTCCCCAACTATAACAGGACCACTTAGAATGCAGAGGTTAGAGAGCAATGAATTTGGATCAATTCAAAAGGAGTAGCAGTGAGCGGTTCCGTTTCCGTTCCATGATACTAATAGTGAAACACACATGCTAAGGCATTAGAAATAAGCAAAAAACCATTGAAAATTTTCCAAATGCTATTTTCTAAATCACACACCAGCCTGTCAGTATCATGAAAGCAAAAGAAAATTGCGGAGCTTGCAAGAGTTGGGACACATGGAATGCTGAGTGAGAGTTAGGCTGAGGTATCATGGGAGAAAAGTTAGTTGAATTAAACCACTAAGCTAGTTGCACCCTAAAATTATATAACTCAATCAAAAGAATTTCCCCATCAAAGGACATCATCTGAAGCATGCGATAAGCGAGTCATGACAGAGGCACCAATACTCTTTGTAAGGCAGGGACATCCACGGCATTGGCGAAGGAAGAAGGGTTCCCCGTAAAGATTGCATTCTGGCAAATGAGAGTAAAAAGAGGAATAAACGGAGGAAATAGAAAAAAGGGTGTTGTTAAACAAAGAATTGGATAAAACAGGACAGAGCAACGAATCATGAAAATGGTAAAGCAAGTTAGCACCATTATCTCTCTCACCTTTTCCCAATGACGATTCCATATGCTACTTTGTAGATGGATGACCCAGAGACCCCTAACAAAACACTTCTGTAATGTGGCAAACTTACTTTTCCTGAAATACAATCAATTGAAGTCAGCAAATAATGTTTTATGGCATATAGGAAAAAAGTCCCATAATGGAAAGTGTTACTGCTCCTAGGTCACAGCTATCAGAGCCACTAAGAGATAAAAATCTGATACAATTGAAATTTCAATTGAAATTTCAATTGAGCCTTAAGATTTGGTTTTTTTTCAAGAGATAGTTGATGAAGTCTGTGTCCAACTTATATTGGGAAAGCTTTCACCAAGGTATGCAAGTATTGAAGAGAGGAACTTGCTTCAAAACTAAAGGAAGATGACAACTGCCTAACTACCCCAATACATATCATCATACGTAAATAAAGCAAGTCTTAACATTTTGATGCAACATTTTACACATTAACCATCTATTGCCACACATAAAATTTCACAAAAGAAGCATTGCTCAGATTCCGCAAGTGCAAGCTTCAGACCTCACCTATGCTCAAATAGTTGCTGTGAAGGAAAGAAACCAGGATACTTGATTTTTTTCTATTGAAATCCTTCAGATGCACTGATTCCTTGGAGGAGTTCATTTCATCAGTAACACCATCCTCTGGAGAAACATTACTTCGAGAACCACAAATTTCAAACCATATTCCAGAAGGGAATCTCTGTGGTCTCACCAACCAAAGAAGTATCTTGACATAAGGTGTAGCATGAATTACCGAAATAATGACTTCAATCAATACACAGATGAGGTTAATGGTTGTCTCTGTGATACTAAAGAATATATAGAAAACCGAAGTAGTTGGTAAAAGAAGTATAAGTGGTGTAAATAAAAGAGATCCAACAATATGTTGCTTCACAGTGTAGTCAAAGCTATCCAACCTCTGACGAAGAGGATTCCACTTTCGGCCACTGCAAAATAATCAGCAATGCTGTGAGAAAAGTTGAGCAAGTATGCTTGCAGCAAAACAACTATTCTTCCAAACAATGATGGACAGAAATAGAGATATACGGAAAATATGATGGCACTCGCACATAATACAAAGGGCTCTAGTGATATTCACTAGAATTTACAAAATGCATCAACTTCCTTACAGCTAGCAACAATTGATTCTCTCACTCACTCACCGGATAGCTATTATATATTAAGGATAATGTACGTATCAAAGTATGATGCTCCAGAGGAAAAAAATTAAAAATAAAGCTTGAGATAACCTCAATAACTTTTATTTGTTTAGTGTATGTATGTGCACCTTGCAATTGATTGAAAAGAGAACTACTACAAGACAGAATGATTTACCATAATACATAGAAGTGGTCGGATTAGACAGTGGTAGAACTCACTTCCTCATCTAAAGGTTTTTAATAATGCCAAATAAATGTAAAAGATAAATTCTGACAAAAACTCTGGCTGTCTAATTTTTTTCCTTTTCCCTCAAAAAAATGAACTTCCTCCTAAGTGAACAAATTATATTGTCAAATACAAATTTCAGAAAGTTCCATCCATAAATCATAGGCAATACAATGCTCAACAATTAAATTCAAATCACATCCGTACAGTTAGCTAATAATCTTAAAATGAACAACATTTGGTACCTGAAAAGCCGCCACAAGGCTGCTAGTGCCTGTATCTGTGATGAATACACAAGCGAAATCAACCGATGAAGAATTGAAACATGTAAAGTTGCCAACACAATCATGTCTATAATCATGGCAGCAAAAGCAGTGAAACCACATATAATTCCCAAAATTGCAAGCCCTTGAATGATATAATTAGTGATGAACCCCACAAATATCCAAAGTGTTGACCATATTTGGATGGCATTCAAAGAAAAAATTCCCAGCACATTAGCTAACTCAGCATTCAACTTGAAGCCTGCGGGGTCCCCCATTAACCAAACACACCCAGATCGCAAAAATGTAGAAAATCCATGGGTGAAGTTCACAATTGACAAACAAATGGATTCTGAATTATGTAACAGTGGCCATCCAACCAAGTTCCCCAGGAGTATATCCACAAATAAAGTTGACCACATAGAATGCCTATGCATTGCAGCTTTCTCTGCATATTCAACACATGATCGTGACCTTGCATGCAAAATAATGGTGTTAAACATGGAGAAAACAAAATTATTATTAAAAAGTAATAGCTGGTAAAGAACAAAAAAGTTTAATAGAAAAATAAATATATTTCAGATGGTACACTTTAAGTTACAATTGTCAAAAGAATGTGTTTAATGGGCAAAGTAAGCTCAAAGAACACAGAAACGAGGTAAATCAACATCCTAAAACGAACTAAAAAATATAGCATACTAAATACCAAAGTAATTCTTAGTCAAGTTCAGTTTGGGAATTTGGGATGAGGCTCAATTGCAAAATAACCATACTTCACAACTGACAAATATAATAACAACCAACTCATGAATTTTCAAACAGTGTTTTTAGGCTTGGTTCATTCTGAGAATGGAAACATGGTTGATTCGTGTTTCAAGCCCTAATAATACCTTATCAGATCTTAATAAACTTAAGAGCCACTGTCCAAGGACAAGAATAATTTATAACAACAGAAAACCAAAATGCAATAGTGCACTATAAATAAACAATATAAGATAATAATGGCAGTTTTATATGTCACGTACAAAAAAAATATTTTTGTAGTATATTGATGTGGAACATAATACGGAAGAACAAAGTCAGGAACAGCCTGAGACGCAATAGAATAGTGTTGCTCAATTCGATCTCAACTTCAATTCAATAAATCTACGGGAAAACTCAACTTGGTAAAGAACTAACCAAGTAACCCTAAATTGCTAGAAGCTCAAAAATTATAAAATAAAAATTGAAAAATTCTAAGTATAGGATCCCATACACCTACTATCAATATTCTATATCCTATTATTCCAATTGCACATCAGATCAGGGTTATATACAATATAACTGAGTTAATATGGTTAGACCAAATCTCCCATATTCATGCAAAATGCACAGAAAAGAAACTCAATGTCTGAAACAAATCATAGTTTAATTCACTTCAACCAGTTTAATCTATTTTGATTTCTTGAATGCCCCTAGCAAAGTTTTCCTGAACAAGTAACTAAGTTACATGGACTTCATCAAAAGACTAAAACCTGATATTTCAAAAATGGAAACCTGCCACAAATTATACAAGCCACAAAAAAGTGCCTAAAACTTCACACTACCTGAGATCTTTGTCCTGAAGAAAGATTGGCCAATATAATATCTGACAACATTTTATTTGGATATTTATCCATGCAGTCCTGAATATGTTTGCTAGAGTCATATGCATCCATGATTCTGATTTGTACTTTACATGTGCTTGGCAAAACTGAAGAGCAATATAGACCACAGTGGAAAATGAAGCAATAAACTTGGAAAACAGATGCCCTATGATAATTAAAAACCTGAAAAATCAGAAGATAGGTCATCAGAGTTTGAGTCAAGATCAGAAGATAGCACATAAATAGTGCAGTATGTACATGGAAAATATGGAGAGCTGCCTCAAGGATCTCCTTGGAACTGCAAGAGTTTCAAAAATTCTTTTGGCAGAGGTGGCACAATTAATTGCCATAATAACTGTATCCTGTGGAGAAATTTTGGAAGGCACATTAGCAAGTAGCAACTAGAGCATAAAATCGTCATAATAAAAAATGAAACAGCTAAATTTCATTACCAATTCAACGAATTGTTTCTTTTTATGAAGCTCATCCACCCACTTGGGATTCTTAATGGAAGGTTTTGCCTCCTCATTTGAACCTAAATTGCTCAATGAGAAATGATGATCACCATAAGAGGGTGTTTCATAAACGATGACCTACAAATTGTCAAAATACCATATATAATTGTTTGTCATAGGAGAAAAAGGTCTTCGTAAATGACAACTACTTGCAGAAAGGCAACAAGTAGAAGGGAATAATGACTTACATACGTGAACATCATAGTCCGACATAGTTACTCCATTCCAATGAATGTGGTGCAATCTTGGAACCCCACGACTTCTTGCATCATTTTGTTCAGTAGAGTCAAACATTAGCAGGACCCAATTACTTTTTCCAAAAAAAGATTGGCTACTTTTCCTCAATGATTCATGTTGGAGGGAACTGCAGCTCCTACACTCATTCTTTTTTTTATATAAACTTGTACATCCCTCTGCCAAATTGTTGCCAGAATCAGAGAATTTTCTTTTATCATATTCTACTTCAGCAATCAAGCCATTACTAGTAGGGTCCACAATGCAGAGACCAAGTACAGAGAAGACAGATTTATCCTCCAGCATTGTAGGCATGCTCCCATGTGTATCGTGAATGATATCCTGATAGAGAGTAGCAGTTCATGCTGTTAATTATTTTCATTACCTGAGACATTTTCCATAAACAACAAAAAGACAACTAGTATGAATTATGAAACAATTGTGGATATACCAATTGGACTTCACCATCACAGTCTACTGTAATGGATGATGGAACAATACTTTCATGATAAACACAAACTAAAATGCTATATATTATTCCACAAACAAATTGGTGTCCATCTACATAGTTTTATTTTCCCATTTGACTATATATACATCTTTCCAATGATTTAACAAATATGTTGGCATAAAATTTACTATAATTCCAAAAGGGAAATTTCATTTCTATTTAAGCGCTATACTTAATGTATGATCATGACTATAGCTTAATATTTAATAATATCACAAAAAAGGAAACTTTCAGTTTCCTCCACAGTTAATAATTGTAACACAAAAAGCATCAATCATGTCATAGCTGCAACAATTGAATTCACTTTCTTCATTCTAAACTGCATAAAAGAGGATTCTGAACCCAACCCTCCAATTATCAATTACCATACCTCAAGACTAGGGTTAGAACTTGAAAGCAAGACTTCACTGCAAGTAAAGGCCACAACAATGTCAAAAGTCAAAGGAGAACAGGTGACAAACCAACCCAACAAAACTCTGCAGGGTGAAGGCAACTCTTGATCTGTTAAGAGCTGCTTCGGCCACCAAAGCCTACAATGTCTTCTCATTTTCTGTCCAATTGGATATTCATGCACACAGTTTCAGCGCTCATGAATTCCCTGCAATGTAATGTAAAATAAGCAACCCTGACATCTTTACTCTCTCAAACAAATTAAACTTCTCAAAACCTTCGTGGACGAGAGGTATACTTTAACCATTCATAAAATAAATCCGAAAACAAATCTCAAGTACTAAATTCAAAAACAAATAGAAACCTAATATTAAGTTTTATTATGAATGACCATCAATAAGATTGAACATAACAGCCTTGCATAAAAATTAATAAGCTAACCTAATTTGATCAACAATGAGGTCATCAATTTTATCTAGCTATTTAATCAAATTGATCAACAATAAGTAATAACAACAGCATCAACAACACCGCATTGATAGCAGAATTTCACTTAACAGCAGCCATTAGCTCTTAATCAATAATAACAAACTGTTCAACAAAAAGAGTAAAGTAACAAAAAAAAAGGGAAGGAGGCGCACCAGAAGCAGAAGCAAAAGAGAGAAGAAGCGAATGCAAAAAGTGGGAGAGGCACTAGCACTCAAGCAGAGAGAGTAGGAGGCGAAGGCGGCGGAGCAGCAGCACAAGCTCACAGCCGACAGAGCAGAGTTGGGGAGATGCGACGGCGACCGACGGAGATGGCCCCGCCGCAGAGAAGAGAAGCACGCGAAAATTGAAAGAGAGGAGAAATGATTTAAAGTAGCAGGTGAAAATTTAATTGCATACTTTCATTGAATGATGATGTTGTGGTAGAAATAATTGACACCCTCGATATGATTGTTTTTCTAATAGGAAATTATTTTGTCTCTCAACTAATTTTTAAAAAAGGAATGATATTTTCAAAATGATTTTAGTTTCACAAAATATATTAAATATTTGGAGATGTATTAAAAAAAATGATAAATAAATACATTTTTTTTGGTAAGTCTGCTTAAGAAATTAAGAGAAAAATTAATTTGGTCATTTTATTTTAATTGATTTTTTTGGATATCTTTTATATGATTGACAAAATATTAAAAATACATTAGAAAATAGTATAAAAATAAATTTTTATCTGTACTTTCTAAATTACCAAACATAAGGTTGGATTAAATGCATATGTTATTTGTCATTTATAAAAAAAATATGTATTTTGTCAAACTAAAATTACTTTTGAAAAATTAAAACATTATTTCTTTTTCTAATGTTAAAATAGTGATTTTATTTTAACATTTTAAATTATATTATTGTTCATATCCTAACCCAACATATAAGACAGACTCAATAAAGTTAAGAGGCCCAATCAAAAAAGAATGGCCTCATCCATGTATCCGACTTATCTAAGAGGTCAGAACAGCTCGATACCCACTTCTAGAAGGGAGATTTCAACAACCCTAAGATAAAGGGATAATTATCTACCATCAAAAGTGGAACTACTTCAATGGTGGTTATTGGTTCATCTCCTATAAATATACTGACACACTCAGGTAAATCTAAATTCCAATACACTAAATCTGCTTAACCCCTTGCTAACTTAGGCATCAGAATGTCTTGCAGGTACCACTCCTACCTATTCAAATGCATATACACAAATCGGACAGCGGCTCCCGGACGTGAACAAGTCGGAAACCACAATCCTTCAACGTTTGGGTCCTCCATTCGAGCCAAATCACCCGGTTTCAGGTAAACTCCGGAACATTGGCGCCATTGCCGGGGATCTAGAGATCAATGCACAATGGCAGACGACCAACGTGAAGACGAACACACTGCGTCTGAATCTGATCAAGAACATCAAGACATGGTCAATAATGACCAAGCATTAATACCTCTCTCAAAAACGGAGGGATCGCATGCTGAAGGACCTTCAGGTGTTCAAGGCCTAAGAAGAATCTCCTCTGAGGCTCACCAGCAGGAAAGGGAGGAACAATCTCATTCCACCGACCTCATGGGGTTACTACATGGCCATCAAGGTCGACTTGAGCAACTAGAACAAGAGTTGGAGCGACAGCGTGAAGCGGATAGGAGTCTAAGAAAAGAAATTGAGCGGCAAAAAGAGTTTGAAGAAAAGCTCTCAAAGCTGGAATACAATCTCCAACGTAAGGATTTTCACGCAAATTGGGAGGACACTCCATTGGGAGAAGAAGACCCATTCACTGAGGATATCATAAGGACTAGAGTTCCTAGAAACTTCAAAAGTCCTGACATGAATCTGTACGACGGAACAGCCGACCCAAAACATCACCTCAACAACTTCAAAAGTCGGATGTATTTGGCTGACGCTTCGGACGTTACCCGCTGCAAGGCCTTCCTGATGATCTTAACAAAGGCTGCCATGAAGTGGTTTGGTAGCCTCCCCCTAGGTCGGTCACCAGCTTTGACGACCTCTCGCGTAAGTTTCTCGCATGATTTTCAATCCAGAAAGACAAGGTCAAGTATGCACCTAGTCTACTCAGAGTAAAACAGGAGGTCGAAGAACCCTTGAGAGACTACATGGAAAGGTTCAACAAAGCATGCTTAGAGATCCAAGACCTGCCTACTGAGGCAATAATAATGGGACTTGTCAATGGACTCTGAGAAGGGCCCTTCTCCCAGTCCATCTCAAAGAGACATCTGACTTCTTTGAGCAATGTACAAGAACGAGCTGAAAAATACATCAATATAGAGGAAAATGCCAGGTTAGAACCAAATTGGTGACCTGGGAACCCTCAGCAATCAAGGGAAAAGGAGAGGGAGCCCAAGAGGAAAGAAGAAGTCGGACCCGAGAAATCGAGAAAGCATCACAACTACACCCTGCTGAGGGTTTTCCTTGTAAATGTATACAGAAAATTTGCCACACCAAGAAGCTCCCTCCCCCACGTCCAATAAAAAATAAAAAGGGTGGAAGTCGCAATGAATACTGTGAATATCACAAGCTGTATGGGCATTCCACAAATGACTGCTACAACCTTAAAAATATGATAGAAAAACTGGCCAGAGAAGGTCGGCTAGATAGATATCTCATGGAAAGGTCGGACAATCATGGAAAAAGAAAGAGAGATGACGAAGGCCACGAGCGAAGAGGTCTGCCCCCACAGACTCTATAACGATACATTCATATGATATTAGGAGGATTTGCTGGAGGAGGGCTGACCAAATCGTCTCGAAAAAGGCATCTGAAAGAAGTATATCAAGTCAGGAGTGATGAACCCGACCTTCCAACAATCACTTTCACCAAAGAGGATGGACAGGGAATCATACCCGGGCATGACGACTCGGTGGTAATTACAATAATCCTCGCCAATGCTCATCTACACATAACCCTGGTGGATCAAGGGAGCTCATCCGACATATTATTCAAGCCAGCATTTGATAAGTTGGGGCTAGACGAAAAGGAGCTAAAAGCCTACCCGGATACACTTATCGGGTTGGGAGACGCTCCTATCACGCCACTAGGCTTCATCTCCCTACACACAACTTTTGGAGGGGGGTTGAAGTCTAAGACTTTAAGCATCGACTTCATTGTTGTCGATGTAGCCTCCGCTTACAATGCCCTGATAGGTTGGACAACATTAAATCGGCTGGGAGCAGTTGTTTCTACCCTTCACCTCTGCATGAAGTTCCCAACACAGAAAGGAATTGCTACCATCAGGGGAGACCAGAAGTTGGCGAGGAAATGCTATAATGAAAGCTTAAACCTAAGGGGTAAAGGCAAGGAAGTCAATACAATTGAACTCGGTGGAGTCCGAGTAAGAGAAGAACTACGACCACAGCCCGGAGAAAAAACGAAAGAAGTCCAGATTGGACAAGAGGTCAGGAAAACTACCAATGTATGAGCTAATCTAGCAGAAAATGTGAAGCAGAAACTCGTAAAGCTTCTACGAGAAAACTCTTACCTCTTTGCCTAGAAAGCCTCCGACATGCTTGGGATAGATTCCGAGCTTATGTCGCACAGGTTAGCTGTTTACCCGGGATCCCGACCTGTCCAACAAAGGAGGCAAAAGCTCGGATCAGAACGAGCTCAAGTGGTCGAAGAGCAAGTACAAGCCCTGCTATAGGCTGGGTTCATCAGAGAAGTTAAGTACCCGGCCTAGTTGGTGAATATAGTGCTAGTTAAAAAGCTGAATAGGAAGTGGAGGATGTGCGTTGACTATACCGATCTCAACAAATCATGTCCAAAGGACCCATATCCTCTGCCCAACATTGATGCCCTAGTGGATTCTAACTCGGGATATCAATACTTATCATTTATGGATGCTTATTCGGGCTATAATCAGATCCCGATGTATAAATCGGATCAGGAGAAAACATCTTTCATCACATCCAAGGCAAACTATTCCTATGTGGTCATGCCATTTGGATTAAAAAATGCAGGGGCTTCCTATCAAAGGTTGATAAACAAGGTGTTTGCACCTCACCTCGGAAGCCTGATGGAAGTATATGTAGATGACATAGGTAAAGACCAAGGATGAGTTTAGTCTCCTAACCGACATCTCACAAGTTTTCGACACCATAAGAAGGCATGGAATGAGGCTAAATCCCACCAAGTGCACATTTGCAGTGGAAGCTAAAAGATTTCTAAGGTTTATGTTAACACAAAGGAGAATTGAAGCTAACCCCGATAAGTGCAGAGCAATCCTAGAAATGAAAAGTCCGACCTATTTAAAAGAAGTTCAACAGTTGAATGGCCGACTCGCAGCTTTATCTAAATTCTTGGTAGGATCAGCATTAAGATCCTTACCATTTTTCTCGCTGCTTAGAAAAGGATGTCGATTCGAATGGACCCCTGAATGCAAGGAGGCCTTTTAGGAGTTCAAATGATTTCTGAGCCAACCTCCCATCCTTACTTGACCAAAAGCAAGGGAAGAACTCATATTATATTTAGTTGTTGCTGAGAAGGCTGTGGCGTCAGCATTAATATGAGAAGATGAAGTTGGGCAGCACTCGATCTACTTCACTAGTAAGGTGCTACAAGGTCCTGAATTACGGTACCAAAAACTTGAAAAGTTCGCATACATCTTAATCGTAGCATCCAAGAAGCTCTGGCCCTATTTCCAGACTCATACTATAAGAGTCCGGACAAACCATCCCATGAAGCAGATCCGTCAAAAAACGGATATTACGGGCATAATGGTTCAATGGGCTATAGAGCTATCCGAGTTCGACTTGAAATACGAAACTCAGACAGCAATCAAAGCTCAATGCCTAACCGACTTCATAGCAGAATACGCAGGTGACAAAGATGAGGCCTCGACAACTTAGGAGTTATATGTGGATGGATCCTCCAACAAGGTCAGAAGTAGGGCATGCATAATACTTATCAACCAAGAAGAAACTCAAATAGAAGTATCCTTAAAATTTGAGTTCCCTGTTTCCTAAACCAGCCTGAATATGAAGCTCTGATCGCAGGGTTAAAGCTTTCCAAAGAGGTTGGTTCTACCAAGGTGATAATCTTCAGTGACTCTCAAGTAGTAACTTCCCAGATTAATGGAGAGTACCAGGCAAAAGATCCTAACATGAAAAGGTACTTGAAAAAAACACTTGAGCACCTTAGGGAATTCCCTGAGACTGAAGTCAAGCACATAACTCGGGAGCTCAATAGTAGAGCGGATGCCCTCTCCAAGCTAGTGAGTACCAAGCCAAGGGAAATAATAGAAGCCTGATATAAGAAACTCTCCAAGAGCTCTCAGTCACAAAAATGGATAACAAGCCAAACGTCTTGTCAGTCTCCGACTTAGACCTCGGATGGATGGCTTCCCTAACCAAATATCTGAAATTCAACATCCTTCCCGTGGAGCAAAATGAGCCCCAAAAACTCAGAAGGGAAGCACAGAACTATAGTTTGGTGCGAAATGTCCTTTATAGAAGGGGGATATCTACACCATTGCTTCTAAAACAGAAAAGATCTTGGAGAAGGTGCATAATGGGATTTGTGGAAATCACATCGGAGCAAGGTCCTTAGCCAGAAAGGTGATACGAGCCGGGTTCTTCTGGCCGACTTTGCAGAAGGATGCTACCGACTTCGTTAAAAAGTGCCAACATTGACAAATGCACGCTAACTTCCACGTCGCTCCCCCCAAAGAGCTCATTAGTATAACCTCGCCATGGCCATTTGCAAAATGGGGATTGGACCTACTCGACCATTTTCCCAAGCGCCAGGTCAGGTCAAATACATGATTGTAGGAGTGGATTACTTCACCAAGTGGATAGAAGCAAAGCCACTGGCCACTATAACAGCACAGAGAAATTGAAAGTTCCTCTATAGGAATATAATTACTCGGTTCGGAGTTTCCCACTCCATCACCACAGATAATGGAACCCAGTTTACAGACTCTACATTCAGAAGCCTGGTATCCAACATGAAGATCAAGTATCAATTCACTTCAGTAGAGCATCCTCAAGCCAATGGGCAGGCCGAAGCTGCCAATAAAGTTATACTAGAAGGATTAAAAAAAAGGCTGTAGGATGCAAAGGGAGCTTGGGTAGAAGAGCTCTTTCAAGTACTTTGGGCTTATAGAACTACAACTCACTCAACCACAGGCGAAACACTTTCCGACTTGCATATGGGGTAGAAGCCATGATCCCAATAGAGATCAATGAGCAGAGTCCAAGGGTGAGAATCTATGACGAGGTTGACAACATCCAAGCCCAAAAAGAGGAGCTCGAGCTACTTCCAGATGTTCGAGAGCAAGCGCAAATAAGACAAGCAGCCTTAAAGCAAAGGATGGCAACAAGGTACAACAAAAAATTCTTTCGAAGAAGCTTTGCCACAAACAACTTAGTCCTCATTCGGAATGACATCAGAGCAAACAAGTCAGGCGAAGGGAAGCTCGCTGCAAATTGGAAGGGACTTCTCAATATAACTGAAGTCTTAGGAAAAGGTTATTATAAAGTGTCCAACCTGAGCAGAACCGAGCTCCCCAGGTTGTGGCATGCTTGTAATATGAAAAGGTATTATAGCTAGAAGCGAACCTCGCTCGCTCCCTGATGTACTCTTTTTCCCAACTTCATGATTTTTTTTCAAAAAGGATTTTTCTGGAGGGGGTTTTAACAAGGCATCAAAGCAAGGGCTAAGGGCATGAAATTTATTCCCTTAGTAGCAAAAGTATAAGTGTAAAAGTTGCATCTCATTAATGATAAAACCCTTTTTAATTTCTTCTTAAAATTTCCATTATTCCTACGACACGCACCGACTTAAGCTCGAAAAAATGCAAAAATCTGCTACCCGACCTAAGTGGTCGGTAGGATAAAGTGACGAGGTACAAGTCGGAGTAAAGAGGTTGTAAAAAGACGAGTATAACAACTCGACAGTAAAAGGCAAATGACTTATAAGTCAGAAAGCCCCGAGCAGAGCAAAATACATCGTAAGAATAACCTAAGTTACGATCACGATTCAATAGTAAAAATAGATTGAACGTCTAATCTAAAGTAATGGAAAACAAAAATTGCAGAAAATTCTTAAGAGACTTTTTTGACAAAGGTACCACAAAACCTTGTCCAAATTGAAAAATTGCTTAGTAAAAAGCTTTGATAAGCAGCAGCAAAGTTACCTACTAATAAAACGGGGCTCACAGAAACTTTATGAAAACAGCTACTTTGTTAAAGTCATATTAGGAAAGGACCAAACATGTCCTAAAAGTATGCATCAATTGTGAAATATCCTTAAAGGATCAAAAGTTAGGAATCATCAACAGAAATACATAAAAACATACATAAAAGTGTTCATAAAAGGTCCCACAAATCGGGCCTTAAGAGCAAATCAAACAGAGCCAATAAGAGGGTTGAAGTCACCATCAGGAGGAGAAGGTGGGTCAGTCACATAAGTCGGAAGATTCGGAGGGATCTCTTCGGCAGCAGAGGTCGGAGTAGCCTCAGGTTGAGCGAACAAACTTGGCAGAAACCCCTCAGATAAATCAGTCTCAAGAGGGGAGGGACTCAACTAAGTGCTGCCCAGCCGTCTTCAACTCGGAATCGATAGGAGGGCGAGGAGGAGATACAATTTCACCATTAATAACAACTTTATCAGGGTGAAGAGGTGACAGATCCAAGTCGGGAGCCAAAACTCGGACTTGTTCTTTCAACACCTCAAACACCACTTTGGTGCCTTCAGCCACGGACTCTTCCAAGTCCTGGTATCCCTCCCTAAGCCGACCCAATTGCTTCCTAAGCTCTATTTTATCTGAAAATAAGCGCACATAATTCTGCTCGGCCTTCTCCTTCAGACCCTCAGCCATAGCCAAAGAGCCCATCAATTGCTTCTCCCTCTCGCGAGACTTGGAAAGCTCATCTTTCAGTTGGTCCCTCTCCTCTGTAACCTCTTCTCATCCTCATGAAATATGGCTAGTTGACCCTCGAGAACCTCTAAAAAATGGTGGGTGGCGTTGAGAGGAGTCTTGTCCAGTTCCTTGAGGAGAGAGGTGCAAACCCCAGCAGTGCGAATCCCTCCCCGGATTAAAAGTTGGAGATGGTTTTTGATGGAGGCATCATCCATAGCAATAGTGCAATGGGGAAGGATATGCCTCTCACAAAACTTCACCCCGTTAAAAACAGAGTCACCAATGTTGGAAAATAATTAGCATACAAGTCGGAAGAACAAATCGGAAGAATACAAAAAGTACCTATAAAATCAAAAACAAAAAGCTACCTAGCTAGATCTGGACATAGCTCGGAGTTTTGAGAAGAAATTTCTTTGTATGGAGGTTTGGAACCTGCCCCCAAGCCTCTCGGAAGAACTCGACTATAGCCTATTCGACCTCACCCAAGTCTGCAAAGTTATACTTTTCAACAGAGGCTGCTTCCGTCCAATATAGAGGGAAGCAGAGTTCATTGTTCTCGTTTAAGAAAAAGGGATGATGGCCCTCTACGGCCCAGACTTTGAAAAAAAAATTTTGAAATCATGGAAGGAGTCGTCAAAAATAGAAAAGACTTTCTGGCCCTGAATGGCCCGGAAGGAGACCCATTGCTATTTATTTTTATTAGCAGCGGCACTAAAAGGCTTGGTGAGATGGAAAAGGAAAAAGAATATCCTTAAAGAGATAGTAAAATCAAGCTCGCGGCTAACGAGCTGGTAAATTTTTATAAACCCCCAAGAGTTGGGGTGCAACTGAGAATGAGCGACTTGACAGTATGAGAACACTTCAATTTCGAAATCGGAGAAAGGAAAAGTCATTCCAAGTCGAGTGAAAAGGCAGTCGTACATGAAGAAGAAAGGGGGAACTAAATCTACAGTTTTGCTAAAGCACACCCGGTCCTCCGGGTCAGAGGCAACCAACTCGTACTTCACCTCATCCCCTCAAGAGCTATAAAGCCTATGGTGTTTTCGAAACTCATCAACAAAAACATTATCTACCAGGGAAACTTCACAAAGAACAAAGCATCTACCCATCTTAACAGATCCTCAGGAACTCTCGAAGATATTTTTGAAACAGAGGGGTGAGACATAAGGGATGATATACCTACATTACGCAAAGAAAAGAAAATCATCAAAAAATAGAGTTGAACAGAAAAAATTCTCTTCAAACAAAGCAGAGAACAGTCAACATTCACAACAGAGACGATCTTTGTAAAAGAAAGCACAAAAATCTTAAAGTTTCTACTGTGAACAATGAAGGTACAATAAAAGTCCACTCGAAATCTCCCTCTCAATCATCCAACCCACTTAACGAAAGCAAAGAAAACACCGTAAAGACCAAGAAAAGGTGAAGGTAAGAAGAAACTAACCTTTTTTGGAAGAGAAAACTGTCAGCAAGGATGAGAGGAGCGCCGAAAGTGCTGAGAAACTGAGGGTGTGAAGAGTAAACACTAAAGTATCAAGGTATGAGAATGAAAGAGAAAGCGCGAAAGAAATTTTACAAAGGAGACGAAAAAGAAGAAAGAGGAAGAGAGGCAAAGTATTTATAAGATACTAAGGGCATAATCGTAAAAATAGTCCACTCATTAAAAAGGTGCGGCGTTACCCATGTAACTGCCCTCTATGTGTCAAAGTTGAAAAGTCAACAGACGCGATGGTTGACAACCTGAGATCACATCGGTTTTTCAATTCAAATCACGTCTGTTTTACGACTTGAAAATGAGTCGCCGATTTACACATATCCGACCTAATTTAATACTCGAATCCGACTCAAATAAAAAGATCGGACTCGAGTAGGGGCACTATTCATACCATGACCCAATATATAAGCTAGGCCCAATAAAGTTAAGAGGCACAATCAATAAAGAATGGTCTCATCCACGTATATGACCTCATCTAAGAGGTCGGAACAGCTCGATACAGGTAGCTCACACTTAACTAAGTGAGTAACCGCCTCCCAGAATCTCTCACCCACTTCTAGAAGGGAGATCTCAACAAGCCTAAGATAAAGGGACAGTTATCCACCATCAAAAGTGAAACTACTTCAACGGTGGTTATTGGTTCATCTCCTATAAATACACTGACACACTCAGGTAAATCTAAGTTCTAATACACTAAACTTGCTTAATCCCTTGCTAACTTAGGCATCAGAGTGTCTTGCAGGTACCACCCCCACCTATTCAAACGCATATATACAATTCGGACGGCGGTTCCCGAACATGAACAAGTCGGATACCACCATCGTTCAACGTTTGGATCCTCCATTCGAGCCCAATCACCCGGTTTTAGGTAAACCCTAGAACAATTATCACTAAGTTAGTATGTTTAAATTAAAGTGAAAATTTATATGTAATTATTTTTAATTAAAGTTAATAGTTAAAAATTATTAGATAATTATATATATATTTAATTAAATTATTATTTAACAATTATTAACTTTGATGATTGCATATGAATTTTTATTTTAAATTAATTTTTTTTGTCTAAAAACAATCTAATGCAAATTTTTTGGTCATGAATGCTATTCTAAAACTATTAGACTAATTGGACTTCAATACATGGCCTATTAGTAGGGGTGTTCGCGGTGCGGTTTGGTTCGGTTTTGAAGGAAAAAGTCACCCGATCCAAACACTTAATTTATGTGAGGTGCAGTTTGGATTGGATGAACATTTTTTGGAAATCCGATCCGATCCGATCCGATTACAAGCGGTTTGGATCGGTTTGGATCTGCGGTTTTTTAAATACAAAATAATAACTTAATTTATAAAGTTATATAACCTGTCCAATAATCCATTATAATAATAAAACACAATTCAACGTAATAATAAAACAAAAATTCCATAAAACATTATAAACTAACATGTCCAATTGCCCAACAATCTAACATATTCAACAAGTCTTGATAAAATAATAATTCTTCAGCATCAAAATAACTAAACAAATCTCAACAACACAAAATTAAATAACATAGAAAAGTCTTAATAAAAACATAACATAAAGAACTCCAAACTGAAAGCTGAAGCACTGATCACTAATCAAATTCATCACCAGAGCCTTCTTCATCTATTAGTTGAGGAATTGGCTCAAGTTCTACAATAAAATGTAATAAAATAAATATTAGTAAGTTAAACATATTATCAAATAGTAAAGTTAATCACTATGTGAAGATAAAATAAAACATAATATTAAAGAACATTACCTTTCTCAAGTTTTTCAAATTCTTCAAAAGACTCCTCAAGGTCAATTGGCAATGAATTGGCTCGAAACCAATTTTGTGCACAAATCAAAGCTTCAACAGTTTTTGGAGTAAGAGAGCTCCTATATTGATTAAGCACTCTACCTCCCGTGCTAAAGGCGGATTCAGAAGCAACCGTTGACACCGGCATAGCTAGAATATCCCTCGCAATTTGACTTAAAACAGGATATTTGTAATTGTTAGAGCTCACTTTCCACCAAGTTAAAATATCAAAACTACTTGGATCAACTGGTTTCTCCAAGGACTCCATGAGATATAAATCCACTTCATTTGTGTTGACACTCTCACTTGCTTGTACATCATTTTCAAATGCTGTCGCAAAGCGAACATCATCAAAGGCACTATCATCCATATCCACATCTTGGCTGTGTTGTGCAGATTGGTGTGCTTGATCACTATTGAGAGCAACCCTATAGCTGTTAAACAAGTCATTGAATACTTCCTTCACCTTACCACATAAGAAATCAGCATCCTCCTTCTCAAACAACCTTTGAAAACTCCACTCAACAAACTTAATCTTGTATCTAGGGTCAAGTACCACAGCAACAAAAATCATCATATTCATGTTCCTTAAGTTACCCCAATATTTATCATGCTTAGCTTTCATTTTTGTAGCCATACCCTTAAGTAGTATGTCATTACTATCAGCCCAAGTCTTCAAAGAACTAAGAATTGAACAAAAGTGATGAAAATATGAAGAAGAAGTCACAAATGTAGAACCCGAGACTTTTTTGGTTACATCAGAAAAAATCTTCAAAAACCTCACAAAACATCTTGCATTATCCCAATCTTCATTCTTTGGAATGCCCCCTTGCATCATTACAAACTCAGCATCCCTCTCACTTAATCTCTTGAAGGCCTTTTGGAATTTTAAAGCACTATCAAGCATTATGTAAGTGGAATTCCACCTAGTGGGGACATCTAATTGCACACAAGAGCAGTCTTGGATCCTAGCCTCTTTAATGCAACTTTTAAACCTATCCATACGACTAGGAGAAGCACGGACATATCTAACAGCATTTCTAATTTTACTAATTGAAGAATGCATATCCTTCAAACCATCATTCACCACCAAGTTCAAGATATGAGCACAACACCTAACATGCAAATGTTCACCTTTTAAAGGATGTGAATTCCAATCTTCCATTCTACCTTTCAAGTAACAAATGGCAACATCATTTGAACTAACATTATCAACCGTGATGCTAAAGACTCTACTTATTCCCCAATTCAAAAGACATTTTTCTATCTTCCTACCAATTGTTTCACCTTTATGATTCTTGATGAGACAAAAGTTAAGAATTCTCTTTTGCAACTTCCAATCTTGATCAATAAAATGTGCAGTGAGGCAAAGATAGTTTAGATTTTGTACAAAAGTCCAACAATCAGTGGTCAAACACACACTTTGATTTGAGTTTACAAAGACACTCTTCAATTTATGTTTTTCATTCATGAACAAGTTCCAACAATCCCTAGCAACTGAAATTTTGCCCGGAATATGGAGTTTTGGCTGTAAATCAGGATCAAATGATACAGAAGTCAAACAATTACCCAGCCCATTTCCTTCTTCTTTTTTAAGTTGCTGCATAACAAGTGTTTTTTGAGTGGGATCAAGTGAATCTTTTGGAAATTTTCTACATTGACTCAACAAGTGACTTTTAAGATTGCTAGTACCATTTTTATGTGAATCAGCCGCATAAGATGCTCCACACCACTTACATATAGCCCTAGGTTTGGAACCACTATCATCTTTTTTAAAATGCTCCCAAGTCCAAGATCTAGGTCTAACAGGTTTTTTAGTGTTACCTGTACCTTGTTCCTCAGACTGGCCAGGATTAGGTGACTCATTAGCAACATTTGCTTTGCCTCTCCTCCTCTTAGATCTAGTTCCTTCATTGTTTTGATCACTGTGCGGCAGCAGTGGCGGCAGCGATGGTGGTTGCGTCTGCGTCTGAGTTTGTGGCTGCGATTGCTGCTGTGGAGGCGGCATTGACTCTAACTGTCCTGAAGATCTGACTGATTCAAAAGTGGATGGAGTAGCACTGGTAAATCCTGGCTCGCTACTTTGAACATCCTGTGATAACAAAGATAATTAATCAGTTTATGTTATTTTAATATTTTCCTCAATTAATTAACATATTGAGTTGTTACCAACATACACATTACACAATAAAAAATTACCTCAGGATATGAAGCTGACATTGTTGACCTTCGAATTGAAAGCTAAAATTACTGGAACAAATATAAAATCTGCAAAAGATAAAAAAAAATAGAATTCAATTTCAATCAACAAGAACAAAATACTTAATTTAATACAAAGTTTAACAAATAAAAATTAAAGCACAGTTTAACAAGTAAAAATTAAAGCAAGTAAAAATATACCTTGAGCAGTTTAACACAGATTAACAAGTAAAAATTAAAATTAAACAAAATCTTAAAACAACAGAACAAAACAAAATAAACAAAAGCAAGTAAAAATCTACCTTCAACAATGAACAGTTTAACACAGATTAACAAGTAAAAAATAAAAGAGTAATACCCCAAATAGGTCCCCAAAGAATTCACGTTTAGACAGATTTGTCCCCAACGAAATTTAACTAAAATTTTGTCCCTGACCTTCTTAGCTACACACCAGATACGTCCCTACACCAGGTTCAGCCGGTGAAGTCTAAGGTTAACGTCCTACGTGGAGGTAACCTGGCTGACGTGTCGGGTTAAGAATGACGCGTCACGTGGAGGACACTTTAGTCCCTGTGCTTGCTGGACAAAACGACGTCGTTTTGGGGCAAAGGAGAACGACGTCGTTTTTTAAGAGACAAATAGGTCCCCGCGAAGGAGGGCAGTGCAACCAAACGACGCCGTTTTATTTGGGGGGCCAATTTAAAATTAGGTTGTGTAGTTGATGATGGTTTCTGAAATTGATGATGGCTAGTGGAGGGACGACGTCAACTGGAAGTCGGAGACGTTGTGGAAGAAGCATGAATGGCGAGTTGAGTGCTGACAGTGGGACGATTCGAATCGGGAGGGGTCGACTGAGAAAAGGAGAACATCCCAAGTGCTTCTGCAGGACATTAGCTGTAATATGCAGGTCGCGGACGGCAGAAAACCCGAATAGGTTGTTCTTTGGTTGTCCCTATTTCAAGGTATTGGAGAGTATTTTTGTTGTGTCATGTGTGATAATTGCCATGGGTCTTTAAAATTGTTTGCCCTGTTGTTGTTGTTATTGCAGGAGAAACAAGGTTATTGTAAATTTTTTGCTTGGTTTGATGAGATTTTTGGGTATGCGATGGAGGATGTAGTGGAAGGGCATAGATTGGCTTATGTGGACAGTGGTGCGGTTGATGAAGGTGTTGTAAGGTTAAATGATTGCTTGGAAGACAGAGTGAAGCAATTGGAAGATTTGTTGTGGAAGAAGGATGGGGATAACCAATTTGTGAAGAAGCGTAATGTGTTCGACTTTCTTAGGGGTGTAATATGTGGTGCATTGATAGGTGTGGTTGTGTTTTGTATATTTGTGATGGCTGTTTAGACAAACTGGATTCTATGTTAATAATCAAGTTATTGTATTGAAATGTGTATTCATGGTTAGATGGATATTAGATGGACATGCATTATATTGATTAACTCAATTGTGGTCAAATAGGATAAAAGAAATACATTGCTTTTGGCTTCTTGCAGCCATATATCAAAAGAGTGAAGTAAATGATATTCAAAACATTGTAAGTACATAAGTAATTTGATTCAGTAGCAACATAACTCAAATGAAGCAAAACAAAGGCCTGTTTCCTTCAACATACACCAAAACAAAGGTCTATTTCCTTCAACATATACCAAAAGCAAACCAAACCAAACAAAAGGTCTATTGTATTAAACACAGAGAACACTAAAACAAAACAAACTAAGCAAAGAGGTTCTAACTCCTCAAACATAACAAAATATGGTGTTTATAATAAGTTGCACATTGATTCTTAAAGGGTCATTTCTTCTTAGATTGGTTCAATCCCGGTGTTGGGATGAATTTAAACATTTCAGATGCTGCTGGAATAGTGGTAGCTGCAGTCGTATCTGCACCGAGACTCCCCTGTACCTGGGGCCTCCTAATTGTTTGCTTTGGACGTCTGAATGGTTGTTGAGCCTAGAATAAGCAATATTGTTATGAGTTTTTTTCTTACAACTTTCAACATACACATTAATCTAATTACAAGTTGCATACCTTGGGTTGACTTGAGACATTAGTTGTGGCTCGTGAGGAAGAATTTTCAGTTTGAGTGTCATGAGAGGTAGGATTAGGACCCTCTACAGATCCTTCATTCTGTATGACCAATTATAAGGCAGTTAGGTACCCAAGAAATAACTTATAAGACAATTAAGTCCCTAAAGAGTAACAGTTATGGTACAAAAAGGTCCCCACGTACAGGGGCAATAATCAACTCCACAATATAATGCAAACTAAGACTCTGCAAGTGATGGACATATGCAATAGATGTTACCTGAGATAACGGGGCTGATTGAGAAACAACCATCTCATGCTGTTGCTGGACCTGCTTCTTCTTTCCTTTGGCCTTTGAAGATGATCCTTGTTGGGGTGCCCCTTTGCATGTTTTGGCATTGTGACCAATATCTCCACACTTGGAGCATGTAACTCTGAAGGTCTTCCTCGTCTTTGTCCCATCAGGACCGTCTTCCACTGCATCAGGTCTCCTTCGCTTCACAGGACGCCCAATTGGTCTCTTAATTTTGGGGGGTATGGAACTAACTACTCTAGATTTATCCCAATATTCCTCACTGTTGACAGGGCTTATGGAGTGAGCATAGGTAGCCCTGAATGCATCCATCTTCAACCATTGATGGACATATCCCTCTGGTCTATCTCCTCTTCTACCAATTGCAGCCATTGCATGCACACAAGGGATCCCTAGTATCTCATGTAAATTGGAGTTGTGATTAATATATGATGAATATATCAGAATGCTAAACCCAACAGCATGTTAAGCACACCATATAAATTCCAATGGAGCACTAAATAAGAAATTAATACAAGTAAAATGTAACCATTACCTGTTAGTTGCCACATGTTACAAGAACATGTACTGTTTCCTAGATCCACTCCCACTTTCTTCATGTGATACTGCACCTCAAAAATTTGTCTGGCATCATCTCCAGTCCATTGAGCAGTCCAGTATTTACATTCTTTCATGATGTCATCAATCCTCTTTTGTTGCACTGGTGCCACTATGCCTGTGTAGGTGCTCAAAACTCTCTTATGCTGGGCCATCCTCCTCATGATGTAGCATCTCAATTCTTCAAGCATTGTCAAAATAGGTTTTCCTCTGTAGTGTACTATCTTGGCATTTCACACTTCTGTCATGTTATTGGTGATGTTATCTAGCTTCGGTCAGTGACTAAAATGTGATTTTGTCCAGCATCCAGGGTCAAATTTTACAAGGTAAGCCCATGCATCCTTATTTACCTTCTTTAGTCTATTCAAGTGCTCTCTGAACTCTGCCTTTGTACTGCTTTTAGCACAAGCCCAGACGACATTCTTCAACTGCTTGCTCTTGTACTTATTGGTGAAATTCTTCCATATATGTCTAACACAGTTCCTGTGATGGGCATTCGGCATAACCTCCTTCATCGCCGGCATCAAACCCTATACAAAATTCATGTGTGGTATAACTAAATTAATCATTGTTGCAAAATTAGGAGTAAATTTTATATAACAGTAAAAAAAAGTATTCAAAGATAGCATTTACCTTTTGTTGATCACTAATGAAGTTCCATCCTTCAACTGCAGCAGGGCCTAAGTCATTTTGCAACAAGTCTAAAAACCATTTCCAGCTTTCTTTAGTCTCACTAGCAACCACTGCGTATGCAATCACGTAAAAGTGATTGTTGGCATCTTGTGCTACCGCCGAAAGCAGTTGTCCACCGTAATAACCCTTCAGGAAGCACCCGTCTAATCCTATCAACGGTCGACAACCAGCCCTAAACCCCTTTTTACAGGCATCCAAGCACACATATAACTTGTCAAACAGTGGAGGGGATTGGGGAATTGGCTCCACTGCTAACAGAGCAGTTGAACCATGATTGGTTCTGTGTAGTTCTTGTAGGTAATCTCTAAGCTTTCCATATTGTGCCTTCTCATTACCAACATACTTCTCTCTTGCTATCTTCAAACCTCTGTACAACATCTTATCACTAATTATCACATTATAATCAATTTTTATATGATCCCAAGCCTCTGCATGGGTTAGCCTTGGCTGACTTAGAAGCCTTTTTGCCAACTTCTCCGCAACCCAATTTTGATCGGCCATGTTGCTTCCAAACTCTCTAGCACAAGTATGCACAGGATTAAAGGTCTTAATTTGGTAGCCCCCGGACCTAGAGTTCCTAGCACAGTAAATAATCCAAGGACAGTCATTCTTCTCATGTTGTACTTTATCACCTACTGCCTCAGATCCTGGCTTGCTAGCATTTTGTTCTTTATCACCTACTGCCTCAGATCCTGGATTGCTACCATTTTGATCAAGGTTAGCTTTAGTAGAATTGGCTACAGCTGGAATGTTATCAACTGCATTCTCCTCTTCGCCTCCGTTTGATCCACCATCTTTTGCCTTAGCTTCTCTCCTAGCTCTTAGTCTTGCTTTGGCCTTATCCTTCTGTATCTCCTTTCCAGCCATAAACCCTCCATGAACACATGCTGCTCTCACCCTCCTCTTATCATTCTTGATGTAAAATATTCTTCTGCCTTCAGCTATAGTATAGTCCTTTAGAGCTTTTTTGAACTGGTCTAAAATTTCAAACTCCATCCTCAATTGAAATTGAACTTTTCCAAAATCTACATTTGGATCATATTGAGGCCAATTAAATCCTTCACCCCCATCATCACTTGAGTTTGGAGGAGTCAAGAAGGCCTCTGACTCATACTCAAAATCAATATCTGACTCATCCCTTGGCTCCACTCCAATCTCCTCTGCAAATGTTGAAGGTTTCCTAGGCTCATTCCCATTAACCTCATTAGGTCCATTGTTGTCAGCTGGGCTTGGTTCAACACTGTCAGGCCCAACTGCCCTTGACCCACCATCACCCTTCTTCCTCACTTCAGGCCCATTTCCACCACTTACAGCACATTCATCTTTCTTATACCTTGCTTTTTTACCTTGGGTCTTAGCCTTGGAACCTCTGGTAACATTGACATTTGGCTTTGAGGCTTTCATTGTAGTTTTTTTCTTTTCCTTATCACATTTTCTCCCTTTCGTTCCACTATTTTTTTTTGAACACTCTTCATCTTCACTTGATTCAGAAAAACCATAACCTGAGGGTGGGGGCTTATATGGCTCATCTTCTGTAGATTCATACCCATAATCATCACTAGAACTACTCTCAATGTCCGCATCATTATCCAACCCAGCATCTTCGACAACTACCTCTGCAGCACCCTCATCAGAATCAGATAATATCTCCTCCACCCCTTCCAGTACTGGATGGTCAAAATATAAATAAAATTCATCTGTATCCTCATTCTGTATCTTATTCTTCTGTAATGCTCTGATTTCTTTATCTCCATGAATCGGGTGTAGACCAGACTCCAAAGTTTCAGATGTTGGATCATACCAGTACATAGCTTTATAATCATGGTATCCCAAGTCTAGAAAAAGTTTCTTCAAGTCAAAGAAACAAATGAGGTCAACATCCATTGGGGGAAACCTTTCCACCTTCCCATTAATGTACACCAAGACACCTTTGTTATCTCGAACAAAGCTTCCACCATGATGAAACACTGGGACCACATCTTCCGACATCTAAATGCCAACAAATAAACAAGTACAACTCATTTCCTATTATATCCAATATCGCTAATCACTGCAACTATCCACGACAATGCATGCAACCAAAATTGGAAATTCAAAAACAACCAAGTAAAAAAAACGTTTCACTGACCTTGATGAATTGGGTGTTGAACCAACTGCCTTGACAACCACTTTCACGATCAATGTCACCAACGAGTATGAACAGAGCAATGAGTATGCACAATGTTGATGGAGGTTGATGAAGGTATGGAAGGGTTTTCTTCGTAAAACCTAGCAGAGCTAATGGGGTATGGAGTAATTTCACAAACAATTGAATATGAAGAGACTTGTATATCAAATTGGCCCCCCAAATAAAACGGCGTCGTTTGGTTACACTGCCCTCCTTCGCGGGGACCTATTTGTCTCTTAAAAAACGACGTCGTTCTCCTTTGCCCCAAAACGACGTCGTTTTGTCCAGCAAGCACAGGGACCAAAGTGTTCTCCACGTGACGCGTCACTCTTAACCCGACACGTCAGCCAGGTTACCTCCACGTAGGACGTTAACCTTAGACTTCACCGGCTGAACCTGGTGTGGGGACATATCTGGTGTGTAGCTAAGAAGGTCAGGGACAAAATTTTAGTTAAATTTCGTTGGGGACAAATCTGTCTAAACGTGAATTCCTTGGGGACCTATTTGGGGTATTACTCAAAATAAAATTAAACAAAATCTTAACACAACAGAACAAAACAAAATAAACAAAACCAAGTAAAAATATACCTTGAGGCTTGAACAGTTTAACACAGATTAACAAGTAAAATTTAAAATTAAACAAAATCTTAAAATAACAGAATAAAACAAAATAAACAAAAGCAAGTAAAAATCTACCTTCAACAATGAACAGTTTAACATAGTTTAACACAGATTAACAAGTAAAAATTAAATTTAAACAAAATCTTAAAACAACAGAACAAAACAAAATAAACAAAACTAAGTAAAAATATACCTTGAAGAAGAGCAGCAGCGGCGCCACCGAGGGGAGAAGGCGGCAGCGGCGTCACCGCGGAGAGGAGCCACCAGCGGCGTCACTGAGAAGAGGAGGCGGCGAAGGGCATTACTCAGAAGAAGAGCGGCGGACGACGTCGGCGTGTGTCAGTGGGAGTGACTGAGAGTGAATGATGCTGTGAATCTGTGATAGTGAGAGTGAGTGATGTTGTGTAAGGATGAAGAACGAAGACTAAGGACTAAGGAGCGAGAGAGAGCACTGAGCAGAAAGGGTTCCTTACTTTCCTTCTTTAGTTTAGGGTTTTCAAAATTTAGGAATCGGCGCTACTGCACTAGTGTGCTAGTGCTACGGTAGGTATTATTATTATTATTATTATTATTATTATTATTATTATTATTATTATTATTATTATTATTATTATTTGTAATATATGCGGTTCGGTTCGGTTATGTAGAGGGGAACCGCAAACCGAACCGAACCGCAATAAAACCAATCCAAAATCCAAAAAATATCCAAAATAGAGCGGTTTAATTTGGTTTTCGATTTGGATCGATTTGGTTTCGCGGTTTTTTTTGGACCGGTTTGGATCTGAACACCCCTACCTATTAGTTCAGTAGTTTCGAAAGAAGAAAAAACGCAAGTAGCCATCAGGTGTAAAGGATGGTTATCCCTAACCAACGTTCAAGTTAAAAAAAAAAACAAATCTCTCACAAAATAAAACTAAAAAAATTAAGTATGAATTTATGATCGATGACCCAATAAATTGAGAATGAATTAACTTAATTTTTTTATAATTAAAAAAATAAAATGTAATTTTTTATTATTTATTTTATAAATAAAATAAAAAATTATAAAAAATATTAAAAAATTAAAAAATATTTTATTTATTTAATTGTTAAAAAAATTGAAAAATTCATTTTCTAATAAGTTAATCCATTTTATTACCGATTTGAATATGAAAACTATTATTCTAGTCCTAAGAGAAGATCTATCAGCCAAGAAATATAACAAAGTAGAATTAGGTAGAAAATGAAAAATATAAAACTAAAAGATTAAAAAAAAAGACGACTATTTTTAGTTAGATGACTTATATATATATATATATATATATATATATATATATATATATATATATATATATATATATATATTATGCGCTTTTATATCCGGGAGTCCATGATGATTGATGCATCTCAAACCCAACGAATCTATTTCCTCAATTATTTCTCATTAGCTGCATGGAACCCAACATTCATTTGGTTGCACAAATGAGCATAACAACAGCCATGTCTATTTCCACCAAAATTCTATTTAGGACTACAAACAAAACCAAACTCAAAAGAAAAATCAAACCACACACATTTTAATGGATATACCATAATCAAATATCTTGTTAAACAAAATTTTTAGCTTTCAATGTTTTTTTGAAGACGTGAAGAGTGTTGTTGATTTAGTGAATAGAGAATGATCTGCTTATGATTGAGTGTAACTAGATTGGATCAATACTGAGTATAATTTTAAATTTTATTGGCGACTTGTTTGTTTGAGGCCGTATAAAAATCTTTGAAGCTTGCAAACTATTCCTGGTGGAGCATTCAGCCCCAAAGGCACCTTCATGTAGACTTCTTCAAGTAAGTCGTCATGTAAGAATGCTGTATTGATATTGAGTTGGTGAAGGTACCACCTCTTATTTGCAGCATTAGCTAAAAGCACTCGAAGAGTTGTCATCTTAATTACTGGACTAAAAGTATCAAAGTAATCATAACCCTGAGTTTGTGTGAACCCCTTTGCGACTAATCTGGCTTTATGCCTTTCAATGCTCCCATCAGACTTGTATTTTGTTTTAAAAATCCATTTGTATCCAATTGCCTTTTTTCCTTGTGGTAGAGAGGTGAGCTTCTAAGTGTTGATGTTCTCCAAAGCACGCAACTTAGATTTAATAGCTTGTCTCCAGCAATCATGAATGATTGCTTCTTCATAGGATGTTGGTTTAGGATTTGTTGTAATTGTGATTGAAAGAGCTTTGTGTGACTGAGATAAAGAATCATAGGATAGATAATTTAACATAGGATACCTTTGAAGAGTGGACGATTAGTCATGACTTAGAGAGGTGGATGTAGGCATACAATGATAATCTTCCAAATAACTTGGTCTATGCCTTTTCCTTGTAGACCTTCTCAGAATAGCACTTTCATCAGTTGTGTATTGTGTGGGATGTGGTATATCACTTGTTATGACATTATTATGATTTTGTGATGAATGAAATGTATCATGTTGTGTGTGTATGGGAGGGGTACTAGATGTAATGTCAGGAATGATGAAATTATCTAGACTATGAGAATATGTGCTATCATTAGAAGAAGCGGTATTTTGAGGATGCATAAGTAAAGTATGGCTAGAATGAGATGAAGATGCAGTGTTTTATGAGAAAAATATGCTCATAAAAAATAACATTTTGACTTGCAAAAAACTGCTTGTTATGAACGTCCATTAAAAGAAAACCTTTAGTGTCGAATTGTATAGCTAAATAAATGCATTTTCGTGATCGTTTGTCAAGTTTTTGTCTGTGAACAACCAAAGTTAATGCAAAAGCAAGAGATCCAAACACTTTAAGATGTTGGATGTTTGGCATTTCGTTGAAAAAAGCTGATAAGGAAAAAAGTTCTTATGAACAGAACTAGGCACTCTATTAAGAATGTGAACAGCATGAGCAGTGGCATGCTTCCAAAAGATTTTTGGTAAGTTTGCTTTGAATAAGAGTGCTCTAGCTATGTTTAAGATCTCTTGGTGTTTTCTCTCAACTACCCCATTTTGTTGAGGAGTTTCAACACAAGAAGTTTGGTGGAGGATACCCTTTGATGCATAGAACGTTGCCATTTTAAATTCAGCACCATTATCAGTTTGGAAGCACTTGACATTCATGCCATGTTGGAGTTTAATAAAATGAACAAAATACTCAATAAAAGATGAAGTTTTACTTTTATTTTTCATAAAGAAGACCCATGTGAATCTGCTTTTGTCTTCAACAATAGTCAAGAAATACTTGTGTCCAGCCAATCATAGGGTGGAAACAGGTCCCCAAATGTCCATATGGACTAAATCAAACAATTTTTCTAATTTTGTTTGGCTTAAGCTAAAGGACATGCATTTTTGTTTAGCATAATGACATGGTTCACAAGGGGTATTATTTAAAAGATAAACAATAAAAGGATAATGTTGTTGCATTTCTAATAGCCTATTAGTAGAAATATGGCCTAGTCTATAGTGCCAAGTATCTTGATCAATGGAGTTATTAGTAGTATTAGCAGTGATGGTTGGTGAAGTGCTGTTTGAATTTACTGTATATGCAATTTCTGGTTGGGAGTTGGTGGAAGATGCCTCTTTATCCAAAATATATAGCCCACCTCTTTGCTTAGCATGACCAATCATCCTCAAAGAAAGGTTGTCCTGTACTTTGCAATGTGTATTTTTAAACAAAAATTCATAAGATAAGAGATCAGTGGCCTTTGAAACAGAGATTAAATTAAATTTAAAGGATGGAACATAAAGAACATTAGTTAAAATAAAATCCTGTGATAGCACAACTGTTCCACAAATATTAGTAATTATTTCAATGCCAGTCGGGCATTTGATTAAAATAGGGTCAACAACATTGTAAATTTGAAAATTTTTTAGAGAGAATGTGACATGTGTAGTAGCACCAGTGTCTATTATCCAACTATTTGGGTGTAAGGATATATGAGATGTGGAAAGGATGTAGGAGACACCTGCTGATGGTGCTATGACAGTGTTAATGGCTTGAGATTGAAGTGGTGAGTGAGGGTGATCACTTCCTTGTTAAAAAATAGCAATTATAACTTTCTTTTGGTCTTCAGAAAATAGGGAATCAAGGCTTTGTTTGTCTTCCATTGGGGCTGAGTTATTATCGAGATTGTTGCTTGTATTAGGGGTATTCTCAGTAACAATAAGATTGTTGACAGTGGCAGTGCCAAATCTTCTTTGTAGATGGGGATGGGGGGACATGCTTATGGTAGCAAGTTTCAATTGTGTGGCCAGTTTTTCCACAGTGAGAGCAGCTCCTCAATGATCCTCTACCAGCTTCGCTTCTTCCTCTATTCGATCTGTTGTTACCGCTTCTTCCTCCACGCATGGGTGGGTTGAAATTCGAAGTAAAATCGTTAGGTTTTTTGCTTTCAACATTAATGTTTATAGCATTTACCACTATCTTTTCATCACTGTGGTCAGATCCTATGAGTTGTCTTTCTTGTTGCAAGAGCAGGTAGTAGATGTTTTGACTAAGTCGCTACCACACCATGATAAAACAGATTTTACATCAATCTTGATCTATGTAGATGATCTAGTAATAGCAGGGAACAACATCAATGAAATTCAACATATCAAGAAGAAGCTTGATGATCTATTCAAAATCAAGGACCTGGGAGAACTCAAATTCTTTTTAAGCGTGGAGGTTGCACGAAGTAAGAAGGGTATAGCCCTATATCAACGCAAATATACTTTAGACTTGTTAAAAGAGTATGGATTATTGCACTGTAAACCAACCATCACTCCAATGAACTATTCTACACAACTTTCTAAGTCTACTGGTACACCTTTAGAGAATGTTAAGCCATATAAAAGACTTATTGGGAGACTTATCTACTTTACAAACACAAGACCTGACATAAGCTATGCTGTTAGCAAGCTAAGTCAGTTCTTGGATTGTGCTACTGTTGAGCACTTTAAAGCTACCCTGCACATCTTAAGATATTTAAAGCAAGCTCCACCCAAATGGTTACTGTTTGACTACAGTTGTGATTTGTCTTTAAGAGGCTTTACCGATTTTGGTTGGGGAATTTGTCCTGACACTCGAAGATCTGTTCTGGATATTGTTTTTTCTTAGGAAATTCATTAGTCTCATGAAAAAGTAAAAAATAACAAACTGTAGGTCGCTCCTCTTCCGAAGCGGAATATCAAGTTTGGCCACTTGTGAAGGAATTTGGCTCACCTATATTCTGAACATCTTTAGAATTACATTGGTCAAGCCCATGACACTATTCTGTGATAGTCAGTTAGTAAAACATATTACATCCAATCCCGTATTTCATGAAAGAACGAAACATATAGGAATCAATTGCCACAAGATCAGAGAAAAAGTACAAGATGAAAGCCTAAAATTAATGCCAATTTCTTCCAAAAAATAGATAGCAGATGTTTTGACTAAGTCACTACATCCAGGACCATTCAAAACCTTGTGTAGTAAGTTAGGCATGTATAACATATACAGTCCTAACTTAAGAGAAATGTTGGTGTGTGAAATATATATAATATATTATTAGTTACTAAGAGTTTGACCAGTAGAAACAAAGTCTATTAATTTAATTTGATAGCAGACTAATTACTATTGGTTAGATAATGCTGTTAGTTTTTGTTTTGCTATAATCACACAATTTAGTTGAAGCTATAAAATAGGAATTTTAATCATTATTATAAAAAGTGTCATCTTTTTCATCTAATAAGAATCCTAATTCTCTCTTTCTTGTTTTTTCCTTCTCTTACTTTATCATCTGTGACTTCGAACGAATTTTATCAAGTGTATCCAAATTACGTTAATAATAATTAATTAACTCTTTCAGTAAATTTGTATTATCTTTTAGTTGAATATCTAATAAAATTATTGTTTATTTAATAATATTTAAAAAATAATAAAAAATTAATTTAAATAATATATAATTATTTTATTTAATATTTATTAATTATTGTTATATTAATTGTATAATTTTAAATATAATAAATATACAACTACAAATATTATATTATATAAGATAATTTTAAATATTGTGTATATTGCTCTGTGAGCTCTATAGTTAATGCATGACTATAATTAATTGTGGTATATATGATGATGAATTCTTTAATCTTTAGTGATGCAAATTAAAAGTGCTTTAGTTTCGTATATATCTAACTATTTGTTGATTTATTTAACCACGAGAATAACACACCATGTGCAACAAAAACTAATTATTAGGAGATTTGGCATAAAAGCCTCCACGCTGCTCCCACATCACAAGACATTGAATTAAGTATGCGTAGCATCAAAAATAGAATTCCTTGAACATGATCATACTAAAATGTGACAACTATCAACAATTATCATCAAGCGTATCTTCCTAGCTTTTTCATTTCATCCTCATTCTTCTATATATGCCTTCGAATTGACAAACAATAAAACTCAATCATGCATGATTCTAAATGTTGATGAAAAATGAATTATTAATAATATATGATCAAAAATTAAAAATAGCTCTACTTCCAACTACAAATTAATTCCTTAAAAAAAATCTATGAAACCGTTCTACTCATAATTAAGCATTGTGTTAGCATAATATCTGGACACATTGCAGCTTGAAAGGGTAGCCACAATTTTATTGATATTTTTTCTTCTTTCTTTATTTTTTCTAGAGAAAAATGTGAGAGCCAGTATCTAACCACATCATGAGAAACGATCGTGACAAGAAAACTATTGCATGCAGGATGATAGTGGGGTTTTGAATTGCTTATTAGAATTATTCAGTGTATCAGTGCAATAAGTTATTATTTTATTTACTAAATTGTGTAAAAATAATAAGGTAGAATGAACGTCTTAGATGATAACTTAATTAAAAGATTCTGAATTGAAGTGAAGCCTTGAAAATAGTTAAAAGTTTTTCTTTATGGATATAATAAAATAGTATTTTTAAAGAATAAATTGTATACCAACCTTTTTCATACTCCTATTATATTCGGTATAAATAAAAGTATAAATCTACATTAAAATTAATTATTAAATTAACCACGTAGATTTTAATTTTGACTTTGACTAAGAATATCGACTAAATTTATATCAAATAGTAGATATTGTTATAAAATAACTAAATAAATAAACAAGGAAGAGGTAACAAACATAAAATATAAAGAAGTATAAAGAGAGTGAGAGAAGTATTGCAACATAAAAGAGAGAGAATTATTTTATTGCTTTTGTGTGTGTGTAAAAACTTCAGCCTATGCCCCTATTTATACATGTGCAAGGCTTAACTTTTTCAAACTAGATTAAATACAATCACCCTTGGTAAACTAAGTCTCATAGAAAATGGTCATCCACATCATTCATCCTTATCACAACAATTCTTATCACAACACTCCCCCTTGGATGACCATTTAGGATTATTGCCTCGTTAAAACCTTACTAAAGAAAACCCAATGGGAAAAAAACTTTAGTGAAGGAAAAAGAGTACAATATCCTTTGTGATGGGGACTGCCTCATTAAAAACTTTGTCAAGAAAAATCCAGTGGGAAAAAACCTGACTAAGGAAAAAAGAGTACAGTCTCCCCCTCTTGCCAACATCATTTAATGTCATGAAATCGGCGCATCCCAATCTCATGTACCAATCTTTCAAAAGAAGATTTTGGGAGTGACTTTGTGAAAAAATCTGCCAGATTGTCACTTGAGCGGATCTGTTGGACATCAATTGTCCCTTAATTTTGAAGATCATGAGTGAAGAAGAATTTGGGAGAAATATGCTTTGTTCTATCACCTTTGATATATCCGCCTTTAAGTTGAGCAATACATGCTCTATTATCTTCAAACAGGACAGTTGGAGCTATCTGCTGATTAATCAGTCCACATGATGACAGAATATATTGGATCACAATCCTCAGCCAAAAACACTCGCGACTAGCTTCATGAATCACCAGTATTTCAGCATGATTAGAGGATGTTGCAGCAATTGTCTGTTTCGTGGACCTCCAAGATATAGCTGTACCACCATATGTGAATAGGTATCCTGTTTGAGATCTCCCTTTATGTGGATCAGATAGGTATCCGGCATCTGCATAGCCAACTAATTGTGACTTGGATCCATAGGGATAAAACAATCCCATATCAACCGTTCCATGAAGATATCGAAAGATCTGTTTGATTCCACTCCAATGTCTTCTGGTTGGAGAGGAACTATATCTTGCTAGTAAATTCACAGCAAATGATATATCAAGTCGTGTGTTATTAGCAAGATACATTAGCGCGCCAATAGCACTAAGATATGGTACTTCAGGACCAAGGATATCTTCATTCTCTTCTTTAGGACGGAATTGATCCTTCTCCACATCCAAAGATCTTACGATCATTGGGGTACTTAATGGATGTGACTTATCCATATAAAATATTTTCAGGATCTTATCTGTGTATGTTGTTTGATGAATAAAGATCCCATTTTTGTATGCTCGATCTGCAGGCCGAGACAAAATTTAGTCATTCCAAGATCTTTCATCTCAAACTCTTCTTTTAGAGTTTTTATAATTGTTGGAATCTCTTCAGGAGTCCCAATGATATTTAAATCATCAACGTACACAGCAATTATAATGAACCCAGATGTAGTTTTCTTTATGAAAACACATGGGCAGATATCATCATTCTTGAATCCGTTTTTGGCCAGATACTCAGTAAGACGATTATACCACATTCGTCCAGATTGCTTTAGACCATATAAAGATCTTTGCAATTTGACTGAGTATAACCCTTGCGAATATTCACTAGATGGTTTAGATATCTTTAGTCCTTCAGGGACTTTCATATAGATATCCCGATCTAATGAGCCGTACAAATAGGCTGTTACCACATCCATTAAATGCATATGCAGTTTATGATATGCAGATAAACTGACCAAATAACGCAATGTTATCGCATCCACTACAGGGGAATACGTTTCTTCATAATCTATACCAGGCCTTTGTGAAAAACCTTGTGCCACAAGTCGGGCTTTGTAGCGCACAACTTCATTTTTCTCATTTTGTTTTCTCACAAATACCCACTTATATCCAACAGGTTTTACATCTTCAGGTGCACGGACTACAGGTCCAAAGATTTCACGTTTTGCAAGTGAGTCTAATTCAGCCTTCATGGCTTCTTTCCATTTTGGCCAATCATTCCTTTGTTGACATTCTTCGACTGATCTTGGCTCAAGATCCTTACTTTCATGCATGATATCTGATGCCACATTATATGCAAATATTTCATTGACAATTGTCTTATTTCGGTCCCATTTCTCTCCTGTAAAGACATAATTTATTGAGATCTCATCATTTTCACAATTTTCAGGTACCTGAACGTCTTCTGGCGTTATATCAGAATTTTAGACAACTGCAGGTGTCTTTACTATGTCTTTTTCAACAGGAATATTTACCTCTTTTCTCTTTCGAGGATTTTTATCTTTGGAACCGACAGGCCTGCCACGCTTCTGGCGTGTATTTGCTTCAGTGGCTATTTGTCCTACTGGGACATCAATTCGAATTGGGGCATTTTCCGCCCTGCCACGCTTCTGACGTGAATTTGCTTCAGTGGCTACTTGTCCTACTGGGACATCAATTCGAATTGGGGCATTTTCCGCTGGTATATAAGATTTGGTTATCCTCTTTGTATCGGAAAATGCATCAGGCAATTCATTTGCTATTCTTAGCAAATGTATAATCTTTTGAACTTCTAGTTCACATTGCCCTGATCGAGGATCTAAATGCATCAACGATGATGCGTTCCAATTAAGTTCCTTTTCAGGAAGCTTAGTCTCTCCCCCTAATGTTGGAAATTTTGATTCATCAAAATGACAATCCGCAAACCGGGCTTTAAACACATCACCAGTTTGTATCTCAAGATACCTCACTATAGAGGGAGAATCATATCCAACATATATCCCCAATTTTCTTTGGGGTCCCATTTTGGTGCGATTAGGTGGCGCAATGGGAACATATATCGCGCACCCAAATATTCTTAAATGGGAAACATTTGGCTGCTGGCCAAAAGCTAATTGCATAGGAGAGAACTGATGGTAACTCGTTGGCCTCAAACGAATAAGTGCTGCGGCATGTAAAATAGCATGCCCCCAAACCGAGGTTGGGAGATTTGTTCTCATAAGCAAGGGTCTAGCAATTAATTGGAGGCGTTTAATAAGTGATTCTGCTAACCCATTTTGTGTGTGAACATAAGCTACTGGATGTTCAACACTTATTCCATTAGCCATACAATAAGCATCAAAAGCTTGAGAAGTAAATTCACCAGCATTATCAAGACGAATTGCTTTAATTGGATTTTCTGGAAATTGTGCTTTTAATCGAATAATTTGAGCTAGTAATCTCGCAAACGCCAGGTTGCGAGAAGATAATAAGCACACATGTGACCATCTCGAAGATGCGTCTATCAGGACCATAAAATATCTAAAAGATCCACATGGTGGATGAATAGGTCCACATATATCACCTTGAATCCTTTCTAGGAATTCAAGGGACTCAAATCCAATCTTTACTGGTGATGGCCTTAAAATTAACTTTCCCTGAGAACATGCAGCACAACAAAATTCACTAGTTTTAAGAATCTTCTGGTTCTTTAGTGAATGTCCATGAGAATTTTTCAATAATTCTCCTCATTATGGTTGTTCCCGGATAACCCAATCTATCGTGCCAAGTTATGAATTCATTTGGGCTAGTAAACTTCTGGTTTACAGTGGCATGTGATTCAATTGCACTAATCTTGGTATAATACAACCCAGATGAAAGTGAGGGCAACTTTTGTAATATAACTTTCTTATTTGAATCATGAGTTGTGATACATAAGTACTCATGATTTCCCTCATTCATAGTCTCAATATGATATCCATTTCGGTGAATATCTTTAAAGCTCAACAAGTTTCTTCGAGACTTGGTAGACAATAGTGCATTATTTATTATGAATTTTGTTCCTCCAAGAAACAAAATTATAGCTCTTCCGGAGCCTTCTATCACATTGCCCGAGCCAATAATAGTATTAACATATTCTTCTTTTGGCACAAGATGGGTAAAATATATATCACTTTTAAGAATAGTGTGCGAACTTACACTATCCGCAAGGCAAATATCTTCAGAATATATCCTTGCCATTTTTCTTTAAAGACAAATAATAATAATAATAAAATGAGTAAAAGTACATGCACAGTAAAATTATTCACATGAATACTTAACAAACAGATACATATATCAAATTATTCCATCATTGATCAAATAGCCAATATTTCTTTCAAAATCCTTAAAGAAATTAGATACATCACAATGAGTGGTGGAATTTTCATCATTTGTAAAAAAAATTGTTTCCTTTTCTTTGTCATCCTTTTTCAAAAATGCTTGATAAAGATCAACTAGGTGCCTTGGGGGACGACAGGTACGTGACCAATGGCCCTTTCCACCACAACGGAGGCATTAATCCTCAATTGATATACTTTGCTCATTATTTCTTTCTTTATCCCACTTCTGGTGAGATCCTTTCTTGTGAACATAATTCATTTTTCTTCCATAATTTTTCTTGTCATCAAAATCTTGCCATTTACCTCTTCTGGGGTTATAATTTTCCGTATTTGCTTCAGGAAATGGGGCGGCGCCAGCTGGGCGCGCTTCATGATTTTTTAAGAGCAACTAATTGTTGCGTTCAGCAACAAGAAAGCAAGAAATTAACTCAGAACATTTTTAAATTCTTTTTCTCAATACTGCTGCTGCAGGAGCACAATCAATATATGGAAGGTCGAGAAAATTTTCTCTAACATATCGGGTTTGAGGAGGTATAACCGTCTTTTGATGATTGTACATTTCTTCAAGGTCTTTCCATAGATCTGCAAGATCTTTTAATGTGGGATATTCATTTTTCAATCATACTTCAAGATGACGACGAAAGAGAATTATGGCTTTGGCTATATCCTTCTGGGATGTATTATTTTCAGCCTCAATGGTATCTTCAAGATCCATTGAATCAAGATAGATTTCAGCATCTAATATCCATGGTAAATAATTATTTCTAAATACATCAAAAGCATTATATTCAAGAAGAAAGAGATTCGACATAATAAAAATTTGTTACCTGAAATCTTCCTAATAATTTCGTTAGAGCTTCGTGCTGATAACGTGTTATAAAATAACTAAATAAATAAACAAGGAAGAGGTAACAAACATAAAATATAAAGAAGTATAAAGAGAGTGAGAGAAGTATTGCAACATAAAAGAGAGAGAATTATTTTATTGCTTTTGTGTGTGTGTAAAAACTTCAGCCTATGCCCCTATTTATACATGTGCAAGGCTTAACTTTTTCAAACTAGATTAAATACAATCACCCTTGGTAAACTAAGTCTCATAGAAAATGGTCATCCACATCATTCATCCTTATCACAACAATTCTTATCACAACAGATATGACTCTTATTAAATGATTAATTTATAGACTGTATATAATAGATGTGTCTAATATGAATTGACTCATTTTTATTAATACGACAAAATAATAACAGTAAATTTCAATGAAAACTCGAGAAAAAATGAATCAGAAAAAGTTTAACATGAAACAAGAAATAAAATTAAAGGAATTGGAATAAAATTAAAGTAAAATTTTGAATTAGAACATGAACTAATAAAAAGGACAATGAAAAATATAAACTAAAAAATAAAAAAATATGTCATTGACGAAGCGAGCACAAAAAAAATGTTTTAATATATTATGAAACTAGATTACAAGTGTCATTTATTAAGTTATATATTGAGTTCGAATAATTTAAAATTGATTGAAATATCAAATGAAGATATTACAACGGTGATAACGAAAAAAATTTAAAAACAACTATGAAGTTGTTGATTTAAATAAAGACAAGGATAAAGTTGATAATACTATAAAAACAGATGTGATAAAAGTGGTAAATATATTAACAAATTAGTATCTGTTCAAAGAGCCATATTTTATGCACGTATTAAATCTAAAGACTATGTACACCAAAATTTTATAAATATTTGAATGCATGCATGTAACTTGAATAATTATATTGTAGCTTTTTATTATAGAAATAGTTAAGTTTGAGGTATTATTATTAACTTATTTATGCAAGTAGTTGATGACTTTGTAGTTTAAAATAAAATTGGTATTATTATTAGATATTGTATTTCGTATATTAGTTATATAATTTTTTATTCTATTTTCATTAAGACATAACTAATATATCTTTAATTTTTATTAACATACTAATTTTTATTAGAGATCTGTTATATATATAAATTTTTTTGGTATATAAGTTTATATAAGTTGGTCCAAATCAACAAAAACAACTTTCGGTTTAAATTACGTGTAAATACGTGTTTCCGTCCTTAACTCTTGAATAACGCAAATGGTTCTTTTTCCTCAATCAAAACTGCAATACTCAAAATTCAAACAATGATCAAAATCTCTCAAAAATCTCTGAAAATCGTTGCGAAAAATAAAGGAAATTGTGAAGCTGAATTCGAAAAGAATTATGAGAAAATAAAATAAGAAGATAAAGAAGAATGAAGAAGAGTAGAAGATGAGGAGGAGAATGAAGAAGAGTTTTGAATTATGCAGAACTTATCAGCACACATACACTGAAAATTCTTAAACAATACACTCAAATATCTTCATGTTACACCCAAATTTGTTGCAAATACAGAAAAATATTTCCTCTTTCTTCTTTTTTTCCTTACTTCTTTCTTTCTTTTAGTTAAATGAACATAAGTTCATCCTCTTCCAAGTAATTTTGTAATATTATGTGTTTCTTCTTCTTCTTTGTTTGATTTTTTATTTTTATTCTTATTAAGAGAGTAAAACAAAAAGAAATCTGAGAAGGTAAAACAAAAAGGAAAAGATGAATAAGAAAAAAAGAAAATGGTGATAATGATGATGGAAAAAAAAAAGAAGCAGTAGCAGAAGATGAGGAGGAGGAAGAGGAATAGTTTTGAATTATGCAGAACTTATCAGTACACATACATAAAAAATTCTTAAACAATACACTCAAATATCTTCGTGTTACACCTAAATATCTTCGTGTTACACCCAAATTTACTGCAAATATAGAAAAATGTTTCCTCTAATGCTGCATTTTTCTTCTTCTTCTTCATTTTTCCTTACTTATTTCTTTCTTCCTTTTAGTTGAATGAATGTAAGTTCATCATCTTCCAAGTATTTTTGTACCATTATGTGTTTCTTCTTCTTTTTTGTTTGATTTGTTTTGTTTTTATTCTTGTTAAGAGAGTAAAACAAAAAGAAACTTTAGAAGATAAAATAAGGGAAAAAAGATGACTAAGAAAAAAAAAGATGATGATGATGATGAAAAAGAATAACAAGAAGCAGTAGAAGATGAGGAGGAAGGAGAAGAAGAGTTTTGAATTATGCAGAACTTATCAGCACACATACACCAAAAATTCTTAAACAATACACTCAAATATCTTCGTGTTACACCGAAATTTGCTGCAAATATAGAAAAATATTTTTTTAATACAGAACTTTTACATTACATTCAATTCAAACCATTAACGATGAACAACAATTTTGACAAACAAAACAACATTATTCACCTACAGAATCATAAACTACTAACAAAAATATTAACTAGAATGAAGCCATACCTCAACCACTTGATTGGATTCAAAACAATAATCAACTTTGTTTTGGTTAAATTGACAATCTGAACTTGAATTATTCATCATCTTCAACAACGAGATAACTATTCAAAACTGATTTTAGAGCTTGATTTCAAAAACGTAGAGAATGAACGAAAAGAAACGTAGAGAACGCATAGATGGAATAGAACGTATATCAAAAACGTTGAGAAAATTCGAAAACGAAATTCTTTCGAAAAAGGCAATTTTATATTCATGCATTGATTGAAAATCTAGTTAGATATTAAGAGGTATGTGAGGTGAATTAGGATAAAATGATTTGTATGAACTTGTATGAAAAATGACTTATATGTGGAAAATAATTGTTGTCATTAACATAAACTAACTATATACATAACTAATAATTATTTACACACAATATATATTTCAAATACGACAGTTTAATTATTATAAATAACATTAAATACAATATTATTATTTTTATATTCGTACTGCAAAAAATTATAATAAATTTACTTATATAATTAGGTTTATTAAGATAATTAACAATGTAAAGTTTAAGACGATCAACTTCTTTAATTTTTGTCCTCTTAAGCATTTTTATGGCTAAAGCTAGGAGTTTTGTCTCCGATTATGGGTATCATTAGTTTTTGCTTGTTGAGGATGAAGAGAATGAGAGTGAGAGAGATGAGTCCAACGAGGGAGAAAAAAAAATGAAGGAGCCTCACACCCCACGCATCCAGCTGCATGGGTGACACTTGTCATCAAGGGTGACAAATCTAAGTCTCGGGTTTGCGGAATGTTTCCACCGTTTGATTTTGTTAGATTCGATCCTATCCGTGTGATTAGTCAAGCAACAAATCTGAGGTTCAGATTTATAAACTTGAATTTGCTCGTTTGATCTCGATGAATTCAAATTTGATTGTTCAATTTTTGCGTGCGTGTCCCGATTGCAAGCAAATCCGAGGGTCCAAATTTCAGCAAAAGCTAGCCATCCAATTTTGTGGTTTCTTAAATTTGACCCTCTGATTTATTTACTGTTATCTTTTACATTCAAAAATAACACATCCAACTTTAATATCTATAAAAAAAATATTATTGTTAATCCAATATAAAAATTAAAAAACGTAGATTTAAGTCACCATTCATCAATGCACCTCAAACAAAATTTTATATTCAATCTCTATATATCTTTAATTATTCAAAAATCAAAAGTATTAGTCTATTACCATATGACATCATATGAAAATACCATTTCACCCACCTTGAGTTGTAACCCTCGTTTTGTGCTAATAATTAACCCCTTAAGCGGTTATTTATCGCTCTAATTTAGCCAATGTTATGTGTATTATACTATTATTATAGATCGAGAACAATATTTTTTTTTTCTAGAATACTACTACTACTTAGTAGATTTCCCATAATTTATTCCCTTAACAAAACCCAAAATTTTCTATGGCTGAGGCAAAAAAAAAACTGTATTATCCACAATTAAATAACAAGAACCATAGAAAAAAAAAACAACAAAAACGAGGAAAATGGTTAGGATAACGAAAACAAGCATTATATAAGAGATCAAGGGGTCAACAATAGCCAACACCATTACGCGGCACCGTTGACCGTTGACCACCCCCTCTCTCTGTCTCTCTCTCACCGTTGCGTCCGAACCAAGACGCAACACTAACACGGTGCTTTCGCCGAACCTAAACGGTGGGACCCACTCCGTACCCGAACCAAGACAGGCTCGGATTTCTCTCTTTATAAATACTGCGGATTTGCGATTTTCTTGACGCGTCAACTTGTCTGTCAATCGTCGTCGTCGGTAACCAATTTCTCGTAGCTGGAGAGGTAATTGCTCGTTCCTAATTCTCTCTCCCCGATCTGTATGCCGTTCGAAGGAATTGTTATCGTGAATTGAGAATTTCGTTTTTCCTTTTTGGCTTGTATGTTTGCTTTTGGTGTTTGGTTGTGAGGAAATTGAAGGAAAATAATGGAAAATTTTGAGTGATCGGGTTGAGATTGACGATTTTGTGGGACCATTTTGTCGATTCGTGCTTGGAAACTAAAGGATTTTGGTCCATCCGTCTTTGAATTCAAAGGATCCACAATTTTCACGAGTCAGCGCTTTTTCATTTGGATATAGAAAATTTTTTCGATGGAGCGATTTGACCGATTTTTACTTTAAAGGAGTCAAAGGAGATGGTTTTGAATTTTGATCTGAGATCTGAAGTTTTTTTTTAATTTATTTTTTTAGTCTTATTCATAGTGGACTAAATTAAAATTACCATACGATGACATAACAAATTTAAAAATAGACACGAATTTTTCACGTAAATGATGAATCATGACTTATATGCTTACGGTATTATGATATCTGGCGAGCAATTATTTGTAGCTATGGGCTGTAGAAGATGAAACCTTCATGTTTATTCTTGGTACTTGGAAGTTTGTGTTTGAATTTTCTGATTGTGATATATCATTGTTGATTCACTTTTAACACGGCTGATGATTTGTGCCGCAGATAATTCTAACTAGAATTGGACTGAAAAATAAAAAAGGAACAAAAATCAGATCAAGATGGCATTAGTCTCTGGAGGAAGATCAACACTGAACCCGAATGCCCCTCTTTACATTCCAGCCGCCTTCCGGCAGGTGGAGGATTTCTCGCCGGAGTGGTGGCAGCTGGTGACAACACTGACGTGGTACCATGAGTACTGGCTAAGCCAGCAACAGGTTGAAGGGGGCTTCTATGCTGCTGAGGATGATGGATTTGATCAAGATGGCAATGATGTTGTTGATTTGCTGCCTGATATATTTGATCTTGATGCCGGTGAAGATCTTTCCGTGATGGAAGCTCAGCTTGAAGAGTTCATTCGATTATCTGAAGGTAAATAATACGTTAGGATTATCTCAATCAAACAATTTAAAATAGCTGAAAAAGAGCCATGTATTATTTGGATCAATATGTTTGGTTACAATTTTATATTTAGATATATATATTGATATAAAGAAGTACCAAAAAGATTGGTAGTAGGATTGAGGTCTCTTATCAAAATTTGTTGGGATCTAATTTTATTATGTGGGTATATTTAAATTGTTGTCTTCATTTCATGTATGAATTTTCATTCACTTAACGGAGTTGTTAATGATTGCAGAAGAAACTGGACACAAGACATTTGTGGAACAGAAGAGTAAAGCATAAATTGCAAGAGCCAGAGATGAAGCTTGTAAACGTAACTAAGCAAACAGGCTGAATGCCATGGCCTTAATTAGCTTGCGGTCATTTAGCTAGTGTACCCCTTGATGTTTATCTCTAGCTTTTAACTTTCCAGTAACTCTTGTATAGCAGGTTCCGACTTTTTCTCCTCTCTTGTAAACAGGGAAGGAAGAAAGAAAGGTAACAAAAAAAAAAGTGAAAATATGTCGTGTACTGATGTTGTAACTTGTAAGAGATGTTACAAGTGTTAAAATTACAAAAATGACAAAAAGATTTTTTTCTTCTGTCAGGGTTTGTCTTCTCAAGATTATGTACTCTTACTCTCTTTGTATTAATCTGTCACTTTGATTCTTTGCGATATTCTTAGAACTCTAGACTCACACAACTATTCAGCGAAAATATATATTGATTCAAAAATATATTAATAGGTGATAGTGATGTACAGGGATGCAAGTTGTTGAATGCCTAACTCAACCGAATTTGTACATAAGAATAACTTTGTAATAATATTTTTTCAATTCAGTTTACATCAATTGGCCAAGAATAAACATAGACATTACTAAGCTCATTCTCTGTTCTCTATTGCACAAAATTTGAAGTAATACCTCACAAAAATGCAGATATCATCACTAGACATGTACAACGACTCATCTAACAAAACTACATAATCCACGAATGTGACACTTAAACAAGAAGCGTTGCATTTATCTCTATTGCTGAAAACATGCTATTGCCTCTGCAACACGTCAAGTTCAGTTACACTTCTATTTTCACCTGAAAGCACTCTTGCAAAACAATTAAAATGTTCTGCTCAAGCTGATAGCTCTGCACCTGCCCCCACAAAATCTGTATCTTGGTCGTCAAGTTTTTCTCTTTTTTGAGCTTCAAGTTTGGTTTGGTTGCCAATAGCATCAGAGATGGCTCTTGGTAACCAAAAACCAGGTTTTTCGAGGGACCGGGCCCGGTCAAGGACCAATGGCTCTCTCAAGGTTACTTCAACACCATCAAAGGTCCACAGTTTCATGGTTGCTTCACCTTTGAGACAGAGAGAGTACCAACCTAAGCCAGCTATGGCTACATCAACGTTGTTGACCTCCCAACTAGTTCCAGACACCTTAATTTCCATTTCTTGCCACGTGCCTAATTCAGCAGCGTGTTCACTGCCAATGGGAGGCTGAAATAAAATGCAAAAAGAAATGAAGTTAGAGGAAACTTTAAGTCTAATTCTTAGTCGGACACTTTAGCCCCAATAAATTTTAATTACCAAATCAATCTCCACTATGTTGTTAGTCAAATTAGTCACCTGTCAGGTTTTGCTAAAAAATTTAGACAAATAAGCTATCATTATTTAATAAGCACATAAAAGTTCTTAAAATTTTTTAAAATTTTCAGATCAGTCCCTTTAAGTTTTCAGATCAGTGCCTAATTCATCTCTAACACTCTCTTTTCTAACTAATCCTCTTCCAACTAATTGATTATTGTTTCCACCTATCAAGTTCCATTACCCAGGCCCGGTTCCACACTACAAAGAATATGGTAGCTTTTCATCCCGTTCCAACCAAAGGAATGTTTTCGCATTATAGAGTACATTTCTTTGACACCGGCTTTCCCTTATAATTTAAAAAGGTAAACTGAAAGTTGACATGAAAGAGCAATTAATGAAATGAAAAACATATTTGAGGCTCAGGTAAACTGCAGTTTTAGACCTTAACACTAAAATTAGTTATATAGGCATGCTTAGATTTGTGAAAAGAAAAAAAAAAAAAAGAAAAGAAAGGGTTTACCTGCAACCTGACACCAACATGATTACTCCAAACCTCTTCAGCATTTTCTACTTTTCCCATGTGAAGAGAAACATTTGGTGATGCCCAAACGGTCACATATATTGTTTCAACAGAGGCTTCAATAAGGTCAATTCTTGTCAAGCCACCAATGTGCACTGCCTGCCCTACCTGTAAGTCAAAAACCAGTATGTAAGATTCTAAACCACATCTCCATTTTCCAAATTTACATATTGATACCAAAGAAATTGCTATCTCGATTTATTAACTGGAGTTTCCATGGAGCAGGGGGAAAAAAATCAAGCCATTGTCCATTTCTGATAGCCTTTAACGGATAAACAACGTGCATAAAGTATACATATAATCTATGCAATAAAAAGAAGTTAAAGATAACTTAGAGAGCGGCAATAGCAATAAGCCATTAATAACTTGCCTTGATTCTATATGATCGAGGTCGAAGTTCCTTCCGTATCTCAACCATCTTTTGCTCTTCTCTGTTCAGTCTCATCGACATTAAATAGGGATGCAGGAGCCCTGGAGTGTCAAACATCTTAGTCTTAGCGGACAAAATTCCTCCAATTCTCAAGATCCCAAGTGTTGTCCCAGGAATCGGAGCTTCTGTGAGCTTTGTAGCTTTAGCTCCGTGTTTCTTTGAAAATGCATTGATTAGAGTAGACTTCCCCGCATTCTGAGACCCAATCACCCACACATTCCCACGAGGACCTGCCAAGTCCTTTATGAAGGACAACAGATTCCTTACACCTAAATCCTTTCGAGAACTTACAAGATAAACTGCACTTAGTTTAGGTGCTCCTGCAGCACTTGCTCGGTGTCTAACCCATCTATCTAACCTTGCAGGGGAAACCTCTGATGGAAGGAGATCAACCTTTGTAGCCACAAGAACTAGCTTTGGCAGTTTCTTACCCTTCTTCGAGTCATCCTGGTTTCTTTCCAATGCCTTAAACAACGATTTTGCTGCCGTCCTAGGGAAAGAACCATCAAAATCAACACAATCCACAACCATAACAACAACAGTAGCACTGCCATTGCCAGAAGGGTTCATCAACCTAGTGGAAATCAACCTATCGAAATCAAAATCGGGTATCAAATTCTCAGCAGTCTGGTTTTTCACCTGGCCATAATTCCTCAAGGAATGACACCTAGCGCACACGGTAACCTCTTCCTTCACCTTTTGGGCCTCCCTAGCCAACTTCTTCTTCTCAGCTTTCGATACCTTCTTCTTCCTCTTCCTCTCCAGGACCTCCTCAGTGATGTTACCATACCCAACCCCCGCAGGCGCAAAGCCGTTTAAATCAGCCTCATCATCCTCTTCACCCAACAACTTAGCTTCCCACTCGTCAGAATCCCAATCGAAATCATCCGGTAATACCTCAATACCTCCTCCAAGTTCATTTTCAATGCCATCCAGAGACCCCACATCATCATCATCATTTTCTTCTTCTTTTACTCTATTAATATCATCAAACACATCATCATCCTCATCTAATAGTTCATCTTCCATTTTCACCTTCCTTTGTTGATAGTACCCAGGAAGGTTAGGGTCCTCATCTTGCATGAAGACCCCACAACCAGGGCAAATTGGTCCACGACTCTCATCCTCATCTCTCCCCTCACTCAAAAACGGGTTCCTACCCTTTTTCCTTGGCGTGTTTCTTTTCTCTGTTTGAACAGCGGAGCTTCCGTTTACCGCAAAAGCAATAAAGCAAGGAACTTTTCTAGTATGAACAGAATTATCTACACTCCAGTAAAGTATAACTACGCTTCAGCCAAATGGGCATCAAAAAGCGAAGAGCGAGAAACTAAAGCAACATGAAGTGGGATTCTAGGTTCTTACCTGTGAAATGACGCAAACTCTTGAGTGGTTGATCAGGTACGTTGTTGAGGAAGGAAAACTTGCACGCAGGAAAATTAAGAGATACAATTGTAGAGAAGAATATCGCCATGGCTTCCAATGCATGAAGCGAAGCAGAGAGGAACACTGGTTCAAGTTCTGCAGCAGAGGGAACGAAGGAGGAGGAAAGGATTATAACCAAGGTTCTGACAACCGAACCAATCATCAAACCGCTTTAGCTATTGGTTCACTGATTTATAGGTTCAACCGGTTCGACCGTAGTTAAACCGAAAAACCGTTTTATAATAAAATAATAAATAAAAAATAAATAAACACACTAAAACATAAATATAGTCTAATATAATCGTTAAAATATCATCTAAATTAAAAGTACTACATAAATCAAAATATTATGATCTCATTCAAATACTTTCGTATTGTACCTTTTGCTTTCTTTTTTGTCTTTTCGTCCTAACAAATTAAATACAATATATGATAAGCCTAGTATAACATATTAACTACACAAAATCTAATTGTTATTGAGTGTTGGACCTAAAAACTGTCTCAAAGCTCTACTGTTAATACTTAATCAATAGCTCGAGCTATTAGAGGCCATCAAACAATTTAAGTCTACTTCCTCAATGTCACAAGAGTAACTTAACTATGCAGATTAATATACCTCCCCCCTCCAAAAAAAAAAAACAAAACCAAAAAAAAGTGCAGATTAATATGATTATTTATTCAAGAAAAGAAAAAGGGACAAATAAAGGGAATGTTCACCTCTCTGGAGCAGTATTAAAAAGCTTATCAACTTCTGCAGGGTATAGGGATCGATCCTAGAAAGTGTCAAGTTTTGAAACATCAAAGAATAGAAAGTATAAATTAAAATGAGCATGGAAGCTAACTAAATGGAGGTGCATATTGGAGTGGATAAAAAATGTTGTTACATACTTTATCTGTATCCAACAATCGAAAGGTACCATTCAAAAACTCTATAGCTTCACTTGTTAGCTCCACACTCTATCTCTATGCATAAGAGTCTGATCTGAATAATAACAGCAGCAAAGTTCAACCAATGACAGCAGCAAAATTCAACCAATGACAGCAGCAAAATTCAACCAATAACAACAGCAAAATTCAACAATTATTCAACCAATAACAGCAGCAAAACTCATAATAATTAACAATTATTCAAACCATAACAAGTTTACAGATTATTCAACAATTATTGTTTGAAAAAACCTAGAAGCTAGAAGCATAAAAGTATAATCTCAAGCTCTCAACAATATCACAACAATCCACTCCAACCCAATAATCTCAAGTTCTCAACAAACAACATCCAAAATTATTCAAAATTATTCACAATTATTCAACAAACAACAAAATTCAGTTCAGTAAAAGAAAAATCAATTCAGTAAACAACAATTATTAAACAAAGTTCACAGTTCAGTTTACAGAGCTTCACAGACTTCACACTTCACAGTTTAGTATCACTATATCAGATTATCGTATATCAGACTTCAGACTTCAGTTCACAGAGCTTCATAGATTCAAACAATTATTCAATCATACTCATTAGGGAGACAGAGACATGCAACAGTTATTCAATCAAACAATCATTGTAACGAGGGACAGAGACAAGGAGCGGAGTGACCAAGACGCCTTCAGTTCACAGTTCAAAAAATTACCTGAATGCTCGAAGACGCCTTCAACAGAGCATGCAAGAGGGAGACAGAGACACCGAGTGACCAAGACAAGGAGCAGTGGTGGAAGGGAGCGAGCCCTGTCGCGACGGCGGCGGCAAGAGGCGGTGGCTGAAGTGCTGAACGGAGGTGAGGGACGGAGGTGAGCTCGATGAGATTGGGAGGATGGAGTTAGGGCTAACTGGCTACTGGAGGCTGGATCTGGGCATCAGGATGGAGTGATGGACTACGGAGTTACCGAGAGATTGAAACGGCAACGTTTGGATATGCATTCAAAAAACCGGCCGGTTCACCGGTTCAACTCCGGTTTTGAAATCTCCGGTTTTTCTGTTTGTCCGAGTCGTATTTCTTCACGGTTTACGGTTCAACCGGTTCGAACCGGTTTTCAGAACCTTATCTATAACGATATGAAGAAGAAGAGGAGCAAAAATGTTGGGCCCAGTTTGGGCTTCGGCCAATTAATGAAAAAGAGCAAAAAAACGTGGCTCAAGGTGAGGTATGAAACCATCATTGAAGGCCATGGAGCTGGGAAGACGGAGTGAAAGTGAAACTGCTCACCAATGTTTGCAGATGTATCTCTTTCGGGGCTAGGTTATCCGGCCCAGACAATGACCAAAAAACATCACATGTGATGACCAAAATGCCACCACGATTTGACTATATATAGAGCGTTTGGTCAAAAACTTGAAACCAAAACGAAGACTTGAAATAAAAAATGGCGCGAAAACAAAAACCTGGGGCTCCAGAACCAAAACAAAAACCTTTGTCTCCAATCTCCATCGGTGAAGAACCACAACCTCTTTGATTCTCATTTTGGATGCTCCATCTATAACCACGATTGTTACATTCTCATTTTTTTCACAGGTAACTGCGAGATCACTGTTGAGGCCAAAAACTTCACATGCAAATCCGAATCAAACAGCACCGTAATCTCTCTCCCGAGAAACGGGAAGATAATAGTATCAGGTGTTTATTCATTTATTTTTCGGTTTGATGCGATTTTGCTATTTATTCATTATTTATTTAATTTTGCCATTTTTCTGCCCCTATAAACAGTGGCACAAGAAGAGTATGCGAACAATGGAAATGCTACTGGGGATTTAAATTCCGATGATAGAGGTAAGTGGTTTATGTTTCCATGTGATTGTGATGTTAATTTTTTGCATGTGGATACAATACGAATTTGTGGAAATGATTATGGGAAAATGCATAACTGCAATTACTGTAATAGCATGACGCGAATTTTAAGTCATTTGAGCATTCTTTTTTGTTTTTGTCCTGGCGGAAAAGAGAAGAGCTTGTTAGTGTGTCTTATTTGGTTTTTTACTGTATAGAACATGAGTTCATGCTTGTTAGTCCTAAAGATGATGCTGGGATAAGCAAATCCTACCTTCAGGTAACACCCTTTTCATTGTTGCTCTGTGTGTACTCCTCACTCTTCTATAATGACTCTATATATCTCTAGAAATGGGTTTGCAGGAAGTTCTAGAGATGTATAAGGCAGAGCTACCAGGAATGAATTATGCTGCTAATACTGGAAAGCAATCAAAATTTCTTGAAAGATGTGTGACCAATGGGTAGTGGGTTCTTACTTCTATGATGTGCTTTCCATGATAGTTATTGCTTTTGTTTCTGTCATGTATTGAAATAATGGGAGCTTTTGGTTTTGGGAACAATTTTTAGCATGTAAAGTGTAGCTTAGTGTTCATGTGTACTGTGCCTAGTTGAGAGGTATGTATGATAGGTTTTTTTATTCTTGCTTGCTTGTTCATGCAGGAAATATCGAACACTACTTCTTAATTCCAGTTCTGTTGAAGATTCCGGAAAGGTAAGTTTGATACATGGCTGTAAGTAGAGAATCATCATGAGTAACAATAGTGTCATTTCAATGTATAAAACTACTTTAAACTGAAATAAGTAAATTGTGTTCCACTATCCTAAAGGTTGAAGGACAATGCTTCTGGTCATATTTTGCATTATTATAAGTTCTGCAAAGCCTGAGTCTGTTTCCTAAAGTGAAAAAATGTCGTTTTTATCCAAGACTGTTTGGCATGTAATTGTATTGAAGTACAGGACTAAAGAATGTATTCAGTAACCATTTGTGGAGTGTTTTGGTTCTTTTAGTAGATTGGGCTTTCTAATGAAAAAGACCTAGCAATCATCAGGACATAGAAAGAACAAAAAATAAAATTCTTACCATCTCCTAAAAAGCTGTGCTTATTGATGGAAATTAGTTGAATGTAATCTTAAAAAAAAAAATATTTGTATGGCAATAGTGTAGCATATTATTGATATATTTTATGTCATTTACAGGTTATAGCTGCAATTACATATCAAATCATCCCTGCAGATACAGAATATGCAGAGATCCCACTTACAGCTGTGAGGGAAATCTACCAACGGAAGGTCTGTTCTAATATCTAGATTTCATTCTTAATTCCAGCTTTTTGCTTTTTAAGCAACATGTGATTTCTTGTCAGTTTTAAGAACTTTTGTGTGTGTGTGCATCGAAAATATTCTGGGCATTTCTTTGATTGCAAACTTCCAAGTGTGATTTTTCCGTCTTTTCTGACTTTTAATGAAGTTAAATTGATGGTGGATACCTTTGTGAATTCATTCTCCATAAATGTGAGTAGTACAACTTTAGAATGTACATAATCAAAACCAATATGATCATCTTTTTCACATTGATGCCTCAGAGTGCCTCTTGGTGAAGTCTTAGGGCATATTGTAGTTGGCTGTTTCTCTTTACATTTATGTGTGTCTTGACCACAATCATATTCTCTGTTAATTACTAGTTTATATCCTGTAGGGTTTTGGCCGTCTGTTGTTTCTGGAGCTACAGAAGAGACTTCAAAATATTGGTGTTCGTTCCATTTTCTGCTGGGGAGACAAAGAATCAGAAGGATTTTGGCTTAAACAGGTAATTTATAGATGAAATTTGTCTTGAGAAGATTGTGTAGCCTCTTTCGGCTATTTTTTCTTTCTTGTATGAATGCATCTTGTTTCACTCCTTGTCTAGAATATTTGATACATACAAACACAACTATCATTGTGAGAATTATGTTTTCATTTTTCTTTTAGCTACATACTTATGCGTTTTAGTGAAAAGAATTAATACTTGTGATGAGGTATGTCATGTTATAAGATTACTGCTCAATAACGTCAAGAACATTTGTCTTCATATTTCATTAGAACTACAATTTTTCTTTCCTCCTGCAAAAGATAATTCTATGGTTCTGATGTTCTAAGTTATCTCTTTCTGACTGCAAATTCAGGGTTTTATATCAATAGCACAGGTTGATGCCAAAGGTAAAGCCCGCAGGTTTCCTGTAAAAGCTAGTATTCGCAAAGCATTATGCTTTCCTGGTGGTTCAACTCTCATGGCTTGCCATCTAAGGACAGAATTCTCAGCCGATGCAGCTGACTCTATGCACTGTCTTCCTTCACCTCTCTGTCATCATTCCTTGACACCTGCCATTGCTGAAAATGAGCAGCTGAAATGTTCAGGATTGCTGCACATTGATTTGAACCTGTCTAATCATTCAACCCATATCATAGAAAGTAAAGATAAAAGTCAAGCTGAAGGTTTGATGAAAGCTGGATCGTCAAGAGAATATGGCAAACTGTGTGGTAATACATTGATCTATCTATCTCTCACACATTAGTTTTGGAAATCAAAATGAAACTAAAGAATCTTTTTATTATAATGTCTAATTCATTTCTTGCTGCATTTATATCTTTCACAATATGAACAGGGCTTGACAGTCACAATCTCGAACATGGCCGCAGTGACATTTTTCCTTTTGTCAGAGCATATGAGGACAGAAATGCTACTGCTGCAGAAAATTCACAGGATGAAATTGATGATAACATGAAGCTTTGTCATCTTTTTCCAAAAGGTGCAAAAAGGGGCTGGGAATCCTCTATATCCTCATTGAAATCTAAAAGGGTGAAGGGAAGCCAGTTGGCTGACTGTCGATCAGATTCTAGCAACGGTTTTACATCAGAGGCTAATAGGCCCAATCCTTGTTTTCAAGAAGTCCCTCGCGTTGATCCTCTGAGTGCAGAAGTTTCTGAGAAATATATGGAGGATCATGTACAATTAGAAGCACCCAACGACAAGGAACTGCCGTCAACTAAACAATCCTTTAGAATTATGTTAATGAATATTGCAGATGATACTAAGAGAACACAGCTTTCAAAGGTATGTTTATTTCACCACTTCACCAGAGCAATTTATAATTACATACTAGTGAGGAGATTGCTGGCATTTGTGGTTGATTTATGTGTTCATTTATACAGAGACTTAATTTGATCCTTTTGAATATATAATTGAGAAATGCTAGGGGCCCATTAAAATTTATTGTTTTTGGCCATCACTTAGTCATCAGCTCAATTTTTTTAGTCTAGTTCCTTTAGTCTAGTAATCCAACAACATACTTTATCTCATACTTTTAAACATTGATGGCTAACTGATGGTCAAAAACAATAAATTCTGATGATCCTCTAGCATTCCTCTATATAATATTATTGATTTTAAGTATTGAGACGTCTGGCAATTTAAAGATCATTGTAATTTTTTACCCTATTAATGGTTATCAAATGAGTCATGTTTCTTTTTGGAACATAGCAGCCATTAAAGATTTGTTTCACATATAGGTTATTGAAGACCTTGGTGGAACTGTTGCGTATGATGGAAGCATGGTAACACATGTTGTCACAGGAAAAGTGAGGAAAACTATGAATTTCTGCACTGCTCTCTGTTCTGGGTAGGTTCAAATTTGTAATCCTAAGAAACATGCCTAGCTTCATACTGAAATTTTATTGTAGTTGGAACTTGAAATACTAGTTCTCGGCAATATATGTTCGGGTGAATAATATTCCTCTCATATCGTGCAGTTGAATATCCGAATATCTGTGGCCACCAAATCTCAGTTTTATACATCTCGAAACGATCTAGTGTGCTCGTTACCAAAGTAGGATTGTGGATATTTGAAGAAAGCTCTTTTTTTTTTTCTGAAAATAATAGTTGCTTTCAAAAACGAATCCTTTTTTTTGGGGTTATGTTATAGGTTCAACTATGCTAACCAAGAGATTATCCAACAATTAACATTATACCTTACTTTGGAGAAATGCTAAACTCCTTCGGTTCATGATATCATTGGGAAGAGAACAATTATATCATACTGCAACTGGAACAAAAAATTCATTTATACATGTTGCGTTTCTTTTATCTGGCATTTCACATTGTAGATTCTCAATGTAGGGAACACTGAGTTAGAGGATCTTCATTCTGTCATTCACTGTCATAGCCAAATTGTGAAAAACTCAGTGCTAGAATTGTGATCTTTTGTATTTGGGGCTTTGGACCTTGCCAGGGGAGAAGAAAATAACATTTTGAAGTTTGATTCCTAATTTCCTATGAGTTCTGCATCTGTTAAGATGCCCTACTCTGCATTGATTATGTTGATTATTTATATTTTATAATTAGTAACAAAATATTGATAAACTATACAGGGCTTGGGTGCTCTCATCAAGTTGGTTAAAGCAAAGCTTTCGTGAAGGCAGATTCGTCGGTAAGCTGGGCAATTTTATCTTGTCTATGATTATACTTAGTAATTATTCATGACAGCTTACACACTCATTTGAGTCATCTCACCAAAAAATGAAACGCAGATGAGTTGCCTCACATACTGAATGATGAGGAGTACATGCTGAAGCACAAATCTGATTTAAAAAGTGCAATCTTCCGAGCAAAAGCTAGCCCCCATTCTTTGTTTAAGGGCTACAATGTATGCATTGCAGCTCATGTTCGAACTCCTGCTGACACTCTATCTGCTATTGTCAGGTCTGCTGGTGGTAATGTAAGTATTTATATTTCAGAACGCTTAAACAATGCTTCATTTCCCATCAATTATACACGCTGAAAGTGCTAAAACCCTAAAGCCTTTTTTTGAATAATGAAACATTCGAATGCAAATATTATGCCTATCATATTTCTTACCTTTGGAGGTACTCTTCTGAGTTATGACAATAAAACAACCCCCCCCCCCCCTCCCCTTTTTTTTCTAGAAAAGACAGTAATAATTTAGTCAACCTAGTTTTGAAAATGGGAAAGTTTTTTGGACAAGTTTACTAATCTGGTTTGATCTAAAATCATTCTTTATATTAATTTTATAAAGCATGTTGCAATCTGTTTTCTTATCCTCACTTGTGAAGTTGTGATCAATTTCCACTCATTTTGTTCATTAGGTTATCAATGGGCTGGAAAAAGTAAATGAGACATCAACAACAATCTTTGTGACATGCGAAGAAGATACAGAAGAAGCAATGATGGCTGCAAAGAAAGGAATCCGGACTTTCAGCAGTGAGTGGTTTATGAACTGTGTTATGAGACAGGAGCTTGACTTGCAGGCCTCCCAATTCGCTCAGTCCTTATGAGGAAGTATGTCAGCATGGCCAGTGATTATTTATCTGGTGCAGTACATAAGAATTTCTCTGATAATTTAGTAATTTTGCCCCTTTCTATTCCACCATTAAAATAAGAATGTGTACCTTTTAGTGACATTGCTATGAAGCACCAACCAGGTTGAACTTGGTGCATCATGCATTCAGTTAATTATATCAAATCATGATAAATGTTACTCTCATAGTTTCAAATTTATAGCAGTGCATTATTGCATGGATCACCAGGTTAAGCTTAGGATTTTTGTGTCTTATATATTTGTTTGAGATTTCGACTTTTTCATGTCTATTTATTTCTGAATATTATATTACAGGTATTGCAATAACATATGAATGATTGAGTAATATTATGCATAATAGCAGTGCACTTCTGGTTTGGTTTTCCGTTTCATAAGATATATATAATCATTAGTAGTTACTTTAGATCATCAAGGTGATGCAATAATAATGTAAATTTGTGTAGGGCATGAAATGAAATACTAGGGTTAATGATTAAATTAGTTCCTAAAAGATAAGTTATTTTTTAAATTTGTTATTAAAAAATTTTATCAATTAAATTAGTCTTTTAAATATTACAAATTAATTATTTGTCTTTCTGTCATTCAATTAATAGTTTTTGTTAATAATTAATGATATAAAACGTTAAAAGACAGTATATATGATACTTAACTTATTCTATTAGATTCTAAATAAATATATTTATAAAAATCTATCAATTTAGTTTATTTTTTAATTATATAAACTTAAATTTTAATATAATATAATACTAAATTAATTATTGAACTATTAATTGAATGACTGAAAAATAAAAATAATTAATTTATAATATTTAAATAATTAATTTAATTATAAAATTTTTTAAAAACAAATTTAAATAACGAGCTATATTTTAAGAATTGATTTGACTATTACCATTGTAGATTGAGTTTTCACCTTATTCAATGGAGAATATAGTGGAAGCCATGTTTCGCATTTAAAGGAGGGGGCAAAGTTGATGTCTATGGAAATTTGAAGTCTGCTATATATACAAGTATTTTTGGCTTACAAGCTATACAAGTTGGCCCAAGTCCAAGAAAAGAACACATGTACTACTCTTTTAAATTGAGCTACGATTCTGCGAAGAGTAGAAGAAATTAAGAAGAAAAGATACAAATCTCCATAAAAAATCACCAGAAAAAATGAAAAAACATTATTCAAGGTACTGTTTTACTGTTCTTTTAGCTTTTTTTTCTAGATCGTCTCTGCTGTGCTTCATCCTTAACTAGCAAAACATTAAAAGATTTCAAGAAGAAATATACTGTTTCTTCCTGATATTGGGTGTATTTTTTAGATCCTTTGGATGTATTTCTTAAATCATTTGGGTGTATTTCTGTAATCATTTGGATGTATTTTTATAATCCTTTGAGTGTGTTTTTTAATCGTTTGGATGTATTTTTGAAGTTCAATTATCTTCAATTTCAAAGCTTGATTTCAGAAACTATGAAAATCGAAAAAAAACAGAAGGAGATCGAAGACAAAGAGAGAACGTACGAAGGAGATCGAACAAAATTTGGCAAAAAATTCAAAAAAGGAAACAAAATCTTTTAAAAAAATGGAAGTTATATATTCACGCGTTAATTGATTTGGATTAATTTAAAAGTTTGTTAAAGAGACACATAACATAAACAGCATATTTAAGAATTTTGTTCTCTTCAGATTTATAAAATTTGTAAGCACAAAATATTTGTACGTAGAGATTAATCCAATTAGTCCATTAGAGGGCGGCTAATAGAACATAAGAATATTTTCAGGAGAGAAGGTTATTTCTCATTAGTCACCAACTCACCATTTGATCCATTAAATTTATAGTCTTAATGACTGGCTTTTCTAAATAGTAAATATGGTACACAAAAAAGTTTTCAAAATAGGCATGTGAAAGTTTCCAATAATACGCATGTGGTCCATTTAGTGGGACACCATACACGAGTTGGAATTTAGTGCCCTTTAGAGGAGGCCACCTACCAAAGTACCCATTATTCCTAAAACCAACAATGAGGCCAAGGCCATGTAATAATGAAATAGTTTTCAACATTCAATTAATCCATCATATTAATTAATAATTAATGATCTCTTTTATTTTCAACTTATTGATGCATTTTTTTCCAATCAAAAGCGGCAGAGAGAGGGATAAGAATCAAACATATAACTTAGGATCAAATAAGATTTATCTGACTATTAAATTGTAGATTAATATTATATATGATAAATATTTTAAAATAATATTAAATACATTTAGAATATTATCATAAATTTATAATATTTTATTCCAGTAATAGTAATTCATATAAAGCACTTAGATTCATTTTCTTCTTATTTGAAAACATGGTGGTTAGGAAGCTTCATACAGATAGACATAATGTTAGGTTGGATGGTCAAATGGTCATAGATATAGTCTCTGCGCAAAGTTCACACGAAACCGATTGTTTCTAAAAGTAGAAGGTGGCGTATTGTCATTTTATCTTCTGCTATCTACTACTAGCAGTAAAAAAGGAATATAATATTGTCATCGGAATATTCTCAATAATTATTAAACTAGGATTGTTGTAAAATAAACGAAATGCAGTACAGGTAAAATGCAACAGTGGCAGTTACAAGTGACAAGATTGGATTTGGATTAGCCGCAAATTTTGCTACCTTAATCATTCTCTTCACATTAAACAATTAACAATACAAATTATCTGTTCTATACTATTCGCACGGCTTTATCTTCACCTCTCTCCCTCACTCTAACACAGTAAAGTCAAAGACATATTTTATTCATCAAAATGCTTTTTCATTAAGCCCTGCTTAGCCTCGATGGATAATCTCTTCTGTACACAGGTTTCCAACTCCAATAACGAATATTTTATAACATAATTTTATACAGCAACTAATACTACTACTACTAATAATAATAACCCATGCATACCATTCAGTGACTTACGTCACTTCCAGCTAGCTATGTTCATGATTGCAATGAGAAAACTTTCACTTGGTTCCTGGGCCTGCCCTGGCCTTATAATCAATTCAATCCTGTGCTGTGCTATGCATGTTCCCTGTTGGCATTATGCATATTCTTGGAAAATATGGAAGATATAGTTCCAAGAATCCATCAAAATCGCCATGATACTCAGTTATTTTCAATCTGTGCTTACCAACTCCTCATAAGCTTTAACAGATTCGTCGGTAAATCTTTCCATGGCTTCAAAAATGCGCTGCAGGCTAGCCTGTAGACTGCTGCTTTTATCGCTCTGGTATAGGATATTTTCGGAAACCGAGAGACCCTTGCCTTCCCCTGATGGCAGGGCGATTTTCCGCTCTAGTGCCTGGATTTGCTTCTGTATCTTCTGGTCATCTTTGTCTATATTTCTAACTTTTCTCTCCAGATCCTTGTTCTCTGCCATCTGCCGATGCATTTCTAACTTGTCTTGTTCCCATATCTGAAGCACACTCATGGTAAATACATGCATGGAATCAACAACTTCCTTTTCGGATATTCGATCCATAGCTTGGGACCACCGGTTGCATATAACGAAAATTGGGGGGGCACCAATTCTACCGGGGGAAAAGGGAACTATGCCATCAGGTGTTTCTTCTGGTTCGTATAGTAGACATTTCATCAGCCAATTATTCAATGCTCGCACATAACCTTTCTGGGCACTTATCCAGCTAGAGAATTGGAAAGTCCAATTGATAAGCTCTTGCTCAAGCTGCTTGGTTGCTAGAAGATGACTGTCACCACTCTTCTTCCTAGATCCAACCGAACCCAGTATTCTCGCTTCTCGAATTGCTTCGCACTGACTATGATGACATTCAAGCATGGATTTCCACATTCTCATCATCCTAAAAACAAGCATGTTATAAATATCACAAATTTACTAAAGGTTGCAAACAAAAATCAAAAGTTTTAAAACTGTTGGATATTTTGTACACATTCATTCTGGGTACTAAGGAAGTCACGAACTGCATTTCAGATCAATTTAAGAGAGAAACTTTTGAAGAATAAACAAAGGCACGAGTCACAACATCATGTCCGATAAGTCATATAAGTTACAAGATAATCGCATCAGTTCAATCAGGAGTAGAAAAGAACAAATATGGAGAAAAATAAATCATGGAATGTGTATTTTACCATTTACGTTATGCTTGGTGGTTAGGGAGCAACAAACAAATTTGATGGCAAAGCTCTTATAAGAGCTGCACCCATTTGTGAAACCATAGTATGATGTTTTATTAGATCAAGCACATAATTCAGTTTCCAGAGGCATATCCAAACAGTTGCAAGCAAAAAGTGCCAGAAAATGGTTCATGCATTTGAAATCATTTAGCTCTATTAATGGATCATCGTCATAGACATAGAGCATTTCAGATATAGGGTGTGTGAGGCAGGAATTGAGAGACATATTTCACATACCCTTGGATTAATTCCTTCAATTGGGGCCATAGCTCTTCATCCCTTATCTTATTTATTGTCATGGAGATCTTATCAACAACTTGAATCGCCATTCTTATTTTTGTGGACAGACTCCTAATCATAGCTCGAGTGGCATCAACTTTATTAAAATCAGCACCCCTTTCATCCAAACGCTTCAGCTTGCGGCACTTCTTATCGTGCACGACCCGCATCTTTTCCTCTGCCTGCAAACATGCAAACACAAACATTGAATAACACACTATGGAAACTGGAAACATATAAAAAATACTGGATGACAAGACAACATTCAAAGCATAAAAAAATATCAGCTCCCAAATTCTCAGTACTAGTGACTCAGATGAGACTCGCAACAAATTAATCAGTGTGTGAAACTTTGAATAGAATTATATTGCCTACACATAGAACAAAACATGGCAGATATTTGAGATAACCAGAGTGAAACCAACAAACCTTAACTTCAGCATAGAGTTTCTTCTCCCAGAGGTAAAGCTTCTGCAAGGTAGAGGAAAGATTGCGGGATCTGGTTACTAGATCAACATCAATATCCAAGTTATCAGCGGCGGCGGATGCAGATGTAGAAGGTTGCGAAGACACCATTGACAAAGAGGGAGTAACTACTTGTAACATCTTGGAGGAAGCTGCATATGAATTTCAATTATACTACTTAGATTAAAGCAGGAAACACTTGTTACTAGTATGAAAATTCAGAAGAAATAAACAATTTTGAGGATGAAAAATGAAACCTTGATAAGCAGCTCCATGCTTTCGGTTATAGGGAAGCTTGCCAACTTCAAGCATCTTGGCGATTTCGGCACCGGAGTCAGAAGCCCTTTGGAAGAGAACCTCAATCTCTTTGGCAACCTCAAAGGCGCTGCGGGAACCCGGCCGGCCCCGGAAAGCAGCAGCACCGGCGCCGCCGCCGCCCCGGTCCTTCGGCCTGTCATCCTCGTCAACCACTTTCTTATCAACGACGTGGACATCATACTCCAATCCTCCGTCGCTTTCGCTGTCGGTGGCGTCAGCCTTGGCGGGTTGGTGGTGATCATGGTGGTTGGCGGCGGCGGAAGCAGATGCAGAAGCAGGAGTGTCGACGAGCTTGTGATCGCCGTGGACTTCCTTGACGACCTCGTGCTGGTAATCTTCATCTTCCAAATCGGGGATTCCCTCCTCCTCTCGAACCTCCCTGGAGTCGCGGCTGGGAGTGTACTGTGTCTGAGGATAGTACTTTTCATCGCCGTCGCCGTCGAAGAAGTTGAGAAAATCCCACGGGGAAGCTCTTGGAGGGGAAGGTGGTGGCGGCGGCGGCTTGGCGGCAGAAGGCGGTGGGCGGTGTTGTGGCGGATAAGATCCATCATAGGCAGAGGGTGGAGGAGCACCATACGGATCGTAGGGCTGAGGATAGGGTTGATACGAAGAAGAAGAAGAAGAATACGGATACGGATACGGATACGAAGAAGAGGATTCACCTACGTATACGGTTTCGTGATTGATTGGCCTCTGTTGGTACACAATTGAAGGCGTTGGTTGCTTCTTCATGAAATTCATCTGCATCCTTCCCATCCCCATCCCCATCCCCATCCATGGAGGAAGCTCTTGATCTCCCTCCTCGAATGGCGGGAGATCCACGTGTAGAGGGGAAGAGTGACCGGACGAATCGTGGTCGTGGAGAGCGTGAGGGTTTTCGTCGTCGTCGTCTTCTTCGTCGGAGTGGAAGTGGAGGTGGGAGCCGGAATCGGAGTGAGGCGGAGAAGACGGAGGAGAAGCATGCTTCGCTAGGTGAGCCTTCGCCGGAGGGGAAGGCGGAGGAGAGGCGGCGCCACCTCCTGCCGCTAATTCCCTGTCTTGCTGAATAAAGAGGTGGAGAGAATGACCGATTCCCTTGAGGGAGTTGATGTACGCCATGTGCGCCGCCGCGAGTGCATACCTCTGGTGTATAGCTTCGTCGAGGAAGGTGCATCGATCCCGGCACAAGGCGACCGCCGGCAGATCCTCCACCTTGGAACTCGCACAGCCCATACCATATAATATAATTGTGAGCAGAAGAAGAAGAGGAAGAAGAAAGGGTAAAGAAAAGAAAGAAAAGAAGGGAGGGATGAGGAAGTGAACGAGTGAATGAATAATGAGTTAGTGATTAGTGAATGAATAGTAGTGAAGGAGGAGGGAATCTTTTGCCAGCAGGGACTTGCTTGTCGGTTTCTAATTTGGTGTGGCTCTCTCTATTTCCTAAACTCAATCTATACAAACATATATATAAATATTATTCTTACCATCTCCAAATTCTGTGCTTATCGATGTAAATATTTAAGCAATAATTAAAAAAAAAAAAGAGCAGTCTTTGTAGCAGAATATGCAGGGATCCCACTTGCAGCTGATAGGGAAAGGAAATGAAATGAAAGGAAATGAAATCTACCAGAAGGAGGTGTCTTATAATAACTAGATTTTATTCTTCATTCCAGCTTTTAGCTTTTTAACAAACATGTCATTTCTTTTTCTCAGTTTTATCAAAATTTTTGTGTGGCCAGGCTCCAAACTTCCAAGTAGATGAGTTGGTAGATTTCTTTGTGCATTCATTCTTAGTAAATGCTAACAGTACAACTCTAAAATCTACGTTAACAAACACTTGTATCATCCTCTTTGGCACTTAAATTTTTCACATTGGCCAAATCCTGTGGCATTGATTGTGTATTTGGTAGTTGTTTCTTTACACTTAAAGAGGTCATTTATAGATGAAATTTGTCTGCATACTTGAGGGGATTGTAGTCTCTTTTGATTCTTTGTTCTTTAATTTGTTGTATGAATACATGTTGTTTTCTATTTTTTCTAAAATATTTGATACAAAAGTATGCATTTGACACACGTGTGAAGTTTTTGAGCCCTCACTTAACTCTATGCAATGTCTTCCCTCAAACTTTCTAAAATATTTGAAGAACATTGTAACTTCTGTGTGAACGAAGAATTTGTTTATTTTTGTTCTGATTCTTCTTCAATCCTCGAAGAGTATTGGGTCAAAGCAGAGACAATACTGAAAAGGTGGAAAAAGAAACGTATCTCTTTAATACATTTATAACGACAAGAACTACCTTACTCTTACATATATACTCTTCGTTTGACTCTTGTTGAGTCAATGCATCTAAATAGAATATATAATATAATACTATAAAATTAGTTACAAACAATCAATATGTATTGTGCAATATAACATTCTCGAACTAACACAGATCCTTTCCTTTTCGGCTTTCTCGGTTAAACCAAGAATATGAATAGAGGTATAAAGGAATGGATCCTCTGGTTAATTACTTAATCAGTTCAACTACATACCTTTTAAAAAATATTTTTTTATTTAATTTTTTATTATATTAATTTAAAAAAATTAAAATAAATACATTCAATTAAATTTAATATTTTTTTAAAATTAAATATACATCCAAAAAATAAACTAAATAAAATTAAAATTAAAATTATTGTTGAATTTAGAAATCTAAACTACATTTAAAATAATGACTAAACATTATTGGGTCATTAGCCAATTATTTGTGTGATTTGTTTTTTTTTAGTGTGCTGAAATTAAATTGAATTGAAACTGAGAAGCAAACCTTTAAGTCCATATGCACACATAATCTTCACCTGTCTCGCTGGGAGCTGTACCCAGGTTCGAATCCTCAGTGAGGAATATAGAACCCATGTTAGTAGTAGTAATGTGTGTGTGAGTGGGTATGTTGCATAACCTAAGATTGGGGGTTGTCGAATCCATCGACAAAAAAAATTTCTTCTATAAAAAACAAAACAAGTCTTTAAGCTAAGTGAAGGGAAGGAAACAATTGACCCAAGATTCTTTCAAGTCATACAGCATCTAATCCACTCACATAAACAAACTCGTAAAATCTAAGTATTGGTTCACCTTGAACAAAAGCCATCACAAAAGTTTCCATCAGAAATAAAATGAATGTTTCAGAAATCAAAAATAGAAAATAAGTCCAAGAACATAAACAAGCTCATATCCATAACCTAAATCTAAATAGTCGTCCTCACTTAAATTCATTCATTCACCATAGTTCCTAACTAGGTAACTCAATTTCAATTGAACCTTTTTACATCTATTGAACAAAAAATTCTCTCTTCTCTCCTTTTTTTTTCATATCACATTACTGTGTAATAAAAAGAAAGAATGAAAAAGTTCTGAAGTTAAGACAAAGGGTAGAACAAAAAGTTTTATTTCCAAATTCAAGCAAGAAGAGAAAGAAAAATGGACTACAATAAGAGAAAAGATTTCTTCAGAAAAGAGAATCACAAAAAGGTGATTTTCTCATTTGTGTTTCATCAATAAGTCGTGAAGAAATCAACTCTGTACAAGCACTGTTCTAAAAACTATGGAGAAGGTGAAGTCAATGGTGCTTTACTTGAAATCTACGATCAAGAAACAAACTTGGGACCAAAGTAAGAACGCATGGCTCAGATTCAAGATGCATGAAGAAAAATGTTGAAAGAAAAGACTGAAAGTAAGATTGCATGTCATTGCTTCTACTCTCTCTCTCTCTCTCTCCTCTGTGAACGCCATTGCTGCATCTGTGTATTGGAAGAAGAAAAACCAACATGTGCTGAAGCAAGGTTTCAAGTTTTGAAAGTTTCACTCCTCTACAATAGGGGTAAACAGCCAAGGATTGGAACAAGGAGTGAGAGCACAATGTTTGGGTTCCTATAGCTTATTGAGCTGTATATTCTTCTCCTTCATGGTTTTCATTTTGTAAATCTTTTTCTTAGTTTAGTATGTCTTAGTTTTGTTGAAAAAAACAACCATAGTAAGGTTTGTAAGAAAAATCCAATGAGAGATAAAAGGTAGAGAGTTAAATTTGGAGAAAAAGTCTAAGTTATCTTAGAAATCCTTTGTTAGTATTTCTATTTTGTGTCATAATCCTAAGAGTATTCTCTTACAAGTTGGATTAGCACTTTGATGTTGAAAGTTAGGGTGAGTTTTAGTTAAGTTCAGGTTGGGTTACAATCTGGACTTGTTCCAGATAGGATTGAGGTAGATTCTAAGAAGAATTAGTGATTGTAATCTATTGAAAAGATAATGAAATTCCATCATTGTTGTGATAGAGACTGAATGTAGGCTACATTGCACTGGATAACCGCACTAGAATATATCTAGATATCTTTTTCTACTCTCTTCTCTATTCTGGCTCCTACTACATCAAGAGACAAAACCAAAATATCTCTTATATTTTCTCAACAAAAAATAAAATTACAAGTAAAGTGAAAAGAAAGACAAAATTCAATCTCTCTTCTTTTAATCATTGATTACTATCAAATTTTAATTTCAAAATTCTCATTTCAGTTTTAACACATCTCAATTTAAATATACGTTAAAAAATAAATTAAATAAAATCCAAATTCAAATTCAAATTTTAATTTTACAATTCTTAAATAAATCTTATACCTTTTAATTATTAACACATTTGAAACAAAGCTGCACATCAGCCTAGTCGTCTTCTCCCGTGCGGGCAGCTCCTTCGGCGACGAGCTCCTTCTCGACCCGCAGTTGTTCCATCGGCAACGCGCAACAGGAATAGGTATATCTTCTTCGATAAATTCCATCCAACACAAGCGGTTAACACCTTAATTGCATTCCAAAGTCCAAACATATAGTGCTACAACTCCAGGATTGACTGATCCAGTGAATATCCAAACCCTCGTTCAATCTTGAATGATTCATCATCATACTTTATTGCTGAGCAGTGTTCCTTAATTACTTTAGACAAAAAAAAGTTTGGCCTGTTATAAGCAGACAGATTGAAGAAAAAGTGTTACATATGATTAAGGTCTTTTTAATGTCATTATTAATTTGGATGTGTTAGTTTTTAATTTTGTATGTATTTTATGATGTCTAATTAATTGTAGATGTGAAATTTTAGTGTGATTTGAATGTGTTCTGATTTAATTTTGGATGTGTTTGTGTTAAAATTAGATGTGTTTGTTGTAACATTTTTATTAAGGGAATATTATTTTGATAACGTAGATATGACGAATATCATATAATTCTCATATATTTAATAATAAGATAGGAGTCTTTAATTTGAATCGTATGGATTTTTTTTGAAAAATCAAAAATATTTTTTTTAATAATGTACGCACAAGATTTTTTATTTTAATAAATAAAATAAATGTAGTAATTACCAATATAAATAATTTAAAAAATTTTATTGTTTTAAATTCATCAATCTTATGTCGTTTATCGTGTAAACGAGATGATATTTCACATATCTCATTTACAGTGTAAACGAGATAAGACACATCAGCATGATATGTGGTTATCGAAATGTCATCTCGTTTACACTGTAAACGAGATAAGACCTGTCCGCGCCTATAAGTATAAGTCGTTTACAACTTCATTCCGGGTCCCCATTTGACCTTGTCAACCTCTTTCTCCCCTCTTTTAACCATTTCTTACCCTTTCTCGCCATCCTCTGCCTCATCCACTTGAATGGCGACATGAATGGGCGGTGGTGCGAGAGGTTGGTCGTCTTGTACATATGGCGAGTGTACGGAACCACCGCAACCACTATGTCCCACCGCGGTGGAAAGCTCCATTACTTGCTCCATCATGATCCTCCTATGGATGTCGAACATCAGTCGCACATGCTCGTCCCCTTGAAGTTGGAATAGTCGAAACCGGAAGACTCCATTGCCCATGGGTGCCAACAATCTATACCCCATCCTTCCGATCTCCCTCACCTCTGTACCACCGAACTTACTCAATATCAAACTCTTCAAATCCGACAACGTATTCACACGCTGAATGCGAAATAATACCGGATCCTCACACTCAAAGGTCTCCATGTTGTCGCCATTTCTCATACGACAATTGGAATAAACAAGCACAACTATGTAAGGAAGGTTACCGGCCATTGATTCCTTGTTTTGGGCAGAAAAACGAGACAGAAAAAGAATATGAAATGTGTGTGGAGAACACCAAGGGTTACACATCCTTTTATAGAACCTAAAAATTTGTCTTCTGCTATCTCGTTTACAATGTAAACGAGATGTGTAATGACCCAATTTCTGGTACGTCATGATCATATTAGAAACTGAGACTATTTATAGAAACCAGAATCAAAACTCCTAACCGCTACGGTTCAAAAACTAGGTTCTTCGTGATTGCATTATCAAGCTTGCCGCAAAAGAGGTTCTAACTTAAAGATGACATAATGACAATGAGGATTGAGATGCTTGATGATACAGTGGAGGTGTTCCCTTCACTGATCTTCCGGAGAACTCCGTGTCTTCAGAAAAGATCTCATGTACTCGAAAACTGGGTTGTTACATTCTAGCCTCCTAAAAGAAAAATTTTGCTCTCAAAAATTCAGCCTCATGCAAGAATCCATCTTCAAGCGATCTATTTCCTTCAAGCCATCCTGATGAAGAGATCGGTTCGTTCCTTATAGAACCCAAATCTCACATAGTCATAGCCATGGAGATCATAACAGCTGTGAAGATAGCTGTGTCTTACACCGATTCGTCATTCGGAGCTTGATTAAACTATGTCTATTTGCAGTCATTGAGGCCTTATCTGCACCAAACAATCAACATTAAGGTGATCAGTCTTAATATCTCAAGTTAAGCATGAACATTCCCAAAATGAGCGCTCATAGACATTCATGCCTAATGTATCTTAAAGATACCCTAACAGCATGAGACACACAAGCAGAGTTAAGGATGGCAAAAATTCCCAGCGAGGCGGGTACCCGCGGGGATTTACCCGTCATGGGATAGATATGGGGACGATTTTGTACCCGCGGGGACGGGAGACGGGGCCCCGTATATTAAATGGGGCGGGGGCGGGGATAGAGGTCCTCGCCCCGTGGAGACCCGTGTAAACCCCATTTATGTAAAAAGACTAGAATACCCTTTATATATATATATATATATATATATATATATATATATATATATATATATATATATATATATATATATATATATATATATATATATATATATATCATATGAAGGAAAGTGAAAACCCTAGCTGTCACACTTGCAATTCACAATCTTCAACCTAGTCTCTGAACTTTTCACCACCCTCAAACCTCAGCCTCTCGCCCTCTCTGAACCACGCACGGTTGCACCATCACCACCACCGACTGCCACCTCTCGCCCTCTCAGTCTTTCACCGCTATGGCGCTACCTCCCACCCCTCAGTCTGTCACCGCCACCTCTCACGCACTGTGGAGTGGACGTCAGTCAGGTCACGACACATCACGCACACCGCAGCAGGGAGTCCATCATCTTCACCGTCTTCGCGTCTTCGCCGGTCGTCACCTCTTCTCTGGTCGTCACGCCTTTGTTTCTCGTCACCTCTTCGCCGTCGGGTAACTTGGTAAGTCATAGAACACTGCTCACACATGCTTTACTGCTGCTTCTCCTCTTCACTCCTCACCATGATTGATTTGATTCTGGATTTCTGATTTAGGGTAATTAGGTTTAGAGTTCTGAATTTTCTGATTATGATTTCTATTTAGGGTTGATTTGATTCTGAATTTTTGATTTAGGATAATTAGGTTCTTAGTTCTGAATTTTCTGATTCTGATTTCTATTTAGGGTTATTTGATTCTGGATTTTTAAATTTGGGTAATTAGGTTCTAAGTTGTAAATTTCTAATTCTGATTTCTATTTTGGTATTTTGATTTTTTTAAAATTTTTTGGTGATCATTACCGAATCAATGTGATTCTTGAATCTAAGAAGTTTGCAACATTCATCCTGGTTTGATATCGACATGCAATATTCCCTGTTTACGAAATATTTAGAAAATTTATGAATTCCAAAAATATTGTTTACCATTGAAACGATCATTGGCAAGATTTTATTAAGATAAAAACAAAAATTTGTTGTACATTATCTGACAGCTTCAATTTTTCAATGAGCCACAAAATTGGTCCCTGGTTATTACTTAATAATAACACATATATTTATTGATTTTATAATTCCATTGATTTCCTTTGAAGCATGCTTAAAGAATATTCATCCATCTCTTCAGTTACATGCATAGCAATTGTTAAGTTCATGTATCAATTTTAAATTTTAGCATTTATGTCTTCTGAAGCATTTATAATATAGGTAACGTAATTGAGAATTGTAACTCAGATTTTATTTTATTTGATTTTGGATTAAAGTGATTTTGATTCATGAGTTATAGAATGTCTTCTTCGGATGCATTGAGTAATACTCTTGAGAAGAGTACTCCATCGGAAGACCCTATAGGCACTAACATTCAAACTACACAAGAGGCTCCTTAATCTCAACCTCAAGAACCCCCAACGGATACCACAACTACTAATGAAGGAACGACAAACTCTACAAGTGGTGTTCGAAAGAGGAAGTTAACCTCCGAAGTGTGGAATCACTTCAAGATTATGGAAATCAAAGGAAAATTAAAGGCTGAATGTAATTATTGCAAATCGAAACTACTTGGTGACCCAAACCAAGGCACTTCGCACTTACGTGATCACTTCAAAAGCTGCAAGCTCCGCACCACTAGAGATATAAGACAATGTATGATGAAGACAATTCCAACAACTAGTGGAGAAACAATTGTGGTTGGTGCATATACCTTCGACCAAAAAAATGCAAGGAAAGAATTATCAGTTATGGTCTGTCTTCATGAGTATCCGCTATCTATTGTGGACCACACTGGGTTTCGATGATTCTACAATACTTTGCAACCTCTCTTCAAGGTGATTACTCGCAACACTTTAAAGAGTTACATCTTGAAGCTCTACAATGATGAGAGATCGAAGACAATGAATGTCCTTGAGCGTAATAAAAGTCGAGTTGCAATTACGACTGATATGTGGACAACAAGCAACCAAAACAAAGGTTATATGGCTATCACGACTCATTACATTGATGATTCTTGGAAATTGCAAAGCCGTCTTGTGAGGTAATAATATTATCATTATAGGTTCTTCTGAATGTTTATATGTTTGCAAAGCTGTCTTGTTTATACAATTTCAAAGCTGTCTTATATATAATTACAAAGCTGTCTTGTTTATAATTGTACTAAATTATCATTACAGGTTTATATATGTGCCGGCTCCCCACACGGCTGAGGTACTTTCAGAGGTTCTTGTGGATTGTTTGATGAATTGGAATCTTGATAGGAAGGTATCCACTTTGACTGTTGATAATTACAGTACTAATGATGTTATGATTGAGAATATTTTGACTAAAATATCACATAGAAACTTTATCTTGGGTGGTAAATTATTTCACATGCGATGTTGTGCGCATATATTAAATTTGATTGTCAATGATGGGTTGCAACTTATTTCACATGCTATTGAAAGGGTGAGGGATAGTGTTCATTATTGGACTGCAACACCTAAAAGAGAAGAAAAATTTAAGGAAACATGTGCGCAACTTAAAATACCCTACACAAAAAATCTTTGTCTTGATTGTAAAACTAGGTGGAATTCAACATTTTTTATGCTTGAAGTTGCAATTATGTATAGAGATGTGTTTGAAAGATTGTCATTGCGTGAGAGTCAATATAAATCTTTGCCTAGTGTGAAGGATTGGGATATGGCGGATGAGATTTTTCAAAAATTGAGGGTATTCTTTGATGTGACTGAATTGTTTTCTAGAACAACTTATCCTACATCAAATATTTATTTTCCTAAGGTTTGTGTGATTAAGTTGGCTTTGATGGAATGAAAAAATTGTGGAAATGAGATAATTGAAATGATGGCTACTAGTATGATAACTAAGTTTAAAAAGTATTGGGGTGTGATTAATACAGTTATGGCTATTAGGACTCTTTTGGATCCTAGGTACAAGATGTATTTATTGAATTTCTTTTTTCAGAAAATATATGGTGAGATGGAGGCATGTGTTGTAATTGGTCAAGTGAAAAGGGTAGTGCAAGATTTAGTTTTAGAATATGCAACAAAGGGAAGAGAGAGAGACTAAGCTGCTCAATTAGATATGCTGCCACCACCATCAATTCCTTCAAGTTCAAAGGGGAGGAAGTTCAGTCATGAAGATTGGCAAGATGATTTTGCTGCACATGTAAGTGAGCAATCCGCATTTATTGATACAAAAAGTGAGTTGGATTATTATCTTGAAGAGAGACCGGTACCACAAACTGAACATGATTTTGATATCTTAAATTGGTGGAAGTCAAATGGAGCGAAGTTTCCTATTTTGCAAGCTATTGCTAGGGATTTTTTGGTGATTCCTATCTCTACCGTTGCCTCTGAATCTTCATTTAGTACGGGTGGTCGATTTGTTACGCCACATCGTAGTAGGTTGCATCCAGACACATTAGAGGCTCTAATGTGTAATCAAGATTGGCTATGGAATGAACTTGGCACTACAACTAACATAGGATTTGAGTGCTACACAATTCATAACATTGAAAGAGATGTTGACGTAAGTAAACTATTAAATTACATATAGCACACTATGTTTTTATATTATTGACTTATTGAGTTATTATATGATTTTAACTTTAAATTGTTTTCTTGTCAATATAGGATTCAAGTAAGTCAGAATCTACCATCACTACCATTACGGGATGAAAGGAAGATTGAGATGGTGGAATTATATTTTTATGATGTCATGAAGTTTATTTGGTTGTTTATGAACATGGTTGGTTGTTTATGTAATATTTGGTTGTTTATGGATATGTTTGGATGTTTATACTTGTTGTTATTGCTATTTAGGTCTTTAAAGATTATGAATATTATGTTTGTAATGGCAATTGAGGATTATATTTGATTTTCTCTAATTTTTTTATTTTTTTTCAATTTTTATTATTTTTTACAAAAATCCGAAGAGACCCAGGTCCTCGGCGGATACGGGGTTCCCCTTATCCGTCATGGGGACGGCGCGGAGACGGGGACATGTATTGGGGGCGGGGGGCGGGGGGCATGTTCCCGCTCCCATGGGGACCCGTTGTCATCCCTAAGCAGAGTATGCAGTAAAGCATAGTCAGTCCACTCCCCCAGGCTCTACTGGGAACAAACTACTCTAATACCAAATTGTAACGACCCAATTTCTGGTACGTCATGATCATACTAGAAACCGAGACTATTTACGGAAACCAGAATCAAAACTCCTAACTGATACAGTTCAAAAACTAGGTTCTTCGTGATTGCATTATGAAGCTTGCCCCAAAAGAGGTTCTAACTTAAAGATGACATAATGACAATGAGGATTGAGATGCTTGATGACACATTAGAGGTGTTCCCTTCACTGATCTTCCGGAGAACTCCGTGTCTTCAAAAAAGATCTCACGTATTCAAAAACTGGGTTGTTACAAGATGACGTTTCACGTATCTCGTTTACAGTGTGAACGAGATAATCTCATTTATACTATAAACGAGATAAGACTGGAGAATTTAAAACGGTAAATATTTTTTAAATTATTTATTTTGGTTATTACTATATTTATTTTATTCAATAAAATAAAAAAAACTGGCGCACACACACAGCATAAGAATCCTTTATACAAATAATTCACAAACATTACATATTACAACACACACAAAATAAGAGCCTTTATACAAATAATTCACAAACATTTCTTATTACAGCGACGAGCATGACAGAACGACGACGGTGCGCAAAGACAACTCCTCCAACTCGCGCGAGCTCCCTCTCTCCCCTCTGAATCCTCCCGCCACGGCGGCGTTTCCCTTCTCCTCCTGGCTAGACGACGGCAACGGCAAAAATTCCCCGGTGGTGGCTCTGGCTTAACGGCGATGCTTCCCTCTCCGCGATACTCTCACCTCTCAACGACAGCGACGACAACGATGGCAGTGACGCCCACCACGCCGTCTCCCTCTCCTTCCCTTCTCCCTTTCTTCTTCCCCGTCTCAATTTCTCCATCTCTTCTCTTTTCTTTTTCTTTTTCTTTTTTCCTTCTTCGTGCGTGGGTAATAGGGGTGATGGCGACTGTTAGTGCTGGTGGGTGAGTGTGTGGGTGTGTTAGGGTTAGGGTTTTGATTTAGGAAAAAAGAGTAGAGGTAGGTGGATAATTTTTAATAAAAAATAGGGGTAATATAATAATTAAAAAATTAGTTTTAAATCCAATAAAATTATCTTTAATCAAAATACTATTTATTCATCAAATTATAATTTATTCTCAAATAATTTATTCTCACTAAATCGGTCGCTAATTGAAATTTAGCGACCAATTTAACAACCGATTTTTTTAAATCCTAGAAAAGTTTAATTGGTCGCAAAATCGGTCACTAATACTAATCAATTTTGTTGGTTGCTAAAATTGGTCGCTATTTTAAAACTTTTTGTAGTGAATACTTAAAACATATAATTAATATAAAATATATATATATATATATATTTTTTTTACAGTGTATAATAAGATTACTGTTAATTAATTATGTAATCTTATAATTTTAAATGTGTAATTTATAAAATTGAAATCGTAAATAAATTATATAAATTTAAATTTTAAATATGTTAATGAAATAATTAACCTGCATTATTATCATTTTAGATATGTAACATTTTTCTAGAATACCTATTTGCAAAATAAGAAAGCCACCACTACTACTTCGTTCGGAATCTCTAGAATTTAAGAAACTTCATGGTTACATTTTTGTTTAATATAACCAACGTAAAGTATAATAAATTAATAATTATTATCACGATCCTTGGCCTCCACCAAGTGGTGCCTTTATTTGTTATAATAAAAAAAATTAATTTAATCTTTACTATACATACGAAGCTACTTCACAATTAGAAAATTACTTAATACAGATAGATTTAGTGTTTATTATAGACCAATTTTTGGTTACTGACGAAATTACCGACGGATTTCGTCCTTCTATAAACATTTTGTCGAAAATTATTTATCGACAGATTTTTTCTGTCGGTAATTTACCGACAGATTTTTTCCGTCAGTAATTTACCGACAGATTTTTATCAGTTACCGACAGATTTTTTCTCGGTAAGTTTTCCCTTCCATTCTCCTGGAACGTCAAACTTTTCAACGGATTTTTCGTCGGTAACTAGAGACAAATTTTTCGTCGGTAATTAGAGATAGATTTTCCGTCGGTAATTGAAGCTTTGGAAAACCATTCCAAACTCTGAATACAGACAGAAAATTCATCTGTAAATTCGTCAGTAAGGTAAAATAGAATTCTTTTTTTTTTAGATTTTTTCATTGCAAAATGAATGCTTCTGATTTTTTTTCTAAATTTACTCCATCAAACACAATGTAAATTGAAAAAAAAAGAAAGCCAAAAATCACATAGTTAAACATAATATTCATTACATGATACCTATAAAATTGGATGTTATTTTTCAACATCATTGGCCAATATCTCGCCAACTTAATAAAAAGATACCAAAAAAATAAGATGACCATCTCAATGTTACATGGATCTCCTTCAGTAACTGATGTTACAAATTACACTTAGCACTTAAAGATAGAATAATCTAAAATATTAATGAATAACCAAGTTGCATTGGCAGCATCAAGCTCCACATTAAAAGTTGATCTTGGCATCTCCTGACTGAAATAGAATTAAAACTCGAATTGGAATTAGAATGAATTGGAATGCTTGAATTCATTCATACTAAAATAGAACTAAACTGATAATTGCTTACCTTTTATATCTGTAGTATTCCTCGGTAGCTCCCCGAAGATGACGTCTAAGTGTTGCCATTGAATTCTCATCAGTATCATAGTCCATATCATTTTCCCCTAACTGGCCACCTTGTGATTTGAAGGATGGGTCTTTCCTAAACTGGAAAATTGAAGGAAACATACAGAGAAAGAGATCCCGTTACTATAATTTAGAGTGTGAAGCTCCCACAGCCTGTTAATCAATTCAAACAAAATCTCTAATTTAGTATATTTTCATAGGGTCATGTGTAATCTCAAGAGAGTTAAGTGTAATTTATCCTTTATTCAAACATTAATCAACGTTATATAATACAAGTGTAGTGAACTAAAGTGAAAACTTACCTTACAACCTCAGCACGTCTTTTTGCTTGCTCAACAATCTCTGAAAGTTTCCTGTAGCTATTCTTGTCATTGAAAAGATTGGTTGTTTTTGGTGGCTGAAGACCATGAAGAGTTTTCTGTGCAGCAGCTCATTGTGCCTCTCTCTCTTCTTTGCCATAGTCTTTCTTTGTGGTGAATGCAGTCTATTTTAATTGAACAAGTTTAGTTAAGAATGTTGAGGTTTATGGATCAATTAAGATCAACCATGTAGATAAAGGGTTGTCTAATAATTGATCAACCATTTATCATTTCTTTTTTTATTACCTAATTTTCTTAAGCATTTATGTCATCTTCTTCTGCATTTTTGCCATAAAAATTTAGTTAACTTTAATATTTACCTAGCAGCCCACCAAAATCAAAACATATACACAAATTTCAAACTCACTAATAATATCATTGAAAAATTAATTATGAAAACAAAATAGTCGAAAACAACTACATCTGAATTTCCACTGCTCTTAAAATATACTTCAAATCTTTACCACTTAACACCACATATCTTATCTTACAGAAACTGCATGATTTAGTAATTTTAAACATTTTTTATATAGTTTGAATGATACAAGAATAGCAGTTAGTTACCTTAAAAAGAGAGTTCCACAGTCACATCTGTACTCTATAGTGCCACTGATGATTGGATTTTTGACGGTTTAGAATTTCACAAATGAATTCTCGTTGCAAGTATAGTTTCTAAACCAATCAATAACCCTTTCATACAAAAGATTGTTTGTCACTAAAACAAACCCCTAAATTTATAAACCGAAGTATTCAAACCTCGGGTCGTTCTCCCTAGGAATTACAATAAAGTGTCTTGTTATTGGTTTGAGTTGTTTTGGGGTTTTGATAAGAGGCATGAAAGTAAATGGCAATGAAAATAAACTAACAACTATAAAAGGCTCTTGTCAAGGTATGAAAATTAGAAGTCCTATCCTAGTTATCCTTCTCAATTGTGATGAGAATTGTTCATTGCTAACACTTAGTTAACCCTTACTAGATAAAGGAAAGTCAAGTGGAGGAATTGACTTGAGCCACAAGTCCTAGCCAACTCCCAAGGAAAGACTAGCTTTAGTGCACTCCAAACCAATTAGCAATCTCTCCAATTATCAATCAACAAAGGAATTAGATAACTCAAGTGTCACTAATTGCTCTACCTAGGCCAAGAGGAACAAAATCTACACTAAAACTAAAAGAGACATTTTAACAAACACATAAAGTGCAATAAAAGTAAACAACATAAATTGCAAGAATTAAAGAGAGATCTAACTACAAAGGCAAGAGATTAACAATGGAAAAGCAAAGAAGAACAATTATTATGAATTACCTCTTATTGAATTGAAAGAATGTAGAGGGAACAATACTAGATCTACAACAAAATGTAAGAACAACATAAAGGAAATTACAACAAAAGAGTAGAAGAAGATGAATCTAACAACAAAGAATTGAAATGTAGAAGTAGAAGAAAGTAAAGATTAAAACCTAGATCTAAGAACTAATCCTAATCCTAATCCTAATTCTAGAGAGAAGTGAGAGCTTCTCTCTCTAGAAACTACTTCTAAACTAATCCTAATGTGTGTGAATGAATTGGAATCCCCTTTTCTCTTCAATCCTTGGCTTTAAATAGCATCTTTGGTGCCAAAGTTGGTTGCAATTGGGGCCCACAACCTTCCAGAATTCGTTGGTTGCGAATTCATTAAAAAATCATATATCAGCACCGACGCGTACGTGCACAGCACGCGTACGCGTCCATGGGGTAATTTGCAGGTGCGCGCAAGCGCCAGGTGCGCGCGCGCGTCTATGGGCGAGTTCAACTTCTTTGACTTTTCATGATTTCTCCACTTTGCATGCTTTCCCTCTTCACTCCTTTGATCCATTCCTAGCCCTTTTCAATCTGAAATCACTAACAAACATATCAAGGCATCTAGTGGAATCAAATGGAGATTAAAACCATCAAATTAAGGGTTGAAAAGCATGTTTTCACATCTAAGCACAAATAAGAAGACAATCACAAAACCATGCTATTTCAATGGATAAAAGAAGGTAAAAGGTATTAAAATCTCTTAGAATCACTGCAAGATAAACCGTCAAAATGGGGTTTGTCAACCTCCCCACACTTAAACCAAGCATGTCCTCATGCTTAAACCAAGAATGAAGTAAAGGGTATGGTATTTATTCAATGGAACTAACTAAATGCAATCTACCTATATGCAACTATCTAAATGAATGCAATTGCTTGGTCAAAATAAATCAATTTCTCAAGAAGCATATAATAGCACACGGGCAAAAGGTATTAACAACCATGCCAAACCACAATTGAATTGAGCTATTAAATATTTTTACAAACTTGCATGAAAAGAGATGATCATAGGTGGAAACATGTAATTGAGCATCAAACCCTCACCGGTAGTGTTTGCACTCTATTCGCTCAAGTGTTTAGGGTCGATTCTCTCAATTCTCTCCTAATCATGCTTTCTAAGATTTGTTTTTCTTCTAACAATCAACAAATATTTCATGCATGCATACATATATCATGAGGTCTTTTCATAGGTTGTAATGGGGCTAGGGTCAAGGTGGGATGCATATTTGGTTAAGTGAGCTTGGAATTTGAATCTTTGATAAGCTTAAACTTCCCACCTAGCCTATGACATCCTATACAAATTCAAAGCTAACCTAACTACCCATTTCTCACTTTTTCACATACTCATGCATTTCCTTTTCATTTCACAACACTTATGCATTGATCTTTATTGAGCTTCACGTTGCTTTGGGGCATTTTGTCCCCTTTTTATTTCTTTCTTTTTCTTCTTTTTCTTTCTTTTTCTATTTTTTTCATATTGTTTTTCTTTTTCTTTCATTTTTTTCTTTCTTTCAAATTATATACAAGAACATCAATGCATAAGGTCTATACAATTTATCAATACATGAGCATGTACCTAATTCCCAATAATTTCAATAAAAATACAGAACTACCATTTTATTCCCCTAATGTCCCAAGATTTCCACACTTGAATGATACTCACACACACTAGCCTAAGCCAATCAAAGATCCAAATTAAGGACATTTATTGTTTTTCGCTTTAAGGCTTGTAATGTGCTAAATTAAGAACAAAGTGGGTTAAGCGTAGGCTCAAAATCGGGTAACAAAGGAGAGTAAAAGGTAAGGCTATTTGGGTAAGTGAGTTAAATGAAATGATGGCCTCAATCATATAAATGCATGAATACACAAAATAATGGACATAAAGGATCAAACAAATCAAAGATTACATTCATAGAAAGAGAATAATGCACACAAGAAGGAAAATAAGTGGTTATAGGATGTAACCACACCATTAGGCTCAAATCTCACTTGCTTGTGTTCTTAGCTCAAAAATATGATCCACAATATATATATTTCAAGCAAGTTCTATGAAAAGTTTTTACTCAAATCAATTGAGGTGCCTTATAGATAGAAATCTTGAAAATTTCATTATTTTGACTAAGATTATTGTGTATATATATGCAATAAGAATCCTAAAAACCTAAAATGAAATGCAAAAGTGTTGGGATTAGAAGTTTGTCACCCAAAATCGCCGATCGGTCGGACGACCTCCCCACACTTAAAAGTTTGCACCGTCCTCGGTGCACTCAAAGATGAGCAAGGGGGTACGGCGACTCTCCGGATTGCTACGTGTTCTTAGTCTTGCTTCCGTTATTGCTTGTGGTGCATCAATCATGAAAAACAAAAATATAACACCATAAGAGGAGAAGATATAAAAGCAAGGAAGCATACTCTGTTGGAATGAGGTAAATCACTAGAATTGAGTGAGTGAATTAGTGTGACATTAATGACAAATAAGTGTGTGAATTCTAAATTACGCGGTTTAGAACACACATTAGCATAAAAGTTATGTCACAAAAGAAGCATGCACTTTACTCATTCTACTATGCTTGAGATACTTTAAGTGAACTTGTAAGGTAAAACAAGCATTAAAGAAGCATGAAAGCATTCAAGCCAAACACATATGGATGCATATAATCATAAAATACAATGCATTAAGGTAAATGCACAACATCATCCATCAAGAGGTTGCCTAATCACAAAATAAGGCTCAAATCACATGGTGGCCAAATCATGTAATTCAAAAAGAGTTACAAGCTCGAAGGCAATTCTCATCACTTGGTATTTTTCAAAAGATAAGCATGAAAAACTCAAAACCAAGTAGCAAAATATAACCTCAATCATAGAATCCAACAAAGATTATCTAAAAACATTAATGCTAAATTAGCATTTAGGCAATAAGGGGCAGCAATGTATAGTAAACAAAGTCAATAATCCAACACCTATAATGAAAAGAGAGAGAATAATAAAATGAAAACTAAACTAAAACTAACTAATCGACTGACTAACTAACTAATTAGCTAACTAACTAACTAATAACTAATTAACTAACTAAAATAGATGGTTATCAATGGTGTTTGGAAGTGTTGAAGGAAGGGTAGGAGGAGGGAAGAAGAAAAGATAAAGAAAGAGATGGAAAGAGGAGAAGAAAAAAAGTGGATGGAAGAAAGGGCATCCACGCGTACGCACGCATGGCGCGGACGCGCGGATGGTGGAAGAGAGAGAGGCGCGGACGCGTACTATGCGCTCACGCGTAGATGGGGATGTGGGTATGGGCGTAGACGCGTATCTTGCGCGTCTGCGTGGGTGGCTAGCCAGGCCAGCGGCTCAATGTTGGCCCAGAGTTAACACAACTCTCTGGTAAAAGTACCAGGGGTGCAAGTGGCCTAATTGACGCGCGCGCGACATGTGCGCGTGTATTGCGAATTCAGCATGATGGGCGCGTACCCGCCAGGTGCGCGGACGCGTGGATGGTGTTGGGCCTGGGGCTCAACATTCGCACAGTGGAGGCCTAACTCTCGGGTTTGCTAGCGAGGAGTGGAACTTCCGCATCTACGCGCGCGCGCCATATACGCGGACGCGTAAATGGTCGAAAATGCTTGAAGTGCGCGTACGCACGCAGGGCGCGTACGCATGAATGGTGCTCTATTTTTTCAAAAATTTTTGCTATGTTCTTGCACCAATCCAAGCCTTTCAATCCTCCAAACAGCTACCAAAATACCCTAGAACCTTATTCAACATACTATACTACTAACTAAACTTGATAAAACAACAAAAACAAGAAATTAAACTAATTCTACCAATATTTACAAAAGATAAAAATGAAAATGAGAATCTACCTACAATGGCAACTCAATTCACTTATTAACAAACTAAAAGAGTATGGAAAGAGTTTACCATGGTGGGGTGTCTCCCACCTAGCACTTTTATTTATTGTCCTTAAGTTGGACTTATGGGGAGCTTCTTATCAAGGTGGCTTGTGCTTGTATTCATCTTGGAACTTCCACCAATGCTTGGTTCTCCATTGTGCCCCAAGATTTCTTATGGATTGAGCCAAGTGTTGATGGAGTTCTTCACAAGCTTGGGGCTCCCAAAGTTGATCCTCTTTTTGTGATCTGGGGTCCCACACTTTATTTTCACACCCATCTTGAGGTTGATCATCATTATTAGTCCAACTGGGTGATGAGTAGGGTGAATTCTCTATATAGTGGCCAACAATCCTCCTAGACCCATCTATTTGAGCACTACTCCAACCTTTATATCTCATGTTTGATGCATCAACCATAATGAGCCTTGATTTGTAACGCCCACCACAAAACCTTTTCCGCTTACGCTTCATCCCACAAACTTCCCTAAGTTGGCCATCCGTTTCAAGCAAACCATATTCAAGTGGGATAATAAAGCTAATAGAAATGAATTTCACCCACTCAAATGAAGGTATAGATGGCAACCTAGGCAAATATGCTTCCAAAGATCTTGACAAAGCATAGCCAACCTTCGTTCTTCTATTTCTAGGGACTTCCACCTCTTCACAAGATCTCTTGATCTCAATCCATTGTTCAACAATTTTATCTAAACCTTTTCCTTTACTCAAATCATAATAGGGAGGGTGAGAAAAATTTACCTCCTCAACACTTTCAAATCCAACCGGAGAAGGTTCTTCATGCTCAAAGGATTCTTCACCACTAAGACTTGATGCTTGATCTTCATCACCAAGGGAACTCAATTCTTTCTTTATCCCATCCAAGTCTTCATATGGAATATACCTTGGAAGGTGTGAACTTTCCTCCCTAGCATCAATTTCGATCATCTTGGAGGGGTTTTCTTCAACTCTATGTTCCCATGGAGGCTCCGCATCTCCTAAGTCTTCTACCACTTCTTCCTTGTCTTCAACAATTAAAGCTTCCTCCAATTGTTCCAATACAAAGCAACTTCCTTCATTTCCCACCGGAATTTCCAATCTCTCCTTCATGCTATGTTCTTCATTTGATTCTCCACATGTAGCCATGGGAGTTCCTTGAGTGTTCAAGCATTGGGAGGCTAATTGATTTGTTACCGCATCCAAGGCGGCCATGAAATTTTGCACATCCCTTTTCATCTCTTCTTGCCCTTGAACAAGAACACCAAGGGTTTCATCCATTAGAGATTGGGGTGGGTGGAAGGATTCATCATTTTGAGGGAAGGGTTCATAGTAGGAAGGTGGTTCTTCTTGGTAGAGTTGTGGTGGTTCAATATTTTCCACTCTTTCCACTTGTTGCACAACACACTCCATGGTTGCTTGAAATTGATCCAATACTTCCTTGAGGTGATCCCTTGACTCTTGTTCCTCTTGGATAATATGATTAGGATCATGTGGCTCTTGGATCAATGGATATGAGTATTCTTCCATGGGAGGTTGTGGTGGAAAGTAGTATTCATCTTGTGGTTGAAAATTTTCATTTATTGGAGGTGGTTCATCTTGGTAATAATATGGAGGGGGTGGCTCTTGAAAATGTTGATGTTGGGGTGGTGGTAGCTCTATGTGTGGTTCATATGGCTCATATGGTTGTTGGTAGGATGGATATGGATTAGGGTCATATGAAGGTGGTTGGTGAAAAGAGGCTTGTGAGTATGGTTGAGAATTATGTTGAGGATATGGTCCATGGGCATATGGTGGTGGTTCTTGAAAGTCACAAGGTGATTCACCATAACCATTGGATTGGTATGCATCATAGAATGGCTCTTCTTCATAGTGCATTGGTGGAGGTTGTTGCCATGAGGATTGATCATAAGCATATGGCTCCTCCCACCTTTGGTTATCCCATTCTTGATACACTTCTTCATTATAATCTCCACTTCCTACAACATAGTTGTAATCACACTCATAGCCACAATGAGAATTCATGATAGCAAGAGGAAAATGAAAACAAAATCAAATAAGAAGCAAGAAAATTAAATCCTAAAACTAGCAAGAGCTAACAAAAGCAAACATATTCACACTATTAACATATATACAATAACCAATAACATAACACCATTGCAATTCCCCGGCAACGGCGCCATTTTGATGATTGGATTTTTGACAGTTTAGAATTTCACAAATGAATTCTCGTTGCAAGTATAGTTTCTAAACCAATCAATAACCCTTTCATACAAAAGATTGTTTGTCACTAAAACAAACCCCTAAATTTATAAACCGAAGTATTCAAACCTCGGGTCGTTCTCCCTAAGAATTATAATAAAGTGTCTTATTATTGGTTTGAGTTGTTTTGGGGTTTTGATAAGAGGCATGAAAGTAAATGGCAATGAAAATAAACTAACAACTATAAAAGGCTCTTGTCAAGGTATGAAAATTAGAAGTCCTATCCTAGTTATCCTTCTCAATTGTGATGAGAATTGTTCATTGCTACCACTTAGTTAACCCTTACTAGATAAAGGAAAGTCAAGTGGAGGAATTGACTTGAGCCACAAGTCCTAGCCAACTCCCAAGGAAAGACTAGCTTTAGTGCACTCCAAACCAATTAGCAATCTCTCCAATTATCAATCAACAAAGGAATTAGATAACTCAAGTGTCACTAATTACTCTACCTAGGCCAAGAGGAACAAAATCTACACTAAAACTAAAAGAGACATTTTAACAAACACATAAAGTGCAATAAAAGTAAACAACATAAATTGCAAGAATTAAAGAGAGATCTAACTACAAAGGCAAGAGATTAACAATGGAAAAGCAAAGAAGAACAATTATTATGAATTACCTCTTATTGAATTGAAAGAATGTAGAGGGAACAATACTAGATCTACAACAAAATGTAAGAACAACATAAAGGAAATTACAACAAAAGAGTAGAAGAAGATGAATCTAACAACAAAGAATTGAAATGTAGAAGTAGAAGAAAGTAAAGATTAAAACCTAGATCTAAGAACTAATCCTAATCCTAATCCTAATTCTAGAGAGAAGTGAGAGCTTCTCTCTCTAGAAACTACTTCTAAACTAATCCTAATGTGTGTGAATGAATTGGAATCCCCTTTTCTCTTCAATCCTTGGCTTTAAATAGCATCTTTGGTGCCAAAGTTGGTTGCAATTGGGCCCCACAACCTTCCAGAATTCGTTGGTTGCAAATTCATTAAAAAATCATATATCAGCATCGACGCGTACGCGCACAGCACGCGTACGCGTCCATGGGGTAATTCGCAGGTGCGCGCGCGCGTCCATGGGCGAGTTCAACTTCTTTGACTTTTCATGATTTCTCTACTTTGCATGCTTTCCCTCTTCACTCCTTTGATCCATTCCTAGCCCTTTTCAATCTGAAATCACTAACAAACATATCAAGGCATCTAGTGGAATCAAAGGGAGATTAAAACCATCAAATTAAGGGTTGAAAAGCATGTTTTCACATCTAAGCGCAAATAAGAAGACAATCACAAAACCATGCAATTTCAATGGATAAATGAGGGTAAAAGGTATTAAAATCTCTTAGAATCACTGCAAGATAAACCGTCAAAATGGGGTTTGTCAACCTCCCCACACTTAAACCAAGCATGTCCTCATGCTTAAACCAAGAATGAAGTAAAGGGTATGGTATTTATTCAATGGAACTAACTAAATGCAATCTACCTATATGCAACTATCTAAATAATGCAATTGCTTGGTCAAAATAAATCAATTTCTCAAGAAGCATATAATAGCACAAGGGCAAAAGGTATTAACAACCATGCCAAACCACAATTGAATTGAGCTATTAAATATTTTTACAAACTTGCATGGAAAGAGATGATCATAGGTGGAAACATGTAATTGAGCATCAAACCCTCACCGGTAGTGTTTGCACTCTATTCGCTCAAGTGTTTAGGGTCGATTCTCTCAATTCTCTCCTAATCATGCTTTCTAAGATTTGTTTTTCTTCTAACAATCAACAAATATTTCATGCATGCATACATATATCATGAGGTCTTTTCATAGGTTGTAATGGGGCTAGGGTCAAGGTGGGATGCATATTTGGTTAAGTGAGCTTGGAATTTGAATCTTTGATAAGCTTAAACTTCCCACCTAGCCTATGACATCCTATACAAATTCAAAGCTAACCTAACTACCCATTTCTCACTTTTTCACATACTCATGCATTTCCTTTTCATTTCACAACACTTATGCATTGATCTTTATTGAGCTTCACGTTGCTTTGGGGCATTTTGTCCCCTTTTTATTTCTTTTTTTTCTTCTTTTTCTTTCTTTTTCTATTTTTTTTTTCATATTGTTTTTCTTTTTCTTTCATTTTTTTTCTTTCTTTCAAATTATATACAAGAACATCAATGCATAAGGTCTATACAATTTATCAATACATGAGCATGTACCTAATTCCCAATAATTTCAATAAAAATACAGAACTACCATTTTATTCCCCTAATGTCCCAAGATTCCCACACTTGAATGATACTCACACACACTAGCCTAAGCCAATCAAAGATTCAAATTAAGGACATTTATTGTTTTTCGCTTTAAGGCTTATAATGTGCTAAATTAAGAACAAAGTGGGTTAAGCGTAGGCTCAAAATCGGCTAACAAAGGAGAGTAAAAGGTAAGGCTATTTGGGTAAGTGAGTTAAATGAAATGATGGCCTCAATCATATAAATGTATAAATACACAAAATAATGGACATAAAGGATCAAACAAATCAAAGATTACATTCATAGAAAGAGAATAATGCACACAAGAAGGAAAATAAGTGGTTATAGGATGTAACCACACCATTAGGCTCAAATCTCACTTGCTTGTGTTCTTAGCTCAAAAATATGATCCACAATATATATATTTCTAGCAAGTTCTATGAAAAGTTTTTACTCAAATCAATTGAGGTGCCTTATAGATAGAAATCTTGAAAATTTCATTATTTTGACTAAGATTATTGTGTATATATATGCAATAAGAATCCTAAAAACCTAAAATGAAATGCAAAAGTGTTGGGATTAGAAGTTTGTCACCCAAAATCGCCGATCGGTCGGACGACCTCCCCACACTTAAAAGTTTGCATCGTCCTCGGTGCACTCAAAGATGAGCAAGGGGGTACGGCGACTCTCCGGATTGCTACGTGTTCTTAGTCTTGCTTCCGTTATTGCTTGTGGTGCATCAATCATGAAAAACAAAAATATAACACCATAAGAGGAGAAGATATAAAAGCAAGGAAGCATACTCTGTTGGAATGAGGTAAATCACTAGAATTGAGTGAGTGAATTAGTGTGACATTAATGACAAATAAGTGTGTGAATTCTAAATTGCGCGGTTTAGAACACACATTAGCATAAAAGTTATGTCACAAAAGAAGCATGCACTTTACTCATTCTACTATACTTGAGATGCTTTAAGTGAACTTGTAAGGTAAAACAAGCATTAAAGAAGCATGAAAGCATTCAAGCCAAACACATATGGATGCATATAATCATAAAATACAATGCATTAAGGTAAATACACAACATCATCCATCAAGAGGTTGCCTAATCACAAAATCAGGCTCAAATCACATGGTGGCCAAATCATGTAATTCAAAAAGAGAAGGAGGAGGAGCCAAAATCAATAGTCATAAGTCATAACTTGAACAGGAAGGAACAAGAACATGCATGCAAATTCTAGATAAAAAATCTTAGCAATTCAAATTTATAGTTCATAAACAAAATACATTCTATACCACAATCATACAAATTGTTATGTTTCAGATTTCACAAATTACAGGAACATACAAAATTCATACCTTAGAATTTAGAAACTCAGTTCTTCGTAGCAGCAACAACTGATTTGCAAACATAAGAGCTCTTCTCAATCGTATTCTTTGATTTTCAACTTCAAGCAAAATAGGGAATGGATAGGGTTAGGGCTAGGGCTAGGGATAGTGAAATCAGAACAGAATCACAATGGAAGGGTTAAGGCTAGGGACGAGAATGAGGCGCAGGCCTACCTGAACTAACGGTGACGAGAAGAGACGATGACAAACCTCCGGTGAGGAGAGAAGAAGCAGCGATGAGAGCAGCGGCGGAGGGAGCTCGTAAGACAAGAGCACTGCGGAGAGAGCTCGTGTGATGATGGCAACGAATGGAGCAAACGCGATGAGAGCGGCGGTGGAGGGAGCTCGTGTGACACGAGCGGCGGCGGCGACAACGGAGGACGTCACATCTTCAATGGAGAGAGAGAAGGCATGTGAGTAATCCAAGGAAAACGTCAAAAAAGTGAAATAAGGGATTGAGAGTAACGTTAACCAATTTCTTATTTTAATATTTCCGATGGAATATTTTAAATTACAGAAAGATTTTTTGTCTGTCGTAATATTTTTAAAAAATCACATTATTCTGTTCATTTAATTACAGATAGATTTTCTATCGGTAATTATATCCCATGGAAAAAAATTAATTTTTTCGACAGAATTATCGATGGATTCTCTTTTCCGTCTGTAATTTATGTTAATTCATTTTTCTATGTTTTCGACAAAAAATCCCTCGCAAAATCTGTCTGTATTTTTGTGGGATAAATCTGTCGAAAATATCCGTCTGTAATAACTAGTTTTCTAGTAGTGCTTGCAACTTGCAGAGATCCAATGGCATTGAACTAGTTTTGGAGAACAAATTAGTGCTTGTACATTGGAATACTTAGTAAAAAAATTAATAAATAATAAATAAGTTTATTTATTATGTAGGTCCTTATAATTTTACTTAATTTTTAATTTAGTTCTTATACTTTATTTTCTATTTATTAAGTCCCTATACCATTTAACTTTTTTCAATTAGATCTCAGTCTTTATAAAAATATCTAAAATAACGGATTATTCTGTTAAATATATTATACTTAATTGGGACATCAAATATTTTTAAATTCCAAAATCATCCCATTATTTTCCATCTTTAATGCTTCTTCAGTACCAACTCATTCCATAACATAATTCTTAACCATGTTCTTATTTCCACCACCAACCCCTGCCGGAACCACCACCATTACTGCCATTCTTCTTCCTCTGATTCCCACTCTTCGTACTCACCCCATCCAATAACACGCTACCTTTCTCCAACCCACCTCCGGCGAAGTCTCCGCCGTCACCGAAGACGTATATGAATAAAAAACCTTCACTGCTACAAAACTCTTCCTTTTCTGATTCCCACTTGCCACACTTTTCACCATCGAACCACAATCACACTCTTCATCACCACCACCCGCCATCACCACAACCACTACCATTGTGAACTATCTCCTCCACTACCACAACCCTAACCTACTCCTTCACCCTGGCAAGCACAAAATCCCTACTTTTAGTCTGATGCGATATTTTACAACCCACACTACTAACCGGCAAGTGCACCGAGTCGTACCAAGTAATACCTTACGTGAGTAAGGGTCGATCCCACGAAAATTGATGGATTAAGCAACAATAGCGTTTGATAGGATTAGTTAGGCAAGCAAAAATTGGTTTTGAGATGTTCAAAAGGTTTAAGTTTGAATTCAAAATATCAAAAGTATAGACAATTAAATAAATTGGGAATAAAATATGGATAAACAGTTAAGGCTTCAGAGTTATCTATTATTCCGGATTAACTTTTCTTACTAACTATTTTAATTATGTAGGATTTAATTTATGGCAAACTATATGTGACTAGACCCTAATTCCTTAGACCTTTTTAGTCTCCTCTAAAGTTCATCAACTGCCAATTCCTTGGTCAATTAATTCCAATTAGAGGGTAAAAATCAATTTTCAGTTTTCATGCCACAAAAACTCTAATTACCCAAAAATAAGGGGATTATATGTCACGTATCCCATTAAATCCAAATAATTAAAATTTAGGAGAATATGTTTTCAAGCTGTTGTTCAAGTATAGAGCTTTTTCAAGTTATACAAGAACTCAAATAGAAAGAGGGTCATACTTCCGTTCCACCCAAATTCATAACTTAAAGAACAAAAACAATTCTTAAACATAATTCCAAAATAGAAAAAGTAATAAAATCAATCCATACAAATAGACAGAGCTCCTAACCTTAACAGTGGAGGTTTAGTTGCTCATGGAATGTAGAATGTAAATTTGTATAGAATTCCCTAATGGAATCCCTCTAATCTAATCTAATGTGATGTGATGTTTTCTAAAAGAAGAGAAGTCTCCTCTTTTTATAACTAATCCTAATTAATTTAAAATTTAATTATCTAAAAATAAAAATAATATCTTTTCCTAAAAGATAAGATTTGAATTAATTAACAGATTTTCAGTTGATGGGTGGGGACCACTTGCTTTGTCCATTCTGCAACTTCTAATCTGTGTTTTCTGGGCTGGAAAGTGGGTCAAAAACAGTCCAGAAATCGTAACCAGCGTCATTTGTATTTTTGCAGATCGCGCATGTGACGCGTCCGCGTCGTCCACGCGCTCGCGTCATTTGCGCATATTCCAGTCCACGCGTTCGCGTCAGGCACGCGATCGCGTCATTGCAATTTCTCCATTCCGCGTGGTCGCGTGAGCCATGCGTCCGCGTCGATCTTCACTGGTCATCTCTTTGGTGTCTTCTTTTTCTCTGCAGAAACTTCATCAAATCACTTCGAATGCTACCTAAAATAAATAAAATTGCACAAAACTCAAAATAGCATCCATAGTGGCTAAAATATAATTAATTCTTAATTAAACTCAACAATTTAGATGCAAATTCACTAGGAAAAGATAGATAAGATGCTCACGCATCACAACACCAAACTTAAACTATTGCTTGTCCTCAAGCAACCAAAACTAATATAAGCTTAGGATGTGAATTTGCATGAGAATGAGAGTTCGATTAAACTCATGTCTCTTTTTATAGTGGGGTTTATAACTGTAATCCTGAATAGGTTTTGCATCTCACTCTCCTTTGAATCAGAAGAATGTTAATGTCATCTGGAATTAGAATCCGGATAATATTATGAATTCTCTGATCTTTCATATTTCAGTTTAATCCTTGAACACAGCAAAATTTTACTTTAATTTATTTTCTTTGGTGCTTTGCACCTTGAGCCTAGCCGTGACTTTAAATGTTTTGTCTCAAGAGTTACTTAACACAAAAACACCACAAGCACTTAACTGGGGAACTCCCTTTGAGTTCTGGTTTTTCTTTCAGTTACTCCTAGACAGTGGTGCTCAAAGCCTTTGGCATACTCTGTTAAGCGCACTTGGTCTCGACTCTAAGTGTTCTGTCTCAAGGATTACTTGACACAATCATATCACAAGCATATGACTAGGGAAACAACTCTTTGAGCTTTTAATCATGTCCGACCTCCCTAGTCATTGATGCTCAGAGCCTTGGACCTTGCTTTTATTTTATTTTATTTTTTTATTTTTATTTTTTTTTCGCTGTTTCTTTTGCTTCAAGGATTAAATTTTTGTTTATTTCAGAGAAGTCATAATAATTCTCTAAATTCCTGTTCCTTATACATCAACATCCCTTGATTCAAATTCAAACATGCACTGTTCATATCATGCATTCAAAAAAATCACAGAAAATACCACCACATTTAAGTAAATCAGACTTATTCTTAAAATTAACTCAATTTCTCATGCAATACATCACTTCTTTTTTTTCTTTTTTAGATTCAAGTTCAGTGAGTTGTACATGAAACATCTTTTTAGCATTAAAAAAAAACTAGTCCTAGAATTCTAACTAATAAAAGATCATGCAACAAACAAAGCAAAATAGCAGAAAGCCAGAACATAACATAGAAAAAAGAGGGGAGGAATAAAAATGAAAGGAACTCAACCACCTTAGTTATCCTAGCGGTCGCTTTATTCTCCAGGTTGTGCTCCTCCGTGAAGATGATTCGCTTCCCTTTTGTGCCAGAAAACCAATAAGCGTAGCGTCCAACAACACCAAACTTAAAGGTTTGCTTGTTCTCAAGCACAGAAGAACTGAAAACAGAAATAGATAAATTATTATGAAGAAAGAAAAATAAAAGGATAAAAGAATAAGGGAGAAGTAGGATTGGGAGAGAGAGAGAGAGAAAACTGGGCGGCGCAAGCGATGCGACTGCGTGGGGCATGCGTTCGCGTGATTGCGCTTTAATTCAGTTGACGCGGTCGCGTCGGTCACGCGATCGCGTGACCCATATTATGCTTCTGGCGCGAGTGCAGCCTCGCGCCTGCACAACTCTCTGTTCGAATTTAAATATTTGCCAAATTAGGGGTGACGCGATCGCGTGGGGCATGCGATCGCGTGAGTGGCTTCAGAAGGGAATGACACAGACGCGTCGGCGACGCGTTCGCGTGATAGGGATTATGCGTCTAGCACCAAGCCAGCACCACTCCGGCACAATATTTGGTTATGCACCCTTTTTACGTCGAAAATCAGGGCATGCGGCCGCGTGGGTCACGCGGTCACGTGGGAGGCTAATATTCCCACATGACGCGGACGCGTCGGCGATGCGGTCGCGTGGGGCGATTTGTGCCACTGGCACGCCTCCAGCCATGCTTCAGCATGACTCTCTGTTCGTTTTTATTTTCTCCCCTCTCCTTGCGACGCGGACGCGTCGCTGATGCGGTCGCGTCGCGTGGCATTTTTTTATTTTTTTTAGCTTGAGGTGTTCGGTTCCTGAGATAAAATAGCTGTATGATTAGAAAATTAGTAAGAACTCAATAAAAATAAAATAAATGCGAAAACTACTACTACGAAAAACAACTAAGAATGAAAAGAAACGATCATACCACGGTGGGTTGTCTCCCACCAAGCACTTTTAGTTAAAGTCCTTAAGTTGGACATGTGGTGAGCTCCTTGTCATGGTGGCTTGTGCTTGTACTGATCCAGGAATCTCCACCAATGTTTGTAATTCCAATGGCTACCGGGATCCCAAACCAGGCGTATAACGCCTTTGAGCAAATTGAAGCAAGTGACAAGGCCCCAAGAGAGTTGATTATGGGGATGAATTCCAGGGTCCCAAATCTTGCTTTTACGTCCGTCTTCTTGTGGATCACCATTATTTCCACTTGGTGGCAAGCAATCTGAATTCTCACAGAGACATCCAAACAACCTTCTAAACCCATTTAAGTGAGCTCTACACCAATCATTGCACTTCAATTTGGAGCATGCAACCATATTGAACCTTGCTTGATAACTCTTACCATTAACCATCTTCCTCTTACTCTTAATGCCATAAAGAGCTCTAAGTTGACCATCCATTTCCAGTAGCCCATATTCAAGTGGAAAGTAAATGTTAAGGGTAGGAATTTTACCCACTTGAATGTTGTATTGGATGGTGATGGCTTTGGGAGAGGTCTTGCAAGCTCCACTCCCTTGTGTTCTTCTTTGAATTCTTCCACCTCTTTGCAAGCTTCCTCAATTTCAACATCTTCCTCTTGGTAGCTTTCTTCTAATGCAATCTCTTCTTCATTACTTACCAAGGGCATTGGAGGTTGTGCATCTTCCTCTTCTTCTAATTGCTTGCTTATTTGGCCCATTTGCACCTCCAAGTTTCTAATAGAGGCTCTGGTTTCCTGCATAAAACTCATCATCATCTCCCAATTAGGATCTTCTTGTGATTTAGAGTTTGCCTCTTGAAGAAGATTTTGGGTGTTGATAGCTGGGACTTGCATGCCACCCATCTGTTGAGTAAGTAGATTTAATTGCTAAGTCATAAGCTTGTTCTGTGTAAGAATAGCATTCAGAGTTTCTACCTCCTTCTGAGAAGCCTCAATATCTGATGGTGGCTCTTGATATGGGTAGAAAGATGATGGTTCTCGGTAGTTGGAAAAACTTGGAGCACTAAAGTTTCTTTGGTTTTGACTTTGCCAACCAAAATTTTGATAGTTCCTCCATCCACCATAGTATGAATCACTACTTGGATGCAAGTAGTAACCCATGTGATATCTTTCCATTATTTTTTCTTAGCACAAAACACCAAAAAAAATTAAACGCACCATGTGGTAAACAGGAAAACACAGAAGAAAGAACAGAATTCAAAGAATTAAAATAAAACTACTAGAAAATACCAAACTTAATTTCAAAAAATAATTTTTTTTAATAAAATAAATCAAAATATTTTTTTATTATTTTTTATTTTTTTTCGAAAATTAAAATTTAATAAAAAATTATTATTATTATTATTATTATTATTATTATTATTATTATTATTATTATTATTATTATTATTATTTTAAAATAAGTAATAAAAGAGAAAAAAAATTAAAACAAAACAGGGGAAGGGGGACAGGGGGGTTAAACGAAAAAGGAAAAAAAATAAATAACGTAAAGGAAAAGGAAAAAAAATTAACGTAAAGTAAAAATAAAAAAAATACCGTAAAAAAATTTTTTTCTTTTTTTTTTCTTTTGAAAATTTAAAGCATTTTTTTATAAAATTAAAAATAATTTTTAATTTTTTTTTCGAAAATTTTTAAATAAAATTAAAACTAAAATGCCTAATCTAAGCAATCAAACAACTAATAGTTGTTAATCACAATCAATCCCTGGCAACGGTGCCAAAAACTTGATGCAGTATTTTACAACCCACACTACTAACCGGCAAGTGCACCGGGTCGTACCAAGTAATACCTTACGTGAGTAAGGGTCGATCCCACGAAAATTGATGGATTAAGCAACAATAGTGTTTGATAGGATTAGTTAGGCAAGCAAAAATTGGTTTTGAGATGTTCAAAAGGTTTAAGTTTGAATTCAAAATATCAAAAGTATAGACAATTAAATAAATTGGGAATAAAATATGGATAAACAGTTAAGGCTTCAGAGTTATCTATTTTTCCGGATTAACTTTTCTTACTAACTATTTTAATTATGTAGGATTTAATTTATGGCAAACTATATGTGACTAGACCCTAATTCCTTAGACCTTTCTAGTCTCCTCTAAAGTTCATCAACTGCCAATTCCTTGGTCAATTAATTCCAATTAGAGGGTAAAAATTAATTTTCAGTTTTCATGCCACAAAAACTCTAATTACCCAAAAATAAAGGGGATTATATGTCACGTATCTCACTAAATCCAAATAATTAAAATTTAGGAGAATATGTTTTCAAGCTGTTGTTCAAGTATAGAGCTTTTCCAAGTTATACAAGAACTCAAATAGAAAGAGGGTCATACTTCCGTTCCACCCAAATTCATAACATAAAGAACGAAAACAATTTTTAAATATAAATCCAAAACATAAATTAAAATAGAAAAAGTAATAAAATCAATCCATACAAATAGACAGAGCTCCTAACCTTAACAGTGGAGGTTTAGTTGCTCATAGAATGTAGAATGTAAATTTGTATAGAATTCCCTAATGGAATCCCTCTAATCTAATCTAATGTGATGTGATGTTTTCTAAAAGAAGAGGAGTCTCCTCTTTTTATAACTAATCCTAATTAATTTAAAATTTAATTATCTAAAAATAAAAATAATATCTTTTTCTAAAAGATAAGATTTGAATTTAAATTTGAATTAATTAACAGATTTTCAGTTGATGGGTGGGGACCACTTGCTTTGTCCATTCTGCAGCTTCTAATCTGTGTTTTCTGGGCTGGAAAGTGGGTCAAAAACAGTCTAGAAATCGTAACCAGCGTCATTTGTATTTTTGCAGATCGCGCATGTGACGCGTCCGTGTCGTCCACGCGCTCGCGTCATTTGCGCATATTCCAGTCCACGCGTTCGCGTCAGGCACGCGATCGCGTCATTGCAATTTCTCCATTCCGCGCGGTCGCGTGAGCCATGCGTCCACGTCGATCTTCGCTGGTCATCTCTTTGGTGTCTTCTTTTTCTCTGTAGAAACTTCATCAAATCCCTCCGAATGCTACCTAAAATAAATAAAATTGCACAAAACTCAAAATAGCATCCATAGTGGCTAAAATATAATTAATTCTTAATTAAACTCAACAATTTAGATGCAAATTCACTAGGAAAAGATAGATAAGATGCTCACGCATCATAGTCCTGAACTCAAAATCCAACAAAATATTATTCGGTTTAATGTCGCCATAAAATCACTGAAGGGTCACACAATGGTGCAAGCACTCCAACCCTTTGGCCACTGAAACGACAACGTCGAAGCGCGTTTTCTAGCTCATAAGCCTGGGACGCTTGAGGCACCGTTTCTGGCCATGCGTCGCGCGCCATCGTGTGTTGGGTGGTTTTGCCGCTGTGGACGTCATCTTCATCGGGTGGTTATGTTCCCCACCACATACAATCAACGGCGTTCAGAGTTCATGTTCAACATTCAAGTATGTTGGTTCCTGAATCAGAAGCTCCAATTGCAGATATGAAATTGTTGTTGTGATTTATATTTGTTGTGGTTTTGTTGCCAACGAGTTGCACTCTTCCCATTCATTGTCAGTGTCAATTTCTGAATTTTTTAATGTGATATGAGTTCAGTTTGATGAATTGAAAAAGGGTTTCTATTGAAATTCCCTATAAAAAGTTTATATAAGATTTAGAATTCTATGAACTTAGCAGTAGAAAATAAATTTTAATTAGAGGCCACTTCTGGTAATAGAATTGAAGGTTATTTATAGTCTGATTGAATGCTTGTTGCAGGTTCTAATGCATATTAATTTCTTATGCTGCTGGTGGTTTTTGATTTTGTTATTATTGGATGGAACTGTGTTGCACATGTTGCATTAGGTCGTACTACTAGAGTATCATCGGTGTACTCCCTCATGAACTCCTTAAGCTTCTCCTTCACACTCTTCTTCAGCTTCACTGCACCATCGGTAGTGAAATTCGCCTTGAAAGCACGATCTTCATCCCTTCTGCTATGTAGAAAGGGAGTTTGTTGGTAGAGGGATGGTGGTGACGGAGGAGGAGGGTGACGAAATGGTAGACGATGTGGGGGAGTGGTGAAGGGCAGTAAGAGTGGAAACTATAAAGGTAGAGTATAGGTAAATAAATAAATTCACACTTCACTAACGCTTTTTAAACGTTTAACGTCAATAAAAAATATTTGGTAACAAAAAAATATTAGCAAAAAACAACCAGAATTTGTTTTATTTAGCATTCATTAAATGTTATAACAATTAATAAATACTAAATAAGGCAAATTTCTACTGATTTTTTTGTCTCCCTAGCATTACCGAACGTCAATAGAGACTTAATTGAAAAAATTAAATGGAATAAGAATTTAATTAAAAAGAAAAAAAAGTATAAAAATCTAATTAAAAATTTGGTAAAACTATAAAGATCTACAGAATAATTAAACCTAACAAATAATTCACTGCTACAAATAGTGTTGCTAACTTGCTATATATAATGAATCTTTGTGATATGGTATGATTGATATCATAATCAAAAAGCATAATTAGAAGACTAACAAGTGTAATAACCCGTGCCATGCATGTGATAAAATTGAAATTATAATTTTAAGTTGTTTTGTTAAAATTAATTTGAATTATAATCCTTTTATTAATAAAAAAGTAGCATATCATGCGTTGTTCATTTTTTCTTAAACTGGTGTTAAGTGTATCAACTATAATGTAGTTATTAATCGTTTTTACTAATCTACTCTAATGGCGAGCATGTGACGGCGCGACGGGTGGGCGGCGATGGGGAGCACGTGATGGCGTGATGGGTTTGTTCTTTATGTCATTGAGTAGTCACCAGGTTTGTTCACTTATTTGGGTTTAGGGTTGTTTGTGGATTTGGTTGTAACGGGTAGCAGTTAGACCCTAATTGATCCCACAGTGTGCACCTTATTTTTCTTCATTTCTAAATAAAAATAGGTATTAAGAGAAATAAGTAATAATATATCACGAAAAAGATAAAAGATTTTGTATATGAATAGATAATTGTTACAAAACAAAATTTCATTGCGAAATATTAAAATTTCACATACTACAAATCATGAAGATCAACCACAATATAATGACCACTTCTATCTATTTTTTACCATGATATAAGCTCTCCTTTTCTGGTCAAGAGTCCAGTAACATCTAATTGAAAAAAAACTGAATTAAAAGTATCAAATTAAGGGCAAATAAATGAATAATATAATAAATTACTTATAAATTAAAGAGATTTTATCCATTTATTTTATACTAATAAATGATAAAACTAACAATATATTAATAAAAGGATATACCTTTAAAAAAGTCATAATAAAATTTTAAACATTTGCATAAATTAAATGTTAAAATTTATGTTATCGATAAAATGATGCTATAATATAATTTCTTGACAAAAATTAAAAAAAAAACAATTTTGTGTAGGTTAATACAAATTAGGGTTAAGTACGATTTTGGTTCCTAACATAGAGGTCAAAAATTTATTTCGTCCCCGACTTTTTTTTTGTTACAAAATGGTCCCCAAGGTTTCAGTTTGTTTAAAAATCGTCCTTGGGACAAAAATACTCTTCCCCTTTCTTCCCCAAAATCAACCAGAAGCAGAACCACCACCTCCCTTACTCCCGCCAAATACCAATAATCAGATTCAAGATTATTCAAATGCAAAAACTAACAACATCAAATTCAACAACAAAATTAACACACAACAACAATAAAATAAAAAAAATAACAAATCAAAAGCAGAATCAGAAGTTGATGCAAAGAAGAAACAAAGCAGAAGCAAAAGCAGACACAGACATAGAAGCAGAAGAAGCATACCCAAATGCAGATGCAAATGCAGAAGAAGAAGCAGATCCAGATGCAGATGCAAAATTGGAAGCAGAAGCAGAAGCCGGTGGTAGCAGCAGAGCAGTGGCAGAGAGGGAGGAAGAGCAGAAACGGCGAGCGGCGCGCGAGTGGCGGCGGCGACGCTGAACACAGTCTCCTCTCCCTTTCGATCTCACTCTTCTCCCTTAGCTTTCTCCTCTCTTGGTGTCTGTTTCCCCTTCCGATCATAGGCAGCGGTGCGGCGGTACAGCGGTGTGGCGATGCGGCAGTGCAGCGGTGCGAGGGTCCCTTCCCCCTTCTTCCTTCCCCTCCCCCCATATTCTCTTTCTTCCCCTCCACCCCCCGATTCTCTTTCTCCCTCTCGTGGCCTTTCGGCCTTTTTTCTTTTTATTTTATTTTATAATTTTTTAATGAGGGGTAATTTGGTAATAAAAATAAAAAAATTGGTAAAAATGACGATTTTAAAACAAACTGAAACTTTCGGGACCATTTTTTAGCGAATAAAAGACCGGAGATGAAATAAATTTTCAGCCTCTACGTTAGGGACCAAAATCGTACTTAACCCTACAAATTAACTACGTACCAAATAAATTAGATTGTTCATTTATTTGTTTCAATATATCAGCATGAGCAAGAAAATTGAAATGATTGTCATAAATTTTACAATCATTGACCGTATTTACTATATATGACTCCTTCTTAAAAGTTATTCTACACATGTGTGTAGTTGGAAGAAAAATTTTACTTGATTCCTCAATCACGCACAAAATTTGAGAAGACATAGACCCTCTCCTAGATCAGTTCATTCTGAAACATCTTTACCAAATAACTCTTGATTGAATAATGAATTTTATCATATTGTAAAACAAATTAAATATAAAAGCTATTAACACTTATAAAGCTATTAAAAATATTATAAACTGGATCTAGTATCACTTGAAAGAATCATGAAAAATAATCAACTAACCTTATCATTCATTAGAACCATTTTTATGTAAGTTGTCTTGCTCTTGTCAAATTTAGATGGGACTTTCCATAATTTTATAATTCTTGCCTTTGTTTTCCAAAAATTTTCATCACATAATCTACCATAGGTAATACTATTGATAGAATTTTAGCTAGTAGTTATCAGGTATGAAAAATATAAAATGAAAGAGGAGCTATGTCTGAATTATGAATTCTCTAAATGATAAATAATTGTAAAACATCACTATTACTCAGTATATATGTATATATACACACACCAATTGTACATGACAATAATTAGGCAATATTTCTAATGGAGATATTTACTACAAATAGGTAAAAATTATGCCATTATATTTTATTAACCTTTATGATTAATTCAATGGAGATACTTACTCAGTATATATATTATCTAAATAGTTAAAGAAGAGAAAAAAAATATATAATAGTAAATAAATAAATAATTATCAAATAATATAGAGTAAAAATTTTGTATTCTATAAAGAACAATATAATCTCCAATGTATTCATTATAAGAAATAAGTAAATTAAACTTATTATCAAAATTTAAACACAACTAAAAATATTATTGGACATAAAAAACTTTTAATAAATATTATTATTGATTTATTCATATCTAATTATTAATTATTTGATTATTTGTTTACAATAATTTTACATAGTTGATTAAAATAATTGTCATATCAAAATAATATTTATTATTTGTAGTTTTTTTAACTCAACTATTTTTTTCTTAGTTATACTGATAGCAAATAAAAATAAAAATAAAAATAACTTAAAAACTAAAAAAAGAAAAAAAATTCATATTTAAAAATAACATATTAAAAAAGAATAGTCGTAATATATAAATTGAGACAATAATTTAAATTTAAATTAATCTAAACTAATTTAATCAAATACCAATATTAGAACTAAATTACTTAAATAATATTTAATATATTCTAGTCCTTAGACATGTATAGATTAGAGTCATTCTCGTTACGACAACCAACTGAAACAATATTATAAGTTCAAACATTTAGAATTTGCTTTATTTAGCATTCATTAAATGTTATAATAATTAATAAATATTAAATAAGACAAATTTCTGCTGATTTTTTTGTTTCCTTAACATTATCAAATGTTAATAGAGATTTAATTAAAAAAATTAAATAGTATAAAAATTTAATTAAAAAATATAAAGACCTAATTAAAAATTTAATAAAATTATAAAAATCTACAGAATAATTAAATTAAACCTGATAAATAATTCACTGCTACAAATAGTGTTGCTAACATGCTATATATAATGAATCTTTGTGATATAGTATGATTGATATCATAATATAAAAGCATAATTAGAAGGCTAATAACCAATGATTTAATCATAGTTTATATCCTTGAATAGAATGATTATGAACCTTGAACTAACTTAACCCGTTCTTTAGTTACCTTTTTCTTTATTTATCACTTATCCTATGTTTGAAAGTAATGCTTCTTTTGTCATTGTACCCAAACACCAATAATCAGTGTCTGCTATGATTTCACGACCAATCGTATGGTCCATATATCAACTCTGTAAAAGGTAATACCTAAACCATATAATATAAAATACATATATTTTTTTAACCGTGTGTAGTAAGGTGACTGTTAGTTATGTAATCTTATAATTTTATATGTGTGATCTTATAAATTAGGAATTGTGAACAAATTATATGGATTTGAGTTTTAGATGTGTTGATGTATAGGTTTTTTTTACACTACAAAAGAAGTCTGGTTACGATAAAAAACTGTGACCATAACTAATAAAAAGGGTGACCATAGATCTATGATCACGGTTTTGGACCTATGGTCACAGTTTTTTATCGTGACCTATTCTGACATAGCCATAAGTTTATGTTCACGGTTTTTTTTATTTATGATCACAGTTTATGTGGTCACGGTTACAATTTTCAAATTTTGACACTTTAGGCCACGATTTTTAACCGTGACCATAGCCTCTATGGTCACCCCTCCTTAAAACAGTGACCATAGGGTTGCCTCTGATCTATGGTCACCTCTCTTTAAAACTGTGACCATAGCCTCTATGGTCACCCCTCCTTAAAACCATCACCAAAGCCTTATCTATGGTTCACGGTAACCATAGCCTCTATGGTCACTCCCTCCTTAAAACCGTGACCATAGGTATGGTTATAGTTTTCACCGTGACCATATCCTCTATGGTCACCCCTCATTAAAACCGTGACCATAGGTTATCTATGGTCACCCTATTTTAAAATGTATTTTAAAATGGTGACTATAGCCTGTTTTATTTTATGAGATTTAATTTTTTTAAAGTATAATCACATCACAAAAGATGATAATCACAAAATAAATCTAAAAATAAGAAATTCAACTAAATCATAAAAATTTCATTATAAGCTAGATATGTTTAATTTTTAGTCTAAACAACACAAATCAAAATAGAGTGTAATTTATCCAATTACATATAATATCAAGTAAAGTCTCTTTTCAAAAAGTAGCTAAAACACATTAAAATATTGCATTTAGATAACAAAGGTCATTGTAAGCCCCATCCCATGTCATATTTGATTTGGAACATATTTTCTTCATCACATCATGTCTTCCTGCTAGCAAAAGAAATAAACATGTTAAAATAGAGCAAAAATACTTTTGATGATGTAGTACATATACAACAAAATAAGACTATAAGATAAACTATGTTTATTTAGTTTCTTGTTTTTGGAACTTTGCAAGTTATACTTGCTGCAGTAACTCATTGAGTTTCTTCATTGATCCCCTGCTTCTCCCAAATTAAATACATCAGCAACAACAACTAAGTTGAATCCAATTCCAAACTCATAATTCAAATTAAATTGAATTCAAAATCACATCAACATTCAAAAAATCAAATAAATAATTCAATTCCAAACCCAGAACACAAACTCAAAATCTTAAAAATTCTCAAAATCTTAAAAATTAATTAAAAACAGAGATGAAACTAAAGAAGCCTTGGCCTACTAGAGAGATGGCAAGAGATGAACGGCGATGGCAGAGTGAGCTCGGAGGATGCTTCTGTTTTTCTAGAACCCATTTTCTGAAATAACATTCTTCACATAATTAGACTTGCTCTTAGAATAAGACTGAGTAGGGTATTTTGCTTCAAATAGCAATGCTTCTACTGGTGAGCTCGCGGTGACAGGAAGCTCGCGGTGAGATAAAGTTACCCAGAGGAGCTCGGCGATGATGGGGGATGTAAGGAAGGGAAATGGCGCAGTGAAGAGAGACTGAGTTGAGCTTGGCGATGGCGGGGTTTCTGCATTCAGCGATGTTTGGGAGTGGGGTTTCTGCCTTCGGCGATGTTCGGGGGTGGGGGGAACAGAAACAGCGCAGTGAAGAGAGACTGAGTTGAGCTCGACGATGGTGGGGGCTGGGAGGAAGGGAAACAGTGATGGTGGGAACTGGGAGGAAGGGAAACGACGCAGTGAAGCGAGACTGAGTTGAGCTCGGCGATGGTGGGGACTGGGAGGAAGGGAAACGACGCAGTGAAGCGAGACTGAGTTGAGCTCGGCGATGGTGGGGACTGGGAGGAAGGGAAACGATGCAGTGAAAAGAGACTGAGTTGAGCTCGGAATGAGGTAGAAAAAGAAGAAGCTCGAAATGACACAACAATAGGGAATGGGGATTTTGGTTAGCTAGGGTTCTTTTTTTTTTCTAAGTTACAAGGGAATAATGGGGATTTTGGGAGGGAGGGGAAATGACTGTGTTTGGGGAGGGATAATTAAAAAAATGAAAAAAGGAATTTAATTTAAAAATGAAAAAATCGTGACCATAGACCACCTTAGGCCACCCCTAATAACCGTGACCATAGATACTCTATGGTCACCCTTTTTTAAAAAACAGTTACCATAGGCTCTTTTAGGTCACCTTCCAAAACCGTGACCATAGATACCTTTAGGTCACTCTCTAAAACCGTTACCATAGACCCTTTTAGGTCACCCTTTCGAAAAACCGTGACCATAGACCTTTTTAGGCCACCCTCAAACCGTTACCATAGATCCCTTTAAGTCACCCCCCAAAACTGTGACTATAGACCCTTTTAAGTCACCCTTTTTTGGAAAACCATGACCATAGACCCTTTTTGGTCATTGTAAAAAACCGTGACCATAGACTCCTTTAGGTCACTCCCAAAACTGTGACCATAGTTCCTTTTAGGCCACCCGCCAAAACCGTGACCATAAACCCTTTTAAGTCACCCTTTTTTGAAAAAACGTGACCATAGACCCTTTTTGGTCACTGTAAAAAAATCGTGACCATAGGTATTCTATGGTCACCCTTTTTGTAAAAATCGTGACCATAGCTTTTTTTTACCGTGGAAAAAAAATCGTGGCCATGGACCCAAAATGTTGTAGTGCTAGTAATACTTCTCTCACTCCTGTGCTTCTATTTTACAGGTGATAGTTTTTTAAGGTTAGATATGAAAAAGCATCGTCAACTCATAGACACATTTGAAGGTAGAACCCAAAAAGAAGTTAAAGACCATGTAACAAGATGTTCAGTTGCAACTGAACCAGAAAAGGAGGAATTTCGGCGCTACTTTATAATGCTTGTGATGAAGGTCTTCCTATTTGCTACCAGTAATACGCACATTACTATATCATTCATCTCGAGCGTGATAGACATGCGTAATCCAATGCAATTTTTTAGCGTAAATACATCTATGATTATGTTAAGGAGGGCATAAGAAAATTTCAGAAAGATGGCATAAAGACTATTGATGAATGCATGTTTGTTGTCTTAGTAAGTTAAGCCACATCACTTGTTATATTTAGACTCACTTAAACATTAGTGCTGAATTGCTGATGTGTCTTTTGTGGCAGATACTTTACTTGCATACCAACAAACACGGTGACCTTAAGGACTATAATAGCAACCTTGAACCATGGATGAGGGAATGGACTGTTGCTACGTTTAGAGAAGTAGTAAAGGAAGAAGAAGTTCGGGAATCGGTATAGATGGATATGTAAATGTGTATTTTTTTACTCCTTTTCTTGAGAGTTAATATATAATGTTAACAGAGCCTAATTTAGAAGATTGATGAGTTAAAAAAATTCAAGAGGGAAAAGGTAACGTGGATGAACCACAAAAAGAACGCCTTATTAACGATGGGGTGCACAAGTTAGACCTCAGATTAAAGAACAAACAAAGAAAAAATTGTTGAGGAGTCAAACAAAGAAGAATTACTAACTAAAACTAACACAAGCGACAAAGAAGGGTGTCATAGAAAGAACCCATGCTCAACATCCTCGAAAAAAATGAATGTTGCCTCTTCTTGAGATGACTCGTTCAATGGTAACAAAGACAGTCAGAAACAAACAAGTTTGAATGATAATATAGTTTAGAATTAGATTTATTTGTATAATTTTTTATGTGTGTAAGTAATTACTTGTGTGCTGTTGTGTAATTTTGTGTTCAAATAAGTACATTTTTATTTTATTATATTGAGTAAAGAACTTTGTGTGTGTAGTCATGAGCTCCAAGAGGAGGTTGTTGCTAATTGTAGAGCACCTAATCCCATGAACAACGAAGAACACCATGTTATCAATGTATTGGATGAAAAGTAAGTACATATACTTCTTATTGCCGTTACAATTTAACTATACGATATGTACATTAGTATTGAACCTGTGATAATATAAAACTTTTTAGATTGACTGTTCATTCTTTATTTGTGAGGTGCAGGATATCAAAAGTGTTCAATGACAGCAAAGATCGTCAGGACAAACAAGTTTTAATGATGATATAGTTTAGAGTTAGATTTATTTGTATGATTTTGGATGTATGTAAGTAATTACTTGTGTGCTATTGTGTAATTTTAGATGTGTTTTAATAAGTACGTTTTTATTACATTATATTATATTGAGCTAAAGAACTTTGTGTGTGTAGTCATGAGCTCCAAGAGGAGGTTGTTGCTAATTGTGTAGTCCCATAAGTAACGAAGAACACCATATTGTCAATGTATTGGGTGAAAAATAAGTTCATATACTTATTATTGCTGTTACAATTTAATTATACGATATGTACACTAGTATGAACCTGTAATAATGTAGAACTTTTTAGATTGACTGTTCATTTTTTATTTGCGATGTGCAGGACGGATATCCAAGTGTTTAGATATAGTCGTGCATTCCAGATCCCACGAAAGTGTGAGGATTATGGATGGCGGCGAGGTTGATCATGGAATACCCCAAGATGATGCTAACGGTTGCAATAGGCTTTCCCTGAAAACCACATATGTCAATAACACTCCACCAAGGCCTGCTCGAGTGATCATCTGACTTGATTTTGATGAAGATGAGAAAGAAAAAGTGTACAAATGGGTAATGGATGACAACAATCCCTTGAATGAAATAATCTTATGGTACCACACACACTATATATTGGACCTAATACGAAGAGATCTGAAGACATTAAAAAAAGAGAATGGGTCGATGGGTCAGGTAATGTACCTAATAAAGAATAGTTATGGATTTAGGATTTTGAACCTTTTTTTAAATTTTTTTTATGCGCTTTATGCTTTTATGCACGTGCAGGTGATAGAATGCATGTGTGTCATCTTTAATGAGCTCCCAGCCAAGAGATTTCAAGAAGAATTCTACTATGTTAACCTAATGATACTGCTATGGCGAACACCTATCAATGTTACTTTTTACTTGTGTTTAGACCGATACACATAGTAATAAAATAATTCGGACTAAATATGTATAGGGACGGGTTATGACACCAATGAATATTGAAAAATTCAAAAAGACAAACACAGGTCGGAGTATGTAGGGTTAGCACAATACTGGAGAACAAGATTTATTTGTTCAACAAGGTAGAGGCAGCTAAGAGACATACTATATATCTCTATAAATATTACATCCAACGAGTATAAAATTTTGTGTGCATGCCTTTTATATCTTTGTACATGTATTTGACAAGGATTTTGCTAGGTACACAATGACTTTTGTGAACAATGGACTCTAAAATTGGCCCAATAAAGTAAAAATACACTACACCCCAAAATTACCTACCTAAATCTTAATATTAGGATAAGCATCTGTACACCTAGTAAATTGAACATTCAATATATCCATTGTTCATATTGTTTAATATTTTCATTGTCTACCTATACTTTTTCATTTAAAAATGTCGCCTAATCATGATGCAGTTCTTTGTATCATCAGCCTGAATAATCATTGATGGTTGTATGCTTTTTATCCAAAAAATGGTTTATTACTTACTCTTGACTACTTATTTAGACCTCTTTGAGTGATTATAGGATGGAAGTGGATGAACATGAGGTAAATAAGCAAAAACACGATTAACAAGATTTTAAAGCATGTCTAAATAAAACTAATAACCATTTGCTTTTCAATAATTATTTTGGTGTGTCCTTTTTTTCGGATTACAACATCCAGAAATAAGGACGTAGTATACTTTCATTGTGAGTCTTGTAGCTTCGTGGTACTCTTTCAACACATGCATTTTCTCGTAACAAGTACCTTCTCAGCAACTATGGTTTCAAGTACCCGAACTTTTTAATCATGTGCCACATGACAGCATGTTCTTTGTTTAGTTATGTTGTCATAGCGTGGATGAAGGTGGTTCCTTTGCAAACCATACGAATATAGGATTTAATTTTTTAAAATGTTTGCTTTGAGCCTTGTTTTATGTCTCTATTGGGTTTGGAAACATGTAGTTGAAGTATCTTTGTACGTTGTTTAACTAGGCAATTGGTGTCCCATTGTTTTTTTTTTTACTACCAATTTTACTTACTTAATGACATTTGAGAGGGAGTAGGAAAGTATGTGGAATAAAGTTATGGATTTGAAGTTAACAGAGTTTTAGTTCAATTGTATTGATCTCTTAATTTGTTAATTGGAACAGCGTCTGTACATGAAAAAGGGATATTTTAGAGATGGGCTTTATTGCCTTAATTAGTAGGGAAATTAGACCTTTTTTTATTACTTGGAATTCCACTAGGTTTTTTTACAAATGTGTACCTTTATAACATTTTTAAATTAATTGAAAATATTTTTATCTTTACAAAAATTTGGAACACTTTTTTAACCATGAAAAAAATTGATAATATTTTATCTGATTAAGTATTTGTTTGAGTGAAATTTATAAAATTTTAAAAAAAAAATTTTTAAAAAAATTTTTTATATAATAAATAAACAAAAAATACTTTTATTTGATTGTACTCAAACATAATTAATAAATAAAAATATCTTTTTATATGAAATATCTAAATATAAAATTATTTTATTTTTTTTAAAAGATTTCTTAAAAAAATATAATACAAAAAATTTTTTTTAAAAAACTTACCCAAAACAAATTCTAAATCTTTTTAAGAACATCTTATTCTATCTTTTAAAATTTGCTTTTTGAAGTGGACAGTTACTATAATTGTGTTATAGAATGATGTAATTAATATCATTAATAATTATAGAGTACTTCTTATGTAGTCTTATAAAAATTAGTATAATTAGTATAATGAACAAAATTTACTTGAGTTTAAAGTCAGTTTAAATAAATTTATAAATGTTTTTTTATTTTATAAAAAATTATAGCATTAATATTTGATATAATTTTTAAAATTAATTTGTAACCTTTTAAAAAATTATTTAAAATACTTAAAGAAGAGTTAAAAAAATTATTTCTTTTATAATATAAAAAGTTTTTTTATCATTTTTTTAAAATAAATATTTTTATAACTAAAAAATTAAATATAAAATAATTTATTTATAAACTATTTTAAAATTTTATTTCAAAAGAGTTTAATTAAATTTTTTTATCTAACCTGAATCTTAATTTTATAGGTTATTTCATTCTGTTTCAACTTTAGACATAATCTAATTTATTTAATTATTTAATAAAATTCTTTTTATTAGATTACACACTTTCAAAAAAATATTATATAATAATTAATAAAAGTTATTAAATTATATTTAAATTTATTAATCATCAAAACTTAAGATTAATTATAATAATTTATAATGTCATGTATTTTGTAACTTAAGATTAAGTATATCCTTATAAAATTATAATTCATACTTCTACTTCGGTTTCAACAAATACTCGTATTGGAGACAAAAAAAATTTGTTTATAGATTTATCACTATACTTGATAATAATTGTTTTTTTCAAGTATTGGAGATAATTTATTCACAACTAATTTTAATATTTAGATTAATCAAATAACGTCTGTAACGTTTCATATGTGATAGGTGTTTAAAAAAGAACTTGCTCAATTTCAATTGAACATGGGAACTGGAAAGTGAGTTAGGAATTTAACACCTACAAGCAGAAGTTGCACAACGTGGCAACATATCAACCACTCAAAATACTACATGCACTTCCAAGCTCCAAAGTCGCAATATCTGGCAAACATTATCCACGTAAAATCTCCTGCCTCAATTTCCCTATCCAACGGCCACAAACGCCCCAAAATCTCGTGTCATATCCACAATCACCAATAAAGCTGACATTCACACTAAAATAGACAAAATATCAAAACTTTAGAAAAACAACAATCACCCACACACTCACTAGCACCATGAACTCCATGGTTCTCAAATCTTTCCTCGGACTCCGCAAATCCTCACCGGAAACCTCCCATTTTGCCGTCCACCAAAAGCATGCCGCCATCAGCTTCCCCCAAAAGCTCAAGGTCATTGCCGGAAAAACCAGTCCCAAGCTCCAAGGCCGCAACCTGCGTGTCGCTATCGTTGGAGGAGGTCCAGCCGGGGGATCTGCCGCCGAGACCCTAGCAAAGGGAGGCATCGAGACGTTCCTAATCGAACGGAAAATGGATAACTGCAAGCCGTGTGGGGGCGCCATTCCACTGTGCATGGTGGGAGAGTTTGACCTGCCATTAGACATAATCGACCGACGCGTGACGAAGATGAAGATGATATCACCGTCAAACGTGGCGGTAGACATTGGAAGGACCTTGAAGCCGCACGAGTACATTGGAATGGTGAGGCGTGAGGTTTTGGACGCGTACCTTAGAGATAGAGCAAAAGAGAACGGTGCCACCATTATTAATGGGTTGTTCTTGAAAATGGATATGCCTAAAGATAAGAACTCACCTTACGTACTGCATTATTCTGGGTATGATGGCAAAACTGGTGGGGTTGGTGAGAAGAGAACGTTGGAAGTTGATGCTGTCATTGGTGCGGATGGGGCTAATTCTAGAGTTGCTAAGGCCATTGATGCTGGTGATTATGAATATGCCATTGCATTTCAGGTATTATCCTCTGTATCATCTTAAATTTTTTTTCCTTTTGAATTTCTCCATTTTAATTTTATTTGGTCTTGTAAATTTCTCTTTTGTAACTTTATAATGTTTGAATGCAGTGCTTAGGCAAAATGTACTTATTTGGTTGTCAATAAGTTGATAGAAAAAAATTGTTTTTTTTTTATTTTTTGTAGTATATTTAATAAATTTCTAATAATAAAAATAAAAGTACTTAAAAAACACACTTTTTATGAAGCTATAATTTATTTTTTTTAAAAGATTTAAAAAAAAGTTTACATAATAAATGAATAAAAAAATATTTTTATATTATTATACTTAAACATAATTAATAGATAAATTTTTTTTAAAAAATATCTAAATATAAAATTACTTTTATTTTTTAAGAGATCTTTAAAAAAATATATATTTTTCTTAGAAATTCAGGCGAACAACTCCTGACGCTTTCATTTTATTTCATGAATTTCGTCCATGTATGTTATTTATGAATTTGGTCTCATTCGGTTTGTTACCTAATTCAAAATGAGAATCTAAAAAATTGTTAGTGATTACACTTTATGTATTCCTTGTATACTCCTACTAAAAAATTAATTACAATCATAAATTAAATGGCTAATTTATGTTGCTAATAGAAAATGATCTAGGTAATACGATTTATTATAATCAATAAAAATGTGATTCGATAGTATACTCTATGGATTAAATACTTATATTTAATAGAAATTAAATCTCTGCATTACTTGGACTTAGAAGGGTTTAATTTGATCTAGTTCCAATGTGAATTGCTTTTGAGAATTATAAAATTCTGATATTTTGGTGGTTGGAATTGTTTTATTAGGAGAGGATAAAGATCCCGGACGATAAAATGGTGTATTATGAAAATCTTGCGGAGATGTACGTTGGAGATGATGTATCCCCAGATTTCTATGGTTGGGTGTTTCCGAAATGCGACCATGTTGCTGTCGGAACCGGCACAGTGACACACAAGGCAGACATCAAGAAATTCCAGCTGGCAACAAGGAAAAGAGCAGAGGATAAGATCAACAGAGGCAAGATCATCCGAGTGGAGGCGCATCCCATCCCCGAACACCCCCGACCCCGAAGATTATCAGGGAGGGTGGCCCTTGTTGGGGATGCAGCCGGGTATGTGACGAAATGCTCTGGCGAAGGGATCTATTTTGCGGCAAAGAGTGGGAGAATGTGCGCTGAGGCTATCGTGGAAGGATCGGAGAATGGGAAGAGGATGGTGAATGAAGGGGATTTGAGGAAGTATTTGGAGAAGTGGGACAAGACATATTGGCCGACGTACAAGGTGTTGGATGTGCTTCAGAAGGTGTTTTATAGGTCGAATCCGGCACGGGAGGCGTTCGTGGAGATGTGTGCTGATGAGTATGTTCAGAAGATGACATTTGATAGCTACTTGTATAAGACAGTGGTGCCTGGGAATCCATTGGAGGATCTCAAGTTGGCCATTAACACCATTGGGAGCTTGGTCAGAGCAAATGCTATCAGGAGGGAGATGGACAAACTCAATGTATGATCAGTGATCAATCACAATATACTCATGTTATCTATGCCCCTATATATCATTGTCGTCTTGATATATACAAGTGATTATACCTATAAGCAATAGCTTTAAAGTTTACCGCAATCCAATTATCGGCTCTTGGCCACGAGGTTTACCCCTTACAACAGTGGAATGGTAACTTATTTCTCTGAGATATTTAGTGATATTATCATTAAAACTTAAAAGTGATACTACCATTTCTTGAAGTTTAAGTAAGGATATTTTACATGATACTTTAATATTTTGCAAAAATGTAAACACTTAATTCATTTGAAAAAAATGACATTAAGTTGATGTAAAACTGTAGATGAGACTAATCATGAGTATCTATGCAATGCTCATGTATAAATGGAAAATTACAGGAGTTAATTATGTTATAAACCAACTCTTCTATACATGTGTTTGAATAAATAATTTCATAACAAATTTTATTATAAAGAAATTCAATGCTAAAATAAGACAAATTAGTTTACTTCAAAATAATAAAAAAATTTATTGCAGACTAAAGTGTCTAATAAAAAACAATCATACTATATGTACTCAGAAAAATTAACCATTAAATTACTTACATCTATAAAATACATATTAGAATATAAAATATATAATAAAAATAAACTAAACACTACATATATTTATACATACATATATATTAATTAATTTAATAATTAATTTTGATACATGTATAACATTTTTTATTCCAAATTTAAATACGTATTTGACAACTAATTTAAATATTTACTCTTTATAAGTAATTACTTGTTTCTTTTTCTAGTCTATACCCTTCCTTTGGTTAAAAGTATGACTAAAATAATAAATATAGTTTACCAAAAAAAATTATAGAATGATAACATAAAATAATAAATTTATGGATTTTTAAATTTGGGAGAATTTAGAATGACAGAATTTTCCAGTTTGATAATCTTACAAGAGTAAGTGAATAACACACTCCATGGATACGTGGTTTGTTGAGAATTCGAATCAAAGGGTCACGTCTCTGCATTCCTCCAATTCAATTCCTCATGACGGAATATCAATTAGCAACCACGTGACCAAATTCTTTGGACTTAATCAAACATTCACATTTGTGATCTTATACTTACAGCATTGCAACAAAATATAAAGTAGTTGCATTAGGTTTTACTTATAACATAGCATTCTCACCATATAATAAAACCAATCATAGAGGTGAGTATAACTTGTACACAAATTAAACATGAAGTTGAATAATCTGGCACTACTTGTTGTTCTAGCAGGGACCATTTTGGGAAATGAAATAATTAGAGGATGTGAAATGCAAGACTGTGCAGTTCATATTTGGTGACTCCCTCTCTGATGTTGGAAACAACAAAAGCCTTAATAGAAGCCTTGCTCAGGCAAGCCTCCCTTGGTATGGTATTGATTTTGGTAACGGATTACCAATGGACGATTTACTAATGGCTGGTTGCCGATATTATTGGTAATTATTTTTGATATTGATATTATTTCTTCCAAAAATTTATGTTGATAGGAGAAGGCACATAAATAATAATATTTTTAATAATTTTAATTTTTGTTTTGTTATTCAAAATAACTGTCACTTTAAAATTTTGATAATAAAATGATTAGAAAAATATTTGCTGACCGAATTATATACTTTTAGGTGACAATACTGGCCTCCCTAGGCATCCTGCATTCCTAGACCCATCTTCAACCCCGGAAATTATTCTAGAAAATGGAGCGAATATGCTTCTGGTGGTGGTAGCATTTTGAATGAAACTGGGCAGTATTTTGTGAGTTCCAATGTTAAGTTGCATTCTTATTGCTATAGTGTATGTTATATATGTTAGCCATTTAGAATGCACATTTATAAGATAATTGTGCATGTTTGTAGATCCAGAGGTTTTCTCTGTACAAACAAATTGAGCTGTTTACAGGAAGCTCGATATGTTGTTGCATTAGGGAGCAACGATTTTATCAACAATTACTTGATGCCTGTTTACAGTGATTCATGGACTTACAATGATGACACATTCATGGACTACTTGATAGGAACACTTAGAGACCAACTCAGGGTTTATTTTATTAATTAATTTAGTTTAATTATTACTCTAACACAGAAAACAATTTCTTTTTTCCGAAATTCTGTCAGCTAATGACAAAATTCTCGTGAAAAAAAAAAATCATGCGTACTATTTTATGAGGTACAAATAAATATAAAGACTGTAGTTAATATATGTCTTAACGATACATGATAAGATTATGTGCTATTTCTCCATCGGCGATCCACACCTCCTCTATTTATGCGCGCCTCCTTCGTCTCGGGTCTTCTTCCTCTGCCACACTCCTTCACAGTCTCTGGTAAATCTGCTTGCACAACTATATATGATTGAAATTTTTTTGTAATTTGAATGTAATTTGGATGTGCTAAATCCTAATTTTATATGTGTTTATGTTATCTAATTAATTGTAGATGTGTTTGTGTATCTATATAATTACGTACAAAGTTTGTGAGATCAAACAGTGAGTTTGAGTATTTGTTTCAAATGTATTATGCTTGTTATTTTAGATGTGTCATTAAATATCTAATTTTTACTATTTTGTTAATTTTCGATTTAAAATGTTAGTGTAGTTTTAGATGTCTAATGATCTAATTGTAAATATATTCATGTTAATATTAGACGTGTTTAAGTTTTTGATGTGTCATTTTTAATTATGTGAGTTTTAATTATTTGCAGAGAAATATTTATATAATTAATTTCGTTAGGAAATCAAGAGGGTATAGCCAACAATAAGCCAACAAGCATATTTAAACTACATTCTATACTAATTAATTGTTATTAATTATTAATTATTAATTATTTAAATTTTTTTTTAAAATATAAAATTAATGATTATTAATTACTTTTTTTACTCTAATTCATCTTTTACCATTTATTACGCAAAGCCTAATTTCTCTTTTAAGAAAAAAAGGTCCAAACTCCAAAAAAAATTACTAAAACATAAGATAAAGAATCATTCAAATTCTAAAAAAAAAAAATATACAAAGCATAGAAAAAAGAATCATCCAAATCTTACGAAAAAAACATACAAAACATAGGAAAAAGAATCATCCAAAACTAATAAAAAGAATCATCCAAAATTTAGGAAAAAGAAACATAAAAAACTAGTTAAAAGAATCATTCAAACCAAATAGGAAAGGAGAAGAAGAAGAGTCGTAGGGTGACCGGCGACGACATCTTGAACAGTGTTGCATGGATGGTGGGAGACTCTTGGTGGCGCATTGCGAGGAGGAAGCAACGGAGGCCGCTCATCGCAAGTGGAGGAGTCGCTATAGATCGGAGTAGTTGATCGCGCGTCGCGAATAGGGGACTAGCGGTGGCTGCGTCGCAACGGATGGGGGCTGCGGCAGTGCAGATGCGTCGGGTCGGTGGACGACAGCGTCGACCAGAGAAAGACAGCGATGGGATGCGGCTGCGCAGCATGACGAAAGATGCGACGGTGGTCGATGGACGGGGGAGTAAAAAATATGTGGAGATAATGGGCTTGTGGAGGGAGATTTTTTACTGTTTCTAAATAAATGGAAAGAAATTAAGTTTTTTATGAATTGCTTTTATTGTGTATTATAAATGTGATTAGGATAAATGTAGAAAGAATTTTTTTAAATTTTAAATTTTTATTTTTAAATTTTTATTTATTTATAAAATTTAAATTATAATAGAATTGACCTATGTTGGCTTATAGAGGAGTTATTTTCTTATATTTTTTCTTATACAATTAAAAGATGCTTGAAGTTTGGATAATTTACCTCAAAACAAAAAAATTCAAAGGAACACTAAAGTGATGCACAGAGAAGTTGAAAGAGAAAGAGATTGAGAATTGAGAGACACGGTGTGGTGTGAGATTATTAAAGGAGAGAGAAAATAAAAAATAAATAATTTTTTTAATTTTTTAAATAATTTAAACTATAAAATAGATATTTAAATTAATTAAATAATAATAAATTTTAAAAATTAGGAGATATAATTAATTAAAAATTAAAATAATATAATATTAAATTTTAAAATTGAGTAAAAGATAATATTTAAAAGATGAGTAGCATTTTTATGACTTAATTTAAGATTTTAATATTTTTTTTCTAAAAATAAAAATATATTTCATATAAAATTTGGTAAATGAAATACAGAGTCCATGTCAGGACAAAAATAATGAATGATGGAGATCTCTCAAATAAATCACACTTAAAAAGAAATATAACAGTGAAAAATAAAAAAAAATGTAAAAAGTGAAAGTAGATTTTTTTTCCAGAGAATAAGATTTGTGAACTAACTTAATGAGAAGCTACATGGAGGCGTTGAATCTCTCAAAGGAGTTTATTAGAAGCATCGAGAATAGAAGTTGGGACAGTATTGGTTCTTTCAAAAACAAAAAAATTCCTAACTTTCCAACAGTTCCAACATAGAACAGCAAGCAGTTGTTAGTTCCGATTATCACTACCCATTGAATGAATCTGCTCCGTCGTGGTGTTCCACCAAGACCAAAATTCAGTAATTGGATGGGTGGGGAGACATATACTCAGAGAACTATTGGACCAAGCATCTCTTATAGCTGGACATTGCATAAGACAGTGAGGGATTGTTTCATCCTCTTCTTGGCAACGCGAACACAGTGCCGGTGTTGCAGAAAATCTCCGGTGAATCTGGGCTAGAACCAGAAGCCAACCATGAAGGCACTTCTAAATAAATAGTTTGATTTTGTGAGAGAGCTTCATCTTCCAAAGGTTGATCCAGGGGATTTTTTGCTGCATAGACAGAATTCAAGCGGAGGGTGTAAGAATAGGTACGTCACTCTATAGCCTAATATGGTATCATACTTCTTTTGTTTGTTCAGTTCCCATCGGAGTGTGTCATCTCCACCTTCAATTTTCAAAAATAGAATTCTAGTTGAAATATCACTTTGAAAGATCTCTGTAATTAACAGCTGATTCCAAATTCTTTCTTCAATAATCAGGTCTTTTATTCTGGAAGCAACAATGGCCGAGTGTTGAATATTTATTGGCGCAGCGAATGGATTTGGGAGAAGCAATCATGGGTCATCAAACGTACGAATGTTTATACCGTTACCTATTCTCCAGGTAAGTCCCTTCTCCACCACATTTCTACCTTGCAAAACACTTCTCCATCCCTAAGAAGGGAGTGGTCCAAGTTTTGCATTTAGAATATTTTTATTTCTGAAATATTTACTTCTGTAAATTCTGGCCAATAGAGAATTAGAACATGTTGCTATTCTCCAATACTGTTTGCCTAACAGAGCAAGGTTTTGAGCCTTAAGGTCTTTAAAACCAAGATCTCCTTCCTTTTTGGGCGGGTCATAGTGTCCCATCTAATCCAGACCAGTCGTCTTTCATTTTTTTTTTTACCCCACCAGAACTAAGTCAGTAAAGAGTGAATATAGGAAATTAAACTGTCTGGTAATCTGAAGCAGGAGAGAGTGTAAATGGGGATGACCTTTTCAATTGCCTTTAATAAAACTAATCTTTCCCCTGCAGACAATAGGTTATGCTTTTAACCTTGAATTCTTTTATGTACCTTCCTTAACCATGTTAAAAGTGGCTCTCTTTGATCTATTAACAACAGATGGCAGCCCAAGATATTTATCTTGAGCTCCTATGTGTGAAATGTTTAAGGAGATAGCCAAACGAGCACGAGAGTCAAGAGGAGTGTTATGACTGAAAAAAAACTGCAGACTTGCCAAGATTAACTTTCTGACCGCTAAAGCATTTATACGTAGTTAATAAATCAAGGATATTTCCACAAACAGTTGAATTAGCCTTACAAAAAAGAATAGAGTCATCTGCAAATAGAAGATGATTGACCTTAGGACAACGCCTGTTAATCTGAATGCCCTCAATGAGACTGTTTTGTTCTACTTTGTGCAGTAAAAAAGAGAGACCTTCTGCACAAAATAAGAAAAGATAGGGAGAAAGAGGATCTCCTTGGCGGAGACGTCTTTGTGGTTTGAAAAAATCATAGGGTTGTCATTCCACAATCACAAAATAAGAAACAGTCATCACTAGTTCACGAATCCAAATAATCCAAAGGGATCAAATCCTATTTTCTCCAACATAAACCACAAAAAGTTTCACTCTACTCTGTTGTAAGCCTTACTCGTATCCAATTTGAGGGCCATCTCATGTTCCAGACTTTGTTTTTTGTTCTTGAGGTAATGCATACATTTATGGGCAATTAAGATATTATCAGAGATCAGTCAACCTTTAATAAAAGTACTCTAAGAAGGACTGATAAGTTTATGCATTATTCCTTGAAGTCTGTGAACTATAACTTTAGAAATAATTTTATAAACAACAAAAGAAAGGCTAATTGGTCTCACTTGGAACATATCTTTAGCATTTGGAACTTTTGGGATCAGACAAATTTGTGTGTGGTTGAAACTTTTTAATATGCGATCTCCCGTAAAGAACTCGTTAACTGCCCGAAACACATCACCACTAACGATGTCCCGGTAATGTTAAAAGAATTTAGCTGTTATCCCATCATCTCCTGGGGCACTCTAAGAGTAAACACTAAAAGTAGCCCGTTTGACTTCGTCTATAGTAATCAAACGTCTAAGCCTTCGGTTCAAGAAAGTTGTAACCTTAGGCTCAAAGTCAATGAATAGCGGGTTTGGATCATTGTGACAAGAGGAGGAAAAAATATCTCTAAAATAAGATTCTGCCACTGCCGTTGTATCAGCATTTGAAGAAAGTAATTCGTCATAGTTTTCGGTCAAGTGCCAGATTTTATTCCCACGAATGTGCTTACAAAATTTCTGGTGAAAGTAACTAGTATTTTGATCTCCCGCCTAAAGCCATTTGACCCTAGACTTCTCATTCCAATATAATTCTTTATTATGGAGAACCTTTTCTAGTTTGCTTTCTAAATCTGAGATGATATTACCTCCATGGATCTCTGCTGCCCGAAACTCCTCTAATTGAGATTGAAGAGAATTGATTTTCTCTTTAGAGTTCGTTCTATTAGACTGCTGCCATAAGATAAGATTGTGTCAACACTTCTTCAATTTTTGAAATAAAATAATCATGGGGCTGCCTTCTATTCTCTCCTTCCATAACTCATTCACAATTTGTCTTACCTCATCACTAGAACACCATCATTCTTAAAATTTGAATCTCCGTTTAGTTCTCTCTGTTCTCAATCAGTGAGAAGAGTAGCATGATCAGAACCTGATTCAGAAAGCCAAGGAACAATAGTATTAGGAAATAGTTGATTCCACTCAGAACCAACCATCACACGGTCAAGTAATTTCTGAATTAAATCTGGACCAGACCTCCGATTTGACCATGTAAATGGTCTGCCTACCATTCCAATATCCATTAGAGAGCTATCATCAATAAACAAATTAAAGGTTTCGATAGAAGCTGATGACTTCACTCCCCCGCCCACCTTTTTGTTCTGGTTAGAAATAGCATTAAAATCACCCATAATTATCACTCGTCCTTGAAATGCTTGAATAATAGGTTAAATAGTCTCATACTGTACCGCCTACCTTGATCATGAGAGGTCAAATGAACTCCAATAATACCCCAAGAAACATTTGTGCCAACTTTCACCATTGAGGCCACAATGTAAAAGTTGTCATAACTAATAATCTGAACATTGCATCTCTCTTTTCATGCCAAAACAAGGCCACCGGCAACTCCCGATGAATCCACAATGAACCAATCTTTGAAACAGCAAGATTTAAGCTTTGCTTCTACTTGTCGAGGTTGGTTTTTAGTTTTACAGAGAAAAAACAATCTCGAGAGAGTGAAATTTACAAATCACTTTTAAATTGTTGTCTGGAGTCTCTCCAAACTCCGACAATTCCAAATTGGTAGCTTCACTCCATTTTAAGACTCCAATTGTTTGCTTTTTTATTTATTCGAAGTGAAATTATTATACACTATATAGTTTTTATGTTGATTTGTCTCATTCACAAGAGCTTATTTTTCTGGATGAATCATTCGCAAGAACTTGTGAGCCTCCTTTTTTTGGTAAAAATTTGCGAGGCTTTTTTTTATTGTTTATGATATTTTTTAATTTGGCAGTCCAAAAATTAATTCGTCCTAAATCAAAACTTTATTTAAAGGTTTATCATTGATCAATAAATTACTGTATAGCATATACACAAAATAAAATTTAAATTTTTAACATTTATTTAAATAGACTAATAAATTAATTACTAAACCAACCCAATTTAATTACTTGTGAGTCTCTTTACTGTGAAGGCATTAAACATTGCCCATTTACGATTACTTTAAGCCCATTGTAAGCAAAGGGATTGCTTTAGAAAAAAAAAATGGAAATTCACGTCCAAATAAATAAATAAATAAATGGTGAATAATGAGATTTTACAAAAATAAAAGACAATGTTATATTAGTTATACCAATTTTGGACGTCTTTTATTTTTAATATTAAAAATAAAAAATACTAAATAAACAATTTATTTTTATAATTAAATTTAATTAAATTTTTTCTTTCTTATGTCTCTCTTTTTTTTTATTTTTCAACTAAAATTTTTTATTATTAATTTTTAAATTATTAGATCAATTTAATTGAATTTAGTTATTAAAATAATTTAATCATATAAGTATCACTGTAAAAATAATTGCTCAAAAGTAATAAAAAATAAAAAATATCTTTTATACCATAAAAGGATGTGCAAAAGAAATATATAAAAAATTGTTCTAAATATAATTTATTTTCACAAAATGCATATATATATATATATATATATATATATATATATATATTTGAAATAATAAAAGCTCCTTTTGGAGGAAACTCAGATCTGACTAAGTTCCCATCTTTGACTTTTCAAGTTGAAATAACATTTGCTGAAAATGAAGTTTGTTTAGTTTTAAAAAGATACTCAATGTTATTTTTTATGGAATAAGCATGAAACCATTCAAAAAAATGAATATGCATTCTAACATCATTTAAAAATTTGTAATATTTTTCTTTGAATGATGAGATTTGAGAAGCTGAATAAATACGTAATACCATTCTCTTTGGAGGTCATACTCTTCAGAGTTAAGGTTTTTACGTAAGGCTTCTCTGTTTATAACAAATTCTGTGTTATTCATTTACCATTCAAAGAAGAATATGTTGGAGATTGATGAGATTGATGAGAAGATTCAACTTCAAATTCTACATCATCATCATCTTCTTGGTAAACTCCTTGAGAAATATTTGAATTATTTTGTAATCCGGAAATATGTATTTCAGAATTGGCCGGTTTCGACATTTTTGAAAACTGAGATTGGGAAGTTACTGAAAAAGATCTTCTTGCTGAAGCAAAATCATTAGATGTTCCTGCTTCAGATCTAGAGAAAATTGCAAATGGTTTTTTGAGTTGCCATTTGTGAGATAAGTTTGGTAAGGTCTATTTCATCTTCATTTGAGCTGTCACATATGTCAGCCCAGGATTTTTTATGGAGCTTTGCAAGGCCTGCATCTTGTAAGGCCAACAAGGTTTGGATTGGGAAGGCATAATCTGCCTTTGTTTGTTTGGCTGTTTGACTACTTGGAGGTTGAGTAGATGACTCAACTTTATTTTTTGTGATCTGAGTAGATGACCTAGTCGGCTTTTGGGTTATAGGGGAAGGTTGTTGGGTAGATGACCCAGTTGGGGTACTTGACCCAGATTTCTTAGACAGCCCAGGAAGGGCTAGACGAATACCTCTGCCTCTTACCGAGGCTAATGTTGCCTTTTTAGGCATCTTTCCCTTGATTATCTCCCTGCAAATGTTTTGGAATGGCTCGGTCAATTGACCATGACTGAGGGAGGTCAATTTCATCCCATCTTATGAGCCTTGGGATCATGACGTTGGCCTTTGTCATGTCTGTGACAAACAAAGTGGTTTCACGATCTTGGGACTTAAGAAGGACTCTAGAGTTACAAGTGTTCATGACCTTGTATTGAATCCTATAGATTAAAGCAGCTGGAATGGAACCTTCTTTCATGTTGAGACCATGAATTCGGATGTTTAGGAAAAGAGAGTCAAGAATGTTAAGATCTAACAGGTTGACCGTTTTGTTTGGGAAACAGTTGAAGTAAACTGGATCGTGTCCAAGACTTATTTCAACTGTTCCGATTAAGGAGTCTTGGAAGTCATTGTGTCTAATGTCTCTAAGACACATGAGGATAGAGGCATTCAAACCTTCTCGGATGAGTGGTTTGACTGCAACTTGGACACACCCTATGTGAAGATATCTGTAGTGACGGGCATGTTCTCTAACTGATTGTTTGGTCAGAAGATGAAATTCCTCACCGAAATCGGGTCCTAGAGGAATATTATTTTCAGCGATTTTGATGATATAATCAGATTTTCTCTTATTATCATCAGGGACATATAACTCATCTTGTGGGATTTTGGGTATTTCCCAATTGTCAATGGCTTGATTGATATCTTCGAAGCAAACTTCTTCTTCAAAGATATTGTGTTTGGGGGAAAGTTTCTCAGGACGAGCAACTTTCTCAGTGAGGGGATTGGAAGAAGAGTGGATCGGAGAGGAGGAAGAAGAAGACGTTGAAGAAAAGGAAAGGCGTCTAGAGAGAGACCGGAAGAGTTTAGACATGATTTCAAAAAATCTGATATCGTGGCCCTCCTTTGGTTCAGAGAGAACATATATATTATCACTAAACTATCACTCAAATTTTTGGATCTGGGTTTTTAACTCTTTTTTTTTTAATCCTTTAAATCTATAGCCACCAGGAGTTCTTACGTTTGGACCATTATCACTCTCAGGGACATCATCAAATTAGCCTTACTGCCCAAACTCCAGGGTCTTACTGCTACAGCCTCTTTGAGTGATAAGATTAAACGGCCTGTACTTCCAGATTTAAAGTATTGTTTCTTATGTACAAAATGAACAGTAAATAAGAACATGAACAGTAAAACCCCAGATCCATGAATCTCAGAGATAGTTTAATGATAATAGGTATATTCCTACTTCCCCATCAGGCTCTGATACCAGATGGCCCTGAAGTGGATCAAGGAGGTAAAGGGAAAGAAGGATAAAAAGTAATCGTCAGTATGAATGCAATATGATAAATGCAAGAGCAAGAAAGTAAATATGAAGTTAGATGCGGCGGTAGTCCGCACGCATATGCAGGTTAGTTATGTAGTTAGATGTGGCGGTAGTCCGCACACATATGCAGTTGCAGAAATGTAAATATGGGAACACGAAAATGAAGAACTGAACAAAAGATTTTTATTAAATGATTGAAAAAGGAAGAAGAGGGAAGAAGAGCTAGAGAGCTTACAAGGGGAACTCTCAGAGCTTCTCTCACTAACTTCTTTCTATGTTTTTTGTAAAATGAAAAGGGTGCCTTACAATGAGAATGTGGCCTCCTTTTATAATTGAGAAAGTTACTGTTTCTATAGTGCAGGTTATATTAACCGGAACTATTAGTACAGTACAAGTTGATACAACTTTGGGTTTTGCACATTTTGCTTAAGATCTATTCTTCTCCTAGATTGATTCCAAAGCAATCGTCTTCATTTTGATTGTAATCACTTGATGATTCTGCTGACGAAGTAGGGTCTTCTTTGATCATCTGCATGATTTGTTGAAGGTGTCTTGCTAAGGTTTCTTTTGATTGGGCTCCTGCAAGGGCTGCTACAATTTGGGCTTTCTGGTTAAGGAATACTGATTCTTCACGGTCGAATGGTTTGGTGAACTTGGGGTGCTCTTTGAACCAATTTCGAACTTTATCTGGATGGGCCATGGCGGCATCAAACTGAGTCCACCATTTTACATAGGCATTCCTTTGAAGCATAGGTGGTGCCTTTGGATGTTCTTGTTTGCCATACCTGTACTGCCATGAGAATACCCAGGCCAGGGAGAAAAATCTTAACAATAATAGGCTTAAGAAAAATCCTCCATTTTAAAACAACAATCTAGTGATTCGGAAGTTATTCAAAAGATTGACCAACTTTAAAATCGTTTTACTACTATCCCTGAAACTCCTACAAACTCTGGTGAATCTACTTCTCGTATCCAAACACGCTCATCTAAAGCTATTAATGCCCTCGGCCTTGAGTCCAATGAATCTTGCTCTGAGCAAAGTGATGATTCTGGCAAATCATCCCTCAAGATCAGCCCCATTTTGACCAACTCCCTAACCAAGTGGAAGGGTTTAACTAAACCCTCTACATATGGTCATAATCGCGTATCCGCTCCAGATCTAGCTCTCGAAGAAAGAGAACTAGGTTTTGTTAGCTTCAATGCCAATAATGTCTATGAATGGAATATAGATGGCAAAACGGAATATAATATCATGAGTATGCTTCAACATATGACAATGGTAGGCACAGCCTATCAAGCAGCCCATGAAACCTCTGAAGAAGCTATAGCCAATGTTATTGTTTCCGGGTTTAGTGGCCAACTGAAGGGATGGTGGGATAACTACCTTTCTGATAACCAAAAGCACTCAATCTTTTCTGCCATAAAAGTCAACGACCAGAACGAACCCATCATTGGTGAAGATGGGGAACCTATCCCCGATGCTGTCAATACCTTAATTTTTACCATAGCAAGCCACTTCATTGGTGATCCATCTCTTTGGAAAGACCGTTCTGCTGAGCTGCTTTCCAATCTCAGATGCAAAACTTTGTCTGATTTTCGATGGTATAAAGACACCTTTCTTACTAGGGTTTATACTAGAGAAGACAGTCAACAACTTTTTTGGAAAGAAAAATTCCTTGCTAGACTCCCCAAATCCCTTGGAGATAAAGTAAGGGACGAAATTCGTAACTTAACCCCAGATGGGATAATACCCTATGATGAGTTAAGCTATGGCCAACTCATTTCTTTTATCCAAAAGGTTGCCCTAAAGATTTGTCAAGATGATAAAATCCAAAGGCAACTTGCTCGTGAGAAAATCCAAAATCGTATCGATCTGGGAACTTTCTGTGAACAATTTGGTCTTCCTGCTTGTCATCCAAGGAAATCTAAAAGACCTTCCAACCGAAAAGTTTTTAAACCTAACCCTGAAAAGAATTTCAGAAGATTCAAAAGGGGTTTTCAAAAACCTAAAAATGAGACAGGTTTCCAAAAGAATTTCCAAAAGTACCCCCAGAAAAATCCCATTATTTGTTACACATGCAAAAAACCAGGACATGTTAGCAAATATTGTCGGTTAAAAGGAAAGATTAATAATCTGAACCTTGATCCTCAGATTGAGGAACAGATTAATAATCTTATGATCGATAGTTCAGATGATATCTCTGGACCAGAATCTTCTGATGATAATATCAACAATATCCAAGTTGATGATGTTGAGTCATCCTCAGATTCAGATATCAAGCAAATTAATGTTTTATCCAAAGATCAAGATCTCTTATTTGATGCTATTGAGGCTATTGACAATCCAGAACAAAAGAAAGACTTTCTTTTAAAACTAAAAAGATCTTTATAAAAGGAGAAAAAACCCAAAATTTGGTCCTTAACAATAAATATGATGTCAAACCTATTTTCAAAATTAGAAAAACAAGTTATTCGTCCCATAACCATTCAGGACCTCCAAACTGAGGTTAACAATCTTAAGAGATAAATCCAGAAAATCAAAAGAAATCAAAACGATCATCATCTCATTCTCTCGCAATTAGTACAAGAAGAAAAATCTGGTGATGAGGATTTTGGTTCTCTTTTAAACCAAACTGAGGGCTCTAAGGAACAAGAAAATAAAATTTCTAACGATAATGAGGTAAAAGAAATTTTGAGAATGTGGCCTCCTTTTATAATTGAGAAAGTTACTGTTTCTATAGTGCAGGTTATATTAACCGGAACTATTAGTACAATACAAGTTGATACAACTTTAAATTTTGCAGATTTTACTTAAGATCTATTTTTCTCCTAGATTGATTCCAAAGCAATCGTCTTCATTTTGATTGTAATCACCACTTGGTATATATATATATATATATATATATATATATATATATATATATATATATATATATATATATATATATATATATAGGGTAGTTGAATAGAATAGATTAGCCACCAATACAAGTTGTAGGAAAATGACCCAAAAGTTTTATATTATTTGGTTTAGTGACACGTAACGTTGTAGGATAGAATAACAACTTTATCAACCATGAAACCAAACATATCTCTACTTAAGATTCAATCAAGGAGATATCAACTCAAATAAAATACAAATACTGAACCAAAGTATGTCCTTTTTGTTGTCTTTTCTCATCCCTTTCTACAAAGTTTTTTTTCAGTGTTTAAATATTATTATTGTTATTATTATTATTAAAGTCTTATTAATAAAGGTTCTAATGATGTTAATATTACAATTAAAATATTTGGATTCTTTAATAAAGAATGAAATTACACAAAAAAATAAAAATAAAAAGTATAACTAAAATTTGTAGAGAAATTAGCAATGCACATAATGTCTTTAAACTTGTTTTGAGTGTCATTCAATTTATTTTTTAATCTGTTAGATAAATTTTTAATAATAAAAATAAAAATAATAGAAAAATAAATAAATTGTTTTAGAAATTATAATTTACATATTTTTTTAAAAATATTCATTACTTAAAATAATTATTTTCACATAGTAAATAAATAAACAAAATATTTTTATATTATTGTATTCAAATATAATTAATAGATAAAAAAATTTACATGAGATATTTATATATAAAATTATTTTTATTTTTCTAAAAAATATTTTAAAAAAATAATTTTAAAAATATATTTTTTAAAAAATTCATTCAAATAAATCTTTTATATTATTTATTTTTTTATAGAAAAAAAATAATCCACGCTATTTATTAAAATATAATTTTTACAATAACATGGTCGAAAAGGTTTACATAAAAAAATATAAGTTAAATATGAAATTTTAAGTTTTTATACATTAAAAAAAATCAAAATTTTCTACTTTTATCCTCCCAATCAATATCTTTAAAATACTTTTCACTTTTCAGTTACATCTCTATTATTGTTATTATTTTTATTATAGTAAAATAGTATATATTGGTGTTTAATCATAATTACGAAGCATACATTATAACTACAAGAATTTATTAGCCATTATGAACATATATAATGAAAGATTTTTATATAAAGCTAAATCAAATTGAGGAATAATCAATAAAAAAGTAAAAATATTTGATAACTAAAAAGAATTAATTAAAAATAGCTAAAATTTATATTATTTAGTATTTATTAATTATTGTAACAATTAATAAATGCTAAATAAGATACATTTTGATTATTGTTTTTCTTCGAAAATATTTGGTAAAAAAAATTAATATAATTTGTTTTATAATAGAAGAAATAATAAGGGAGTTAATACTCAAAATGGTCCCTGAAATTTTGAGACAGACTCAATTTGACTCTCGAAATTTTAATTGACTCAATTTAAATCCCTAAATTTAAATAAGTGATTTACGTTAGCCCTTCTGTTAATCTCCGTTAACGGCACGCTTACCTGGAACATTAATTAACACGTGGGCTTGACACGTGGCCTTATTAAATCTTGTTGACATAGGAAAAAATTTTTTAGACTCAATTTAACCCCCCCCTTTTAATGAATATAAAACCCTAACAAGTGCCAAATTCTCAAATTGATATCGTTGTTTGGGTGTTGGAGAAGATGATGAGGAGCACCAGCCAAGGTTCTAGAAGTTGCAACAGATCTCATTCACATGAAAGTTTGGATAGAAATTCAAATCGAGCTAGATCTGGAAAGGTTCCACACTGGTGTGTGGTTGTGGAATGTGTCCCGTTCTTTGTTGGTCTGAAACAAAAACAAATCCAGAGAGACAATTTTTTGGATGTCCAAACTATAATGTGAGTTCTTGAATTGCTTCCTTCTTGAATTTACATCTTCTTTTTGTAATACATGCATAATTTATTTTGGTTCTTGTTGTGATAGGCCTCTGGAAATAGATGGTGTAGACTTTTTGTGTGGGCAAATGGCATGGAAGAAGAAGACATGACTCGCAAACATGAAACTGAAAATAGCATTGAGTATTAGAAGATGAACGTGGGTTGGAAGATTAGTGCAATAGAAGCTGAAATTAGGATTTTAAAAGTATGGAATAGTATTTTGAGTTTTTTTCTTGTTTTGTTTGTAGTTGTAGCCATTGGCTATGCCTTGGATTAGGAAAGTGATGAATAAAATTGAATTAATGTCACTACAATTATGTTTTTTTCAATACAAATCTATTTTGTAAATTGTAAGTTTTGACTAAACCTACAAATTCAGTGAGGATATTACAAGTAAGTATGATTCTGTAAATTAAAAATTGTGACTAAACCTGTAAAAATAAAATGGTAAGAATAAACAAGAGACTGATTACATATCTGCAAATATCAATAATAAATTAACTTGTAATTTATCTACCAAATCTCTAAATTGCAAAATAAGTTATAATAATAAACATTGAATCTGATTTTATAGGTCAACTATAGTCATGACAATGACCATTATAACACATGATAAACCAAGAGTGATGTCTAGAACGTCATCATTACAGTCACAAAACAAAAGAGAGCCATTTAAAAGGTTCCAAAACAAAGCTCTATACAAAACATAACAAAAGGCATAAACAACCACTGACACAAATTTCAGCCAGAAAACAGCCACAAAATAACCTCAAAACAAACAACTTTGTATTATATTTATCAATTCATCCACAAAAGACAACATAATTTAATCTCTATTTCTTCCTTGGTGCTTTGAAGACCTGAGTGGGGACAAATTTCATAAATTTTATAAACTTTGACGATGTCCCAGAACTAGCTCCTTGCATTGATTCTACACCGGGAGTTGCTCTTCTTTTATGCGGCAGCTTATCCAGCCTTGTGAGTGGAGGTGTAGATGGAGGCACCTACATGTAATTAGAAATATTTGATAGATGATGAATAAACACATGATATTTTCATAAACGTAATTGATTAATGTGTTATATAACAGTACCTGCTCTATAATTTGTGGCTGTGAAATAGTGGGTTGGGTGATGTCAATCTCCAAAGACTATAGAACATCCACAATTTGTATACCAGCAGTTGTCGTAGCATCATCGGGTACATTTACATTACCTCCATCTTGGGATTTGGATTTAGCTACAACAGTTGCTACTGCAGCAAGAGCACATGCAATATCATCAGCTTTTCTATGAGCACAGCTTCTTTTAGTGTGTCCTTTAACACCGTAGTAGGTACAAGTAAATTCTTTGTAGATTCTCTTTAACTTTGTTGCAGTTTTAGACTTCTTACTGCTCGAAAGCTCCTCATCAGTGTCCTTTCTCCTTTTTTTCTTAAAGTTTCCTGGCCTTCTCCTAGTTTTAGGTGCTTGAGGTCTGTTGTATTCAGATTTTTTCTACAGTTCCTCACCCGATATTGGATTTAAGAAATGCATGTATGTAGCCCTAAATGCCTCCATAGTCAATCAATGATGACAAAAGTCTTCAGGATTTTTATTTATCCTTAAAATTGCTGCACATGCATGAACATATGGCATGCCTACAGATTCAAATTCCGATTGTCAAGAGTATTTTCTATCAGAGTCATCATGCATTGGATCATAAGCATCATAATGTAAACCATGGTTCTTCCCTAATACTTGTAACCAGTCCACCTCCTCATCAGAATTTTCTACTACAATTCCATCATCTTCCACTAACACTTTTTCTTTCCCCTGTTTTCAAGTAGACCTCAATGCATGCTTGAACTTCAAATTCCTCTTCCTTACTTTAGAAATTTCACCATCAATATCAGAGTCACTTGAGCTTTCAAATGGATCAGGCCTATATATGATATCTTCTACAGAATCATATGAGTCACTATTACTGCTGGTTCGGTCTCCATCATCCTAACTTTCCACTATTTTACTTGCTGATCTAGCAGATGATCTGATAATAGATTTAGTCTTGGTAGAATTCACTGAAGTGAATTTGGGTTGAGGCTTGTTTGTAGACTTAGTGATTGTGACTTTAGATGATGAAGGTTTGTTCTTGGGTTTGGGTTTGGGCTTGGGTTTGATGTTGGTGGTGGTGGATTTAGTTGAGGTGGGCTTGGATTTAGATAAGTTGTGTTTGGCTGGTGGATTAGGTTGGGCCTGAGTTGGTGATTTGAGTTGGGCCTGAGTTGGTGATTTGAGTTGGGCCTGGGCTGGTGGATCTTCTTGGTCCTAGACTAGTACTTCAAGTTGGGTCTGGACTGCTGGTTCTTTATTGAACTTTGTAGTTGAGACATCATTTGAGCTTCCTGTTGGATTTGGTATGGTGATAGGTGCATCCTTATCTTCTTCAGGAGCAATGGGAGTAAATTCTATTAACTCAGGTACTTCATTATCATAAGATTGGGAAACTCCATGCTCAAAATATAAGTAGACTCTTCCTTGATTCATTCTTGCAAGATAGCGCATCTCTAACAATTCCTTGTCATGTAAAAGTGCTCTTAATCTATTCTTTAAAGGTCTCCCAGGAATAAGCCACCAACATTTAACAATGTCAGCATAACCGAGCTCCTTGTAGTAATTCCTCAGTGAAAATACATCCAATTTACCTTCATCTAGTCCAGTTAATTCATCTGTATTGTCCATTTCGTAAACTATACTGCCATCATTCTTTGTAACAAAGCTGCCTCCGTAATGATATACAATGGTTATCAAATCACCCATCTACAAATATAATTCAAACAATTAACAAATTAACTTCAGTATCCAAAGCCTTTCATATCATGCTTTAGATGATTCTACATTAATATGCCGATCAAATTTTTTCAGAACAGAAAATATAAAAATTCATACATAAAATTTATCCGTGTAACAACAACTACACAATTTTTGGTTATCCATAATTAATAGTTCCGCATTATCACATTAACAAGCATAATCTATTTACTCATTCATGAATTTCTCATTTTATATTTCAGAAAAAAACATCAGATATTGAAATCATCTATAGACAGAAACTGGTACATAAAGAAGTGGTAGACTTCACTAATTTACATGTACTTTCTTTTCTATAACATAGTTAACGTTAATCATAATTAGCCTTTAAAAAAATTCTAACAGAAGAGGATCAATAACTAAAACTACAGTATGGTGCATGCGAGAGAATAAAGAAGAAGAATAAGAGTTTCCTTGTTTTGAGTGGTTTGATCATTGATGTTGTTAAATTTTAACCTCAGAATGAAAAATGCTGTCGTTTGAAGAGAGATTACGCGCCAAGGAGAAAACGACGTCGTTTAATAAGGCCACCTGTCAAGTCCACGTGTCACTTAACGTTTCAGGTAAGCGTGCCGTTAATGGAGATTAACAGAAGGGCTAACGTGAGTCACTTATTCAAATTCGGGGGTTCAAATTGAGTCCATTGAAATTTCGGGGATCAAATTGAGTCTATCTCAAAATTTTAGAGGCCATTTTGAATATGAACTCAATAATAAAGGGAAAAGATGTGTATTCCTAATTTCCTATCACATATTCTAATAATGTTACAATGAAAATGATGGCCATTTTCAGCTGCACTTTTTTTTAATCTTTTTTAATTTTGATATGGAGTAAGTAACGATGTATGACATAATTATGGGGATATAGGGTGTTTTATCAGGCTGTGATAATTGCGTCAAGCAAATCGGACGGTCCGATGGGAGGGAAAGTAATCGGACGGTCCGATTACAGTAATCGGAGGATCCGATTTATGTATTCTGAATTTTTTAAATTTTTTAATCATAAATTGGAGAGTCCGATTTGTGTATTGTGAATTTTTTTCAATTTTTTAAACACAAATCGGATGATCCGATTTATATACTCCCACAATTTTAAAAAATATAAAAAATTACAATGTTAAAATATATCACTTATTTTATTTTCATATCAAAATTGTTTAGCTTTTTTGTTTTGAATGAGAGCTAACATCTCAGTCAGAGGTATTGTCTCTGAAAATTGTGATGGAGATTTGATACTTCATTCTCAAGGAGGTCCATACTCCGCATAACATGCAAAAAAGTAGTGTTTATGAAGAAAAAATAAACAAATCTTTAATATCAGTGACATAAATATTTTCATGGTTTTTCTTTTCATATCTATATATGAAAGTCCCATGGGACTTCGTTGGATATTATTCACAAACAGAAAATCCATCAAAATACAACGATTTACATATAAATTAGATAGGACACCAATATAAAAAAAAAATTTTAATTGAGACAAATAAATAAAAATGTTTTCTAATCATTTTATCAATGTAAATTACTCATATATATATATATATATATATATATATATAATTTCATCCGAACAATATCAACTGAATCCTATAACTTATAAGCACTTGATAATTCGTTATTATTCTATGTAAAAACTAATTAATTATATATACTATAATTTAGACTAGTAATAAAATATTTAATTTTTGAATTCGTCGAAAAATCAGTTCATTTATTTATTTAAACACAAGCGTAAAACTTCAAGTTTTTATTTGTGTATGAAAAAGTATAAAAAATAACTGATTATAAACAATGTGAATAATAATAATAAAATAAAGGTATGATAAAATAAAAATAAAGAAAAGGTATGATATTATACATTTTTGTTACCAACTAAAAACAAAAAATAAAATTAAAAAAGTAAAATACTTCTACTATTACCTGATGTGGTCCACACGATGTTAAATGTGGCGAAAAGTCGTAGGCTAATCATTTTTATATTTTTTTCATATGCTACGCATTACAATTTAAAGAGTATTTTTCCACAGCTATATGGTAAGATGTGCATTAAATTTTGAACTAGTAAATTCAGTATGTGTTGAAATCTTGCAAATCTAGATTCAATTCCCTATAAAGGAATTTTTGTCCCAATATATATATATATATATATATAACTTTACATCCTTTGATGGGTATTATTCAATTCAATTTCTTAGTCATATGGTTCAGTGACCATTCTACATAGGTGACATGTGTATGATAAAGAGTAGTAATAGTACTTTGCCCCATAAAATTTAAAATTATTAGTAATAAAAAATCGCATAATGCATGCTTCATGTGATGATGATATATGATGCCTATGCCTTTGAGGACAAAACATTTGTGACAACAAAAGCTTTTGGCTTCTTCTTTGAATTGTAATTATTTAATTTATTTATCTTTGGCAATTAGCTTGTGTTCAATTGCAGGCTGAACGCCTTCTTTTTTTTTAAAGATGATTTCAAGAATATGATCTCGAATTGGTTTTATGAAAAATGCTTCTAGAAGACACTAATTAAAAATACTAAAAATAATATTTCATGAAAGGAATAATTCTGCTAATATATATAATAACTTGTCAAAATGTTCAATTCTTATTCTGATTGGGTTAATGATTGGTCAATTTTTTTTCTTGCTTTAGTATTTACAATTAAGATAGAATAATACTATTCATTCTTTGAAGTAGTTGTAAAATATATATAAATATTGAGAAAAATAATAAATTATTTTTGGTAATACATAAAAATATGTTAGTAGTAAAAAATTATTTTTAAATATGTAATATATGTCATTAATATTTATTTATTTATTATAATTGAAGTGATTATATATGATATAAAAAATAATATGTAGGTTAACTAATATAATTTTGTAATATGTATGTTCTTTTGGAGGGAAAAATACTATAGTAATTATATATCTTTACCATAAGCGTAAATTGTTTTGGAGCTAATTAAATCCCATACTTTCTAGTCACCAAAAAAAAAAAAAAAAATCCATACTTTCTTTGCAATAATTCTGGTAATAACCTTTTAGGCAAGAAACAAGAAATTTTAGTTTTACTTTTTCTCCATTATCACCCTTTTGCAAAAAGTGTGTTTTTGCATTTAGATTTTCAACACATCATTTCTTGATCCGCCATCACTTTAATTTGTTCTAGAAAATTCAGTTAAAAGTCATTGTTATGTGTTGAAATATAGTGTGTGTTAGTTCCTCTTTTTATCATTGTCATTAATTTAATTGTATACGTGATTTTATTTGTTAACGTGTTTTTCCCACCTTTTAGTGAAAAAAAAAAGGCTCAACAAAAGGGTCTTGGTACCGTGGCTTAATTTGGTTTATATCTTAATGACGACAAGGCCATAAATTATTCCTTTTGAATATGAGTTGTTTAACCTTTTTCACAATTGTTTTTCATTTTTTTAAAAAAGAAAAAACATTATTTTTTATAAATATAATTATATTACTATATATATTTATATATAATTCAATTGGTTGGAATCCCAAATTTATTTAATAGTAAATGATAATATATATCCCATACATAATATGAGATGTTAAAAGGAAATAAAAAAATGTATGTTAGGTATACAAAATATTTTTTTACCCTTCATCACATATATACATAAGAATATTTACTTTGTGCTATTTTAAGATTTGAATCTATTAACATTTATTATTGACTTATAATCTCATTATTTTAATCCTAATTTAGTTAGAAGGTGTGCATGCTGATTTAGATATTAATTAAAGGGAAGGGATGAAGATAAGTAATGTGATAATGACCCTTTAACTCTAGCTTAGCTTGATTGTCTGCCATCTTTTTATATTTTAATCTTAATTTGTTGAGTTATGTTGATGTGTAGCTCATTCGAACAAGGAGAAGGGTTCTTTCAAAATTTTTTATTATCAACTGTTTTAGAACTTTATAGAATATCACCAATTTTACATGATTTTCTCGTTAATTATTTCTTATCTCTGGAACACTAATAATCTTCTTATATAAAGCTCCTTAAAAGGCGATTTAAATTGAACAACCCTCAATTTGTTTTGCAAGTTATGCTTCAATACATGGTAGAAATATGACAATTTTTTTTAATAAAAAAATGTTTTGTATGTGAACACCCACAAAGTTTTGCATACAATTCTAACCCATATATCATTGCACACCTTTGAATTTCATTATATAGCTCTAAACTAATTAATTGTTACCCGTTAAATTATATTCATGATTTTAAAATTAATTATGTTAAGTATATATTAAAATTAATTACCAAAATTAATTATCGATATAAAATATATATTAAAAATAAATTTTAAAATATAATTAATTTAAATATACAAATAGTATTTTTATTTTAGAAATTGGATACGCTCTCATTTTTGAATTAATCACCAAATTTAGTACCTAACAATGCAAATGTAGCCGGCATCTATCACCGTAACACAGATAATAACTAGGGTTATTCTATATTATCTGTATTTTTTTTAAGTTTGGTCAAAGCAATGCATAGGAATTTAAAGTTTATTCAAATTGTGTAGTCTTCTCTTTATAATTCATTAATTCTATCATTGTATTAGGTTTTTTCAATAATGTCAACTTTTTTTATATGCAATGCTAAATCAATTACACCTTGTATTGCCATTTATACCAGTCAAATTTTTTATTTACGCTAGAAGGAGGGCTTGAACCTCCGACCTTGTGGTTAACAGCCACACGCTCTAACCAACTGAGCTATTCCAGCTTGTTAAAAATAAATTTCAAAGAAAATATTCATAATGTAATAAATAAATAAAGAGAATGAAAAAGTAGTAAATTGAATAATGGACGAACTGAAAAACCAACGACAAAACGGCTCCCACAGTCTCATTCTCTTCTCTCTTTCAGTTTCCTTCTTCCTTCGCTTTCTCTCTCAACACAAGAAGCTCAATTCTATTCATATATATACATAACCTTTCACCAAACAACAACCACCACATTTCACATTACATGCACCCAACAACAACACCTTCTTCTTCTTCATGGCGGGTCTCTACTCTTCTTCGCACAGACCCACCTATTCTTCTTCGTCTTCGGCTTCTTCATCTTCGTCTTCAAGGCTTCTCCTCTTGCTCACGGTGCTGCCACTCACGTTAGCCTCCTTCGCCTTCGTTCTCCAATGGCGCGGCGGAGTCACCGACCCTCTCTCCCGCTGGTCCCCCGATCAGCCAGACTTCCCCGGTATGTCGTCCGACGCCGACGGAGGAGCCAACTCCCATCCCGCCGGAACCTCCCACCTCCAAAGCGCCAGCTCCGACTGCGCCACCATCCTCCTTGGCCACTCCTCCAATAACCACCCTTCCTTTCCGTACTTCCGCGACTGGAAGCTCGATTACTCCTCTGATCTCAGGCCCAAGGTTTTGTTCTCAATTCGAGATCCAATTCCATCGTCGTTTTGCTTTGCTCTCTTCTGCGTTTTAGTCTCAATTGTGATCGTTGCTTTCGGTTGACCCTTGCTTTGGATCTATCTGCATAAACCCCTTTTGGAAGATTGAATTTTGAAATTTCCGTCTCATCAATTTATGATTTTATTATTATATTTTTTTAATCTGCTTGATTGATTCATCAGTGAAGTTTAAATTTTTTCGTTAAAGAAAAGCTCTTTTTTTCCCCTTGGTGTGGCAGATATGCATAACAACGAGTACTTCAGCTGGTTTGGAACAGACTCTGCCATGGATCTTCTATCACAAGGTCATTGGAGTTTCCTCTTTCCTCCTTTTCGTGGAAGGGAAGGCTGCATCACCTAATGTATCTAGAGTCCTCGAAAGCATTCCTGTGAGTTCAAGCAATCTCTATCTTGCATTTTAAATTGTTATTATTAACTTTTTTAATTCAATTAGTACTGTTGTATCAGTAATCAATTTGTTTTTATGATTTTGGTTATGGCTATTTTAATTTATGCTTTGAACCTTTTTGATGCTCAAATGAAACGTCTTTTTCTTGTTTCAGGGGGTTAAAGTTATATATAGAACTAGAGAGTTAGAAGAACAGCAAGCTAAAAGGTATGCGTGTTCTACTTTGGAAACTTTTTTTTTTTTTTAATTTTTGGTGTAATCAATTTTCTTTCTTTCTTATTAAATGGCCTTTTCCCCTTTGGTGGAGCCACTGACTGTTTAACAATCATCATGATTGAAACAAAACGTAAAGAACAAGAAGTTTTGAGCATTATTGACCAATTTGCCATGTAGACTTAATGCTACCTTTTTTTTTTACTGGGTTTAACGTTTAACATGTATTGTGGATCTGGCTTGGCTTATTATTCTTATTCTCTGTAGATTTGTCCCCATAGATTTGTGGCAGAGACATTTTAGTTTGCAAATATTCTAGTATGTTTTATCTAGTCATGATAAATGTAACGGTTTGGTAGTTTCTACTGGAAAATTGAAAGATTGAAGCTTTCAATGCATTAAAAAATTTAAAAGCTTCAATCTTAGGTAATGTTAACAAGTGCCATAAGCCAAATAGTAATATTTGTGAGCCAAACCCTAAAAGTAATAGTAATATTACTGGATTGTTATTGTGAGCTAGTGGTTACTTGTCCTAAATGCAAAATGTTCCAATCTATTGTCGCCCCACAACAAAGGAAGCCAAATACAACCGCCAGACTGCTCTCTTTATTATGGAATGCTAAATTGTGATATAAACAGCCCATTTAAGATAATGTTATCAGTTTCTTCCTTAGTGTGGATTCTTTAGATTCCGATGTTCTTAATGTTTATGCACACAGGATTCTGCTTTTTTAAATAATGTGCCAAATCTTTTGTAATCCCTGTGTTAATAAGTATTTTGTTACCTACCAGTCGAATATGGAATGAGACTTGGTTGGCTAGCTTCTTCTACAAACCATGCAACTATGAGTTGTTTGTGAAGCAATCTTTGAACATGGAAATGGCTATTGTCATGGCAAGGGTATGGTTTGTTTTCCTTGTGCTGAATTATTATCTCTATATAAGTATATATGATATTAATTCCTTGAAGGTCTTACCTTTTTACGATGCTGTTATATTCAGGAGTCTGGAATGGATTGGATCATTCATCTGGACACTGATGAGCTAGTATATCCAGCAGGAATACAGGAGTACTCTTTAAGACAGTTGCTATCTGATGTTCCTGGAAATGTTGATATGGTTATTTTTCCAAATTATGTGAGTGCATGTGTTTTATTTAAGATTCTGAAATTACTATCATTCGACTTAATTAGATGATCACACTGTGTTCGTTTGCTGGAATAATGTTTCATTCAGGAGAGCAGTGTTGAGCGAGATGATATCAAGGAGCCTTTTAGCGAGGTATATACATAGATAGCTTTTGTAAGGTTTTGAACATATAATTGAATCTGTTTCTGAATCCAGGCACTTGGCACATATTTAACATGTAAATATAAATCCAATCCAGATTTTACTTTGTAGCCCTTCTGTTGCTGGTTCATTTTGTTCCAACTTACTCTGTCCCAAATGGAAACAAGTAATATTTGACATATTTAACTTATAATGTTTTCATAGGTTTCAATGTTCAAGAAGAACTATGACCACCTTCCAAAGGATGTATATTTTGGAAATTACAAAGAAGCAACACGTGGCAATCCAAATTATTTTCTTACTTATGGAAACGGGAAAGCTGCTGCTAGGGTTCAGGATCATCTCCGCCCAAATGGTGCTCACAGATGGCACAACTATATGAAGACACCTAAGTATGTTGATTCTGCTTATTTCATTGAATGCATTTCTATGAAAATTTGCAACATTCTTTTATAGTCAAGGGGACATATAGTTGCATGTTTGTAGTTTGTAGTTTGGAGTTTAATTATATGCCAAGTTGTCTTGTTCGAAGATTAAAAATAAAAAAATAAAAAATTATGTGTTTGCTGATCTCATATTGAACAAGTCACATTTGCTTCTTCAAGCTTAGTGCAAACTGTTGGTCTCATATTGGCTGGTCTTGACAATCTTACAGTATTTTATGCTACTTTGGTGAGCCTCGGTTATTAGTCAGCATTGACTTTTTCTGATTAAATTGACATAGCGATAAAAGATTACCCCCAAATTCTAATATTCTAATAGTGGTTTCGAACTTTCTGAACATAATTTGCACTGATCCAGATGTCATATATGTTCACAGTGAGATCAAGTTGGATGAAGCAGCTGTTCTGCATTACACCTACCCCAAATTTTCCGATTTGACCTCAAGACGTGATCGGTGTGGCTGCAAGCCAACTAAAGAAGATGTTAAAAGATGCTTCATGTTGGATTTTGACAGAGCCGTGAGTTCTTTTTCATGCTTGCTTAGCTTCTGGTTCTGGTTTGAAGTATTACTAGTTTTTATCCGAACTTTGGAGTGAATTATGAGTACCAGATTATCTTTGATTACTACATTCTTTTTCTTTTCCCCATTTTCCTGTTGATCAGGGTGATCGCTGCATTCTTATATTGCAAGATTTTGTACATCTATTGGTGAAATGACATATAGTATTTAAGTCTTGCACACAGGTTTCCTGGTTAAGTCATAACAAAAGTCGTGTCTTTTCTTTTAGTTTGCTTTAATTCTGTGCATGATTGGGTGACACACTGTCATTTTTTTTCCTTTTCTTCAAATCATATAGTCGTCTATTTTAATAGTTATTCTATGAAATCGGTACAACAGCACATCTTTTCTTTTTCCCTCCTTTGATGACTGAACTCCATGACATGATGTGAATGGTATCTCTAGTTTTCTTTTATTCCTTCTTGGTTGGATAGGTGAAGTTCTGAATTTTCTTCACGTGCATGGGTACATATTTTGTTTTGATGAATGCATTTAATGTATGATGTAGGCATTCATAATTGCTTCAACTGCAACTGAAGAGGAGATGCTTCAGTGGTAAGTTCCCCGAGCAGATTCAACTTCACTTCAAATTCCCAAATTATTTGCATTTTAAAAAGGGATTTTCATTTGATATAGGTATCGCGAACGCGTTGTGTGGACAGATAAAACACTAAACCTGAAGCTTTTGAGGAAGGGCATCCTGACTCGCATTTACTCTCCCATGGTATGTTCATTTGCCTGACATCCATGTTGTGGTTTCTCTCCAACCAATTTTATATATTCATCATCTGCATGGTATCTGACTAAACAGTCTGAACTTTCTCCCAAAATAATTATCTTCTCAGGTTATCATTCAGAGTTTGAGGGAATCCGGAGTTTTTCGTTCTGTGATCGCGAAAGCAGCCGAAACAACACTATCAAAGGACAACTTTTTAAAATCTGTTGATAGTAACAACTCAACTAGGAATGGCAGATCAGAAAACATTTTTTCTAGAAAATTTGATGCAAATGGAGTATCCCAATCAACTGCAAGAAGAATTTTGGGAGTCATAGATGATGGCTTAACCCCTTCAGCAGTACCACCATTATCTCCACCCAGACTTGATCACTCTAACCCCATTACATCATAATTTTTTTCAAAAAAAAAAAATTTCCTGACTCCTTACCATTGTCAGAACTTTTAAGGAGGATTTATACTTGAATTGTAGCTATTAAGGTGAGCCATTCAGTTTTTTGGATTCTTGGAAATTTTTTCCGATCATTTATCCAAGCGCTCGTGTAAATTTCAGGTTTAGATTTTTAGGCATAGTATAGGAATCACACATAAATTTTGTTAGCAATATCTTCATGATTCTTTTCTTCCTTTTTCCCTTTTATTTTTTAGAGACTTGAGTGGAGCCATATTGGCTGTGGTCTTGATGGAAAATAGTGTCTTGTTGAAACTCTTCCACACATTGGAAAACAATATTATACTGATCAATATTTTCTTCTCCCAGTTGGAGGCTGAAATGATTGATGAAAGTGAGAAAAATTGTGAATGGTGTATTGCCAATCATTTATAGTTCAATATGTTGTTTTAGAATTGATTTTATTGTTAATGTTGATGTAAAGGAAGCTGATAGTTTTACCTACGTGGAAAACAATATAGGTTTCTTTACATGGCAATTCTAATTTGGTTTCTTTACATGCAAGGATGATAACATATTGGAGAATGGAGATTAAGATAATAATCAGTGTTTCTGGAAAGATTGATAGTTACATTCACCAAAAGTACATAGAAAATCACCTACAAAACAATGCCTTGGATTCATAGGTAGCAACAAGGTTGTCATTGTGAATCTAACGTTTAGGACACAGACAATATTATCTTGTGGTATGCATCAGAGTCATAATCTCTACTGATTCAAGCAACCAAGAAAACAAGGAAATCAAGAACGATTATGATATAAGTCTAGTCATTCAATTTGTCCATTAGGCAGGGAACTTTGTTACATGATACAACAAGAAAAATGATATCTTCAATTTATATATCTCACCAAAAAACCATCCTATAGAAGCAAGTTACAATTTTGTTTATAACAGCAGCGATAGTTGTGATTCTCATCACCAATACAGAAAGTGTATCCCATCAAATAGCCTAATCAACATCCATAGTTTGTTCACTACTCATATTGGTGGACCACAATTTTATGGTACGATCATGTGAGACAGTAGCAATATAACTGCCATCTGCAACCAACAAACAGGACAAGACAGAGTCAGTGTAGGGGAAAATAAGATTCTGTGAGATGTATACTGACAAACAAAAAGGTTATGGTGTATCTTGTAAATTTCTATACAAGAATATCCGTATGCAAAATAAAAGATAAAATGAGCATCATAGTTTCTACTTCCTAAGCCTAGGTGATCTTATAATCTAAAAATGAGCATTTTCAGGGTTCCATTGCATTTTCCGTGTCTTGGTTTGCATTCCCCAACAAAATTACAGAACTCATTGTAACATTTTTTTCCGCTGCAAACTATTGGCTAAATTCAGTGGCACTTCAAAATGAGATCACTTTATTTGATTAATCATTTGGGATTCTATGATCAACAGATAAGAGCAGTAAAGCATGGTGCATGGATATACTCAAAAAATAACAAATAAGCAACACGAGTGTGAAAATCAGAGCCATATATTATGGATGCAATTATTCCTTTCTAAGTAGAAATCATACCAACAAGAACATCCACAGAAGTAACTTTTGCTTCATGCCCAGATAGTGTCTTCACAGGCTTGAAATCACGGGCTGACCACACCTGATGTCAAAATATAAAATATAAATAATTAGAACCAGAAGAAAATGGACTGCTAAAAAATATTGAAATTCTCTCTTCGACAGATTGTTGCTGTTTCACACGAGTGCATACCTTAGCTGTCATGTCATATGAGGCAGTTACCAAAAAGTAACCTTCCTGCGGCTCAAACTTAACTTGTGATATTAAGTTGGAGTGAGCAGGGATGGTGTACATGGATTTCTTCTTTCTCAAATCCCAAATACGACAAGTGTTGTCTTCACCGCCTGTGGCTAAATGATATCCATTAGGTGAAAAGCTAATGCCAAGAACCTGAGAACAGAAACATAATCATAGTCAATCTTTTGCAATTCGAGAGCATTAAAAGACTGTATAATCTTATAATGTCTCACCGGCTTGACATGACCTTCAAGTGCAAGAATGCTTCGCCCAGTTCGGAGATCCCAAACACGAGCCAAAGCATCCAGTCCACAAGATGCAGCTAACGATCCATCTTGATGAAAAGCTAAACCATATACACTCCTACTGTGGCCTTCTTGAAGAAGCAACTCCTCACCTGTTTCTACGTCCCATAATCTCCATGTCTTGTCAAAGCTAGCAGTGCCTAGGTACTTTCCTGATGGATGGAAAGCAATTCGTGCAAGACGGTCAATATGACCCTCGAATGTCTTCAATAAAGATCCCTGGTCATTCCAATATTTTGCGGTCCGATCAGCAGATGCAGTCGCTAAATGGTTGTGCACAGGAGAATAAGCAACATCAGTTGCACGCTCTGTGTGTCCCTTTAAGGTACAAGATTTGATGACTTTAGGCATGCTCCACAACTTGGCAGCTCCGGTTAGAGAACTGAAAAACCAAAACATTATCAATTATATAATTTCACAAGGCAATCATGGGGAATGGGGAGTAAAGTTACACAATTTGTAACAAAGACACACCAAGTAGCAAGCGACTTTCCATCTCGTGAGAAGGAGCAACCAGAAAGCGGTCGATCATCTCCGATTTCACTGAATTCAAGACTCAAATTAGCAGCCTGCTTTAATGCCCAATCCATCTCCGCATCCACATCTTCATCCGGATCATCTTTTCTTCTCCGGGCACGTTGAAGACGCAATGCTGCCCTAACCAAAGAATACTTAGCAATATCAATCCTAGCATCACGGAGAGACTTTGGCCCTTCGGTGTAAAAGGGATACTGTATCTCTTCCTCGTCCCCATCCTTCCCGGCAGTAGCCACAGTCTCTTCATCCTCATGAGCCTTCATCAGCTTCTCCAGCTGGCCATCGGCATCCAGCTTCGCCATAATCATCCTCAACCTGTCCCTCCTCTCCATCTCCCTCTCACCAAACAAAGTTATGGGCTCACCAAGCCGGCGAAGGCGAGCACGCACAGCCATGTCATTGGTCGGAACAGCCAAAGCGGCAGCACGCCTCTTCATCATGAGCTCCTGCATTGCTTTCTCCTGCCTCTCCCTCACCAGCCTACTCTCCTCCGATATCTCATACTCCCCGGCACCCTGGTTAACCCTTCCACCGGCATCATCGTTGTCCGAATCAGAATCTTCCGAACCAACCTCGCCATTTTGCGCCACAGGTGGTCTAATAGGCGGCGGGCGAGGAGGGAGCGGCGCCAATGGACGCACCACAGGAGGGGCCGGAATTGGGGCTATGGGAGGCACAATAGAAGGGGGAGGAATGGTGGGAATTGGAGCCATAGGTGGCACAGGCGCAGAAAGGGGAATAACGGGTGGTGGAATAATGGGTTGAATTGGGTGTGGTGGAGTTGCAGCATTGACGGAAACATCAGAGGAAGGTCCTATGGCGGATTCAGAAGCAGTATTTGATGGAACATTTTCTTCATCCACTTCCATGATAAATAATTAGCTCACAAAAACACAAAACCCTGAAAAATTCATCACTTTAAGCTATTATTAATTCTTGCAGCAGTAACTACTTATACACAATCTAGCTATCAGAAATTGAGAGAGAGAGAGAGAGAGAGAGAGAGAGAGAGAGAGAAGCACCTGCAAGCGAGCGTGGGAGCTGCGACTGCGAGAGAGGTGGTGAGATTGCCGGCGATGGTGGCCTTTCGTTCTGGGTGCCAGATTCTCTACTACTTTTGGATGTTAAACCCAAAATCTTTAATTTTATATAATTTCTTTTTATTTCGGTTTTAATTCTTTTTATATTAAATTTTCTATTTTTATTCGAAAATAAAGTAAAGAGAAAAATAATAAAAATAAATATCCTAACATAAATATTCATTAAAGTAAAAGTATAAAATGACACTAGGCTAAAGAGGCTTTTGTATGGAAAAAATGAATAAAAATGTATAATTTATTTTAAAAAATTAATAAACATAAAATGACACATTTTTTTAAATAGGCATCTAACTAATTATCAAAGAAAATTTTTATTCTTATTACTATGTTTTCTCTCCACCATAACATGCACTAAACATTCTTGGTATCGCATATTCATATGTTTATTTGATTTAAAAATGTTTATTTCAAGGCTAAATAAACATTATGAATTTATATATAACAAAATGAGATATTGGGTTTTGTTGCATTAATATTCGGTGCATAAATAAAATTGAATGAAAATTGAAAATTATAATTAAATTTGTAAAAATAATATATATTATACATAATATTTTTATTTTATTAATTTTCTTTTGCATAATGAAAAATACAATTCGCATAATATTACTAACACTTCTGTTAATGATTCATCTTGAGATGTTTATGACTTAGCCCGGCCAAAAACATAAATGAAGAAGAAAGATTAATATAAAAATATTTCTAGACCTTCAACTTCAAGAAAATTTAAGTAATTCCTCTCTAGTTTGCCACAATGATAATAAAGCGGCTCAATTTTATGGATATGGGAGGCTTGGGTGTGATCTGCCCAGATATGGATTTATGGCGTATAAGACAAAAATGTGAGACAGTTTTTTCTGAGTCCAAGGTAGAAGAATTCGGACCATGTGAGTTCTTTGGTTATAAAATTCTGTTTCACAAATCGCATGGTCTGATTTGTAACTGGAGAAATTTGAAATCTGAAACGTGGAATTCGAACCCTCCCTTTTGCTTGTTGTTGGTAACTTTTTTACGTTATGGAGGATCAAATCAGACGGTATGATTTAGTTTTTTTTTATATTTTTTTGAATCCGGTTAACCTAATCGAAGGGTCCGATTTTGTTTTAGGGACATATATAAAAGTGTGTAATTGAGGGAAGAGATCTAGTCGCGTATTCTTCTCCTTCTTCAATGTCTTCTTCTCCTTCTTCAACGGCTTCTTTTTCTGGTTTTTTCTTGCTGTGATTCATGAAACCAAGAAATTTATTAGTCAAGTTCATGTTTTTTTTAAGTGACAGAGAGAAATGAGTGACAGAGTTCTATTAAAATTGTATTATTTTGGTCAGATTTTGTTACAAACATCTGAAGGAGTGAAATTTGTTTGTGAAAATCCATTAGATGTTGTTATTCCTTTCACAATCTCATTTGAAGAGCTCAAAGGCGTGATCTGTGAAAAGATTGACTCTGAAAGGGCAAGAAAAATATCTTGTATTCTGTACAGATATCCCATAACGGTGTTTGGTAGATTCTTCCAATTTCAAACCAAATATGTGACGGACGAAGCGAGCATGCAAGAGATGTTTTCGATATATATTGAAAACCGGGGTCAGATCTCGTTCATCGAGTTATATATTGAGTTTGAACAATCTGATGCCGATCGGAATATTTTACGGGAAGATTACAATAGTGACAGTGAAGAAGAGTTCGAAAGCAACTAGGAAGTTATTGGTCCAGACGGAAATGAAGATCAAGGTGACGGAACTATGGCTCCAGATGTGACAGAGGTGGCAAATGCACTCGCAAACAAAGGGCCGTTTGAGGAGCCTTCATTCATGCAAGTTTTGGATTTGGAAGCCATGCATGTAGCGGAGTTTCCGGAATATATGAGTGCAGGTAGGTAATTCGTCATATTTATAAAAAGGATTAGAATTTTGTGTTAATTTATCTTGATAGATGGACCAAACAGTTAAGTGAAGTGCGAAAATATACTCAATTGGTATTTGTTTTTGTGTATATGTTTATTTATTTAAGTTTAAGATAGTAATTTTTTTTAGTTAGTTATTGATTTAGTTAAGAATAAATTAGTATTTATTAACCATTATTTAATCATGCGTTGATGTCATAGTTGTCAGAATCGAACCGGTAATCGAAGGGTTTAGGTCACTGGGTCACTACTTCAATTGCTGGGTTAGTGGTTTAACCAGTTGACACAATCCTATGTAAATAAGAAATAAAAAATAGTCAGAAATTTAAAATTAAAATTCAAAATACATATGTTTACTAATATTTTAAAAATATCAAGTTATTTTAAACCAATATGGAACATGAACAATAAATATTTTATTATTTTTACTCTATCATGAATGTTTTTATTTTCTTTTTATATTAAAATAACTGTTATTTTTAAATTTTAATAATTTATTAATTAGTTTATATCTTTTATACTGTTATATACTACAAGTATTTATTAGAAAATAATATTAATAGATATGATATGATTATTAAAAAATAAGTAAGTTTGTAATTATTGTTCGCACTGGTTCGATGCCTTGTACGGTTCATTTACTGGACCGGACCGATTAGGATTCAGTTCACTGGGTTTGACAGTCGATCCGACTGGTCCGGTCCGGTTTTTACATATGAGGCTGATGTTCTTATTTTGTTTAGAGTGATATAATAACATGATGTAAGGTTTGGATTTATATCATACTTGATGTAATAAATATTGATTTACCTTTATTTTCGGTGTTTAAATATCCGTGTATTAATTTTTTTTTGTATGGTGGTTGTCCCGGCAGAAATTCCTATTGTGCATATGGTGAATTTGCCGTTGGTATGGAATTCGGTTCCAGAGAAGCTGTTATTAAGGCGATAAAAGAGTATACCATACGACGAAGCGTAGACTACCAGATGTATGAGTCTGAGCCATTGACATTTTATGCCAAGTGTACACAGTATAGCATGATCAGCAGGAGGTACTGTTGGGTTATAAGGAGGTATAATAGTAGTCACACCTGTATCAGAGCCACCATTTCACAGGATCATTCGAAGCTGGATTCTATCACAATTGCAGAAGCAATAAAGCCGTTGGTTGAGGCTGACCCCTCCTTAAAGGTAAAATCGGTTATAACAGAAGTGCAATCGAAGTTCAACTACACCGTTAGTTATCGGAAAGCATGGTTGGCTAAGCAAAGGGCAGTAGAAAAATATTTGGAGGTTGGGAAGCATCGTACGAAGCGTTGCCTATATGGTTTAAGGTCATGTGTCATAAAGAGCCATCAGTTGTTGTCTATTTTGAGACTATGCCTGCATATCAAGGTGATGACTTGGTGGGTGATATTCGGGTACTACATTGAGTATTTTGGAGTTATTATCCCTGCATTAGGGCATTCAGACATTGTAAGCCAGTTGTCCAGGTGGATGTGACTCACTTGTGTGAAAAGTATAAGGGTTGTCTACTAGTGCCAGTTTCACAAGATGGCAAGAACAATATCGTCCAAATTGTATTTGCTACTGTGGAGGGAGAGACTTATGATGCATGGGCACCTTTTCCTTAGTTACCTGCGTCAACATGTTGTCACTCGGAATGGTGTGGGACTAATATCCGACTGACACGAATCCATCAATGCAGCTGTGAAACGTAGTAACGGAGCTTGGTCACCTCCATCGAAGTTGCATGAAAACCAACTTGCATCAGGAAACATTCAGTTTAGTTGCTTCGACCGGCAGAACGAGGTCTTTGAAGTGCGCAAGATGCCAAGTGGACTGGAGTTTGCAGTCGACCTACGTCGCCTTCATTGTGATTGTGGTGACTTCCAAGTGGACCGGATCCTCTGTCGACATGTGTTCGCATGTTGTGCCAACCAACGACTAGATTGGCAAGTGTATGTGCATGATGTGTATAAGATGGACTAAGTTCGACGGGTGTACCGAGTTAGGTTTAGGCCACTGGGTAATCGTACTACATGGCCTGCTTACAACAGACCTCGGTTCGTACTAAATTCGTACGTGAAACGCGTCACCAAAGGTCTCCCCAGGATGACACGCTTCTTGAATGAAATGGACACGCGAATGTTACGTCGTCCTAGGCGATGTAGACTATGTTGGGCTGAAGGACACAGTCGTAGTAGATGCCGTCAGTCAGCTGGTGCTAATACCGACAGAGATGCTCATTAGATTCACAGTCTAAGATGATATGATATATGTAGCATTATATAGTATGACATGAATTTTCTAATTAAGTTAACAAGATATGATATATGTAGCATTATATAATATGACATGAATTGTCATATTGAGTTAATATGACCTGATATATGTAGCATTATAACTTATGACAATCTAGTATAATAAGATATCTATAGCATTATATAATATGACATCAATTGTCCAAATGAGGTAATATGATATGATATTTGTAGCAATATATTAAGATTTATGAAACATTAATACATAGTCCACATCATTAATACATAAATAATCTAAACATACAAAATAATCTAACCATAGTCTAGATCATTAATACATATTGTCCAAGACATACAAATAATCTAAACATAGTCCAGATCATTAATACATAAATAATGTTCATTATACAACAACTACTTTTTCATTGCCCACTTTACATCCTTCACAAAGTTCTTGCATTTTTTGGCGGCCTTTTTGAACACAGATGGAGTGTACCGATTAACGCTATGACGTGACAGATCTACCTCAGATTGTAACCTTTGACTGTGTCATCTGGAGTGCGTGCCTGACCTGTATACAATTTAATTAAAACAATTAAATATAGTACATAAGGTAATCAAACCAACAGAGATACCACATATCATTTAGTCAAACCAAACAGAGATACCATTTATGAACACAAAATAAGTAACTAATCAAACATGTAAAGCAAAATACACAACTTAATACCATCATTATGGGATTCCTCATCCTCATCGAACTCCTCTATTTCATCCTCCTCATCCTCGTCCTCGTCATCCGGGTCATCTACTAGATACACATCGGTCTCTTGCTCAACTGTGTTAGCATTTTTTTCAATGAGTCTCATGGAAACACGGTTAGGTTTTTGACTATTAAGAATTCCGCGTCCACTGTCACTCCTACTGGAGTCAACAGATATGAACCCTCCAGAAGCAACCGATGAGGTACGGCATGGATGCCTCGCGTCCAATGAATACCTACCTGCCATGAACTCAGGTTGATGGCCATATTGTGATTGTCCTGCATATGCAGCCATGAACCCAAGCAACTGGCTAAAAGAACCTCCTTCTCCTGGTTCAAACTGTGACATACCCCAATATTGTTGATGTATTGACAATGACGGGGTGATCTGTGTCTAAGGTACATACTGGCTTGAGGACTGAGGTTGTTCTTGTGGAAGCGAATTTGGAGGTGATGGTGGCGGCGACTGTGGCTCTTGCTCTTCATTGTCATCATCCATATCCTGATTACCCTCATCATTTTCTTGAACCACAAGATTCGACAAGTTCAAGCGGTCCCCAAATTTTGTTCGGTACCAGTACATGTAAGTATCCAATGGATGCTGTGAAGGCATGGGAAGCTCAGTAAGAACGTGGTTATACCTATTTGTCCAATGCATCACCCAAAATGAATGACTCAGTGTCGTGGCCCAGTTAAGATTCTTAGGACCAGTCAGGACTTCTCCATACGCCTTGTCCAGATTCCGTTCCTGATGAAGTACTCCCTGAACAAAACCGAACTGTCGCCTATACCTATCGGTAGCATGCCACTCGATACATTCAAATGACGCCAACGGTACTGTAGCGCTCCAGACAACCGACTGCATGTAGATTTCGGCAGAAATTATGTTCGGATCCACGCGATTCACAGCATAAGCAATCCACACAAACTGGAAAAAATAAAGAAACTCATGATTACAACCCACATAGCAGTAACAATAACAATGCTTCATAAGATTTACCCATACCCTAAACCCGAAACTAATACTTCTTTAATGAAAACACACTTGGCCTTCCTGAAATTCATCAAAGGCCTTCCTAAAGTGAGCTAGCGTCAGATATCTATATTGTCGGTCACCACGCTCCCAGTTACGCCACCTAATATGATATATTTAATTAGCTCAAATGAATTTTAAATATCAAGATACGGGTACATTGTAACATAATATTACCTGTTTGCTAGCGGAAAACTGCAGGGTTCCCTAGGAAGCGGCGATAGATATGGCAGTCGAATCCAAGCCCAACCGAGCAGAACTGTTAGTAGACCATCGATTTTCTTAGTCAAAACGAGATGCCCTGCATAACGCCCTATAGAGGTGTGCTAGGCATGCCGATCCCCAACTGTACTGTCCAATACTGCCAAAATCACGAAGCAAGGGTAGAAACTTCCAGTGCACACCTGCCCTAGATTTATCCCCAAACAAGATCGTCCCGATCAGCAACATAATGTGGCACTTCACATACCTCTGTATACTATTTTCATCAGTCAAATGTAAATTTTTTTTAGATTCCGCAGTCACGTCAGTTTTATGCAGCTTCCTCCACAGTCCGACTTACGCGGTGCAACTCCAAATTGATTCAAACACTCCGCCTCCAAGGCTTCGAAACTACTCATTGTTATCCTTGTGACTGGAAGACCGTCTATCGGAAAACCAAGAATTAGAGCCACATCTTCAAGAGTCACGGCACATTCACCAATGCGAAGGTGAAACGTATGTGTGTCTGGGTGCCACCGTTCGATTAGAGCATTCACCAGTGCTTTCTGACATTAGACTACCCCAATCTGAGATGCATGATAAAAACCAGTAAATCGTAAATGCTCCTCCACCCTATCATTGTACCGATCCGAAGGAATTGGGTGATCACATGTCAACATTCTTAATTTCTACAAAAAAACATAACAAATTATTAGTCAACTCATTAACAATTACTAACTTATTACTAAAAGATAATTTTTTAACCACAGCAACTAAAACAATAAACTCCTACCAAAATTAAATAACCGTCATGGTTACAAAATTTGCACAACTAACTCAACAAGAAACAAATTACTTGAAACCACACAACTATCATAAATTATTTTACTAAATCCTTATAAAACAAATAATTCTAACTTCTAAAATTAATTATTAATCCTTAAAATTATTCATAACTAACTACTAATAATAACAATAACTAATACATAAATTTCTAATCAAAATTCTCAACAATATTATAACATCTAGAATAATATCTAATATTAATTAGTTATTTACTATTATTTAAACATATTTTTCTCAAATATAAAAAATAATAATAATCAGTCCCATTATATGCCTAAATTCATTTTCTAACAACAATGATAACAATTAACTTGCTAGCAATGATAATTATAATTAAAAAAATTAAAATATTCTCAAAATAAACTAACATGCTTTAAAAATAATACTATTAATCATTCAGTATTAACAATTTCTCACGACAACAATAACATTTAACTTCATTCATAATAATTATAGTTAATAATTTTAAAAGGATTTAAAAAAAAATTAACGTTGTTTTCAATAATAATTATAATAAAAATATTAAAAAATTAAAAAATTATGTTCTTTATAAAAAATCCCTATCATTCTGTTTACAATTTAAAATTCAACAACTAACAAGAATAATAATAATTAATTTACTAACAATAATAATTATAGTTAAAAATTAGTAAAAAAAATTCAAAAAAACTTATAAATGTTGAAAAATACTAATAATCATTCTATTTATATTCCTAAATTACATTTCTAACAATAATCATAATAATTAAATTTTTAACAATAATAATTATAAATATAAAATATTTAAAAAAATTAAAAAAAAACTTACATAATCAGAATGATTGAGATAATGTATAATATGAAACTCAGGTCGAAAGGTAAAAGTGAAGTTCAGAGTGAATGGTGAAAGTAATAACTCGGATGGTGAGTGCGGGTCTATGTTGGGTGCAACACCACCGTTCGGGAAGAAGTCTCTGCGCGACACGTGTCCTCCCTGTTACAACACGGACCGTGCGTTTTGCCAAACGCAACTCGGACCGTCCGTTTAGTGGAACGCAACTCGCAGAGTGCGAGTTCTGGTTCCACTAATCCCACAACGAGGTGAAGCACCTCTACTCCCCATATGCGAGTCCAACACCACCTTTGGTTCCATATTCAAATTAAAAAGCGTAATAAAGCTTTCTTCAGCTGACTAGAATCAGTCACATGAATCAAAGGATGAAAATTAACATTTCTGAGTGACATTTATTCAAGTTCATTTCTGAGTGCCAATGTGAATTGATCACACAGAACAAACTATGAGCAGCAGAGACAAACAAATAGAGGGGCCATAATATACCATCAAGATCACAAGAATGAACATATTATATAGCTCCACTTTTATCTATATACATAAACCTCTAAATAGGGTAAGGGATAAATCTATAACTACAACCATGGATCCAACATAAAAGCTATCTAATAAATTGTATTGAAAGTTTGAAACAAATGCTGTCTCATCCTTCCTCTCATATCAATCTACTTTTACCATAAAAACCTGTTGTTTTATTATTATGTATTTTACAATGTTTTCTAGAGAACAAAACTTATGTATCTCCAAGCTACCTTCACAAAACTAGCAGTTTCATTAATATGCCTTTGAATCTTTGATCCTTAGCTTCTCTTATGTCTTCACTTGCCATGCAGTAGCAGTAGGTACCTTATCCACATGAGCAAAACTTCCTCTTCTTCTTCCTCTGTTGTTTCCTCTTCCTCTACTCATATGATTACCATGATGATGTCCATTGGTTTTAGACCATGACATGTTCTCTCTCCTTCTATTGGACCCATCCCATGCCCCCCAATTTGTATTCCCGCCGGTTCTTCCTTTTCCCATGTTGTGGAAGTCCACGCCGTAGGACTGCTCATGGTTCCAACCCCAAGCATCATTCCCAGAATATTGCCATTCATATTCTTTCGCGGGTTCAGCTGGAGGAAAATAATTCTGTTCCCAAGAGTCTACTCCCTTGTTCTCTTGCAGGTCATAGCCCCAACCTTGGGCCACAACAGTGGAAAGCGGATCAGAAGGCTTTTCTTCTACGTCGACATCCCATCCGGTAGGGCAAATAGGCAGATCCTGGACCTGAGATTGGTTACCACTGCTAACTTCGTCTCGAGCGTCATCCTCGAACCTGGCTTTCTCCAAGTCCAGAAGAAGTTCAGGGTCCACGCTTGAGTTCCAATCGACATTGTCAATGTACATGTTGGGATCGGGCAAAGATATGTCACAAGGGAGGCCTTTGATCTCAGCCCAAAACCTACTTTTCGCATTGTCGAATGCCTCTTTGCCAGCAGAGTCGTCCCAGTTTACCACACTGCTGTGTAGATCCATATACTTTTTGCATTCTATTAGTTTTCCCCACGGCACTGAACCAACCGTAGTGCAAAACTTCTTTTCCCAGGCTGGCACCGTTGAATGCCAATTATCTGAGAAATAAGAAAGGACGAGGCAATTAGCTTGTAAGGACATATTACTGTCAATCGCAATAAAAGAAAAATGAAAAAATGTCTTACAGTCCAAACAAATTTGAAAACACAGGAAATAATGTGAAGATTCAGGAGCAAGAAATCAACATTCACAAGAGATCAACATGAAAGATGAATATGAATACATAGCATACCCTAAATGGATCATAAGCCCTAAATGGATCAGAAGCAATAACGGTGGTCCACTAAAAATTGATTCAGTTATAACATTAGCATCTTTCAAAGTATTTTCCGTTGTATCAGTTTGCATCGCTCATACAAGATGCCTTCTCAAAATCAATCATTCTATAAGCAGAGATACTTCAAACAGATGTGTGAAAAGAACAGAAAACTTGCAACACTTGAAGCAGAAACTAAGAAATGCTTAAGTACTTCCAAGATATACCAAGGCTGCATTACTTCATATGATTGTTTGATTCAACAAAAAACTATTCCAATTAGCAAGACCTACCAAGCTTCGGTACAAAAGCCAACCAACAACATTTTTTATAGAATACAAGTATAACAGATGAACCATTAAGTATCAATCATTGAATGGCGCAGGGAATCATCTCAAAAAGGCGCCTCTAAAAGATTTGATTAGTAGATACCTAGACAGCTTCTGTTTGAAAAACAACAGACTATGTTTCAAAGGTAGATCAAACAGGAAATTTAGTAATTCCTGCAATACTGCAACAACCTAAATTTTGCCAAAAAAGGCAAAAACAAGAGTCTTTGTGTTCAAAACACCAAAGAAGTAAAAAATTTCTATTTGAACGAAAGATACCCTAAAAACAAAAATATAGTTTAGTAGCTTCGCCAATTAAACAAGTTAGGGTTTTGTTTTCAAATTGTCACTAAAAGATTCAATTCATAGGTATCCAATTAAATGAGTTAGGGTTTTGTTTTCAAATTGTCACTAAAAGATTCAATTCATAGGTATCCACTTGGAATTGCGCAAGCACACACAGTCTGAGTTTCACCACATCCCGAATTCGCAGAACATCATCTTCAAAAGGAAGCTTAACAAATCTATAAGCCTGTCGGTTTTCAACAATTCAATGACATGAAATTGCAACCTAGCAACCTACAAATCAATCACATTCATAAACTCATCCGGCCCATAATGATCGAGTCACTCAGGTAGCTTAAAGCCTTTAATAACCAAGATCCTGAGCCTTATAATAGCACAGACAAAAAATGGCAGGGTTACACTATGGAACACACCATCTAAACCACAACTCAAACACATGGTGGACAAACAAACTCAACCATATATGTAATTGAAGTCAGTTCCAAGAAACCTATAACCATCACAAATCAATCAATCATTCAAGAACAGGCATTTATAGTTAACAAGGGAATCCTATTCTCTGAAAACCAAAAGCCAAATTGAAGACTTTTCATCAAAGGTCGGTGATGTAATCATGTTGTGGTTCACAATTCTATCACCTCAGCCACTTCTTGAAACCAATCTAATAGATAATCCATGCAACAACCAAAGAATTAAAAAATTAAATATATAACAACAATAATAATGAAGAAAGATCCCTTCAAGAAACCAAGAGAATAGTAATAATGATCAAAATTTTAAAAAATAAAAATCGGTAATACTAACCGAAGGATGGCTTTCTTTTGGAGTTAAAATTTGAGGATCGCCAGCGACCCACTTGATGATGAGTCTCACCATGCTGTTTTCTCCAATTAGCCATGCCAAGGACCGAAATTGAGAAAGACCCAGGGAAGAATAACAAATAAATTTTCAATCTTTGGGCAAAAGGGTAGAAGAAGATGATGATGACGACAACACAGGAATCGCGGAAAATCCTACACACAAACAAGAAAGAAGAAAACGGTGTGTGTGTAGAGAGAGAAAGAGAGAGAGAATGAAATTGTAAATGGAAAAGAAGGCGTGAAGATGAACAACACAATACAACACAAAAGAGTGACCCCACAGAAAAGAAACGCTACTACGAGGTTTCTTGTAACTCTTTCTTGTGTTGCGTTGTTTTGTTTTGTTTTGTTTGAAGCACAGTGAGTGTTTAATTGCAGCCCAAGCTTCTTATTTATAGCACATGTTTTCCCCTTTTTACTTAACTCACTTTTATTGTCGTTAATGTAAAAATATTACTCCTATGCCTCTCAAAGTCCCAAAGTCAAATTTAGCGGTTTCATTTTTACATGTGAATACCAAGAAGGGAATTAGAATCCGTTTAGCCCAGATCATAATAGACTTAATGAGTTGTTAGTTTTTAGCCTATATAAATACATTTTTGTTAATATTATGGTGAAAATTCAGGTGCAGTCAACTTTACGTAAAGTTGATATTTGAGAGCCGTTAGATAAAAATTTAATTAAATCAGTCAAATCATTTAACAGCTCTTAGATATCAACTTCACGTAAAGTCGACGCAAATTAATTTTATTATGGAGCCACAGTATGTGCTGCACCGCGTTATGGAGAGGAGGAGAGCTTTACATTCCCTATGGTATCAGTGAAAATAGAAATCGGACCGAGGAACTTGTCACAAAATTGGACCGTGCGAGAAGTGGTAATAACGCGGACCGTCTGAGTTGTGGAAGAGTGCTCCACGCGTCGCACGCCCATAGCTCCTAGGACGGTGCCCCTTTTAACTCCACAGGTCCCTTCCTATCCTCATTTTCCCCTTTCTTTCCCACCCACCCACCGAGTTTCATGCCATTTTCTTCTCCAACCACTAAGAACTTGAAATATCATTCTTTATACATACTTTATTTCTAAATTATTTATTGGATGAATAAAATATTTACTTAAGTAATTTATATTTTTTTTGTTATTATTTAGTAAATAAAAAATATGGATTAAAACGTAGGAAAAATAAAATCAGTTATATGCTAAAGCAAATTTATTAGGTCTGATACTCTGATCTAGTTGACATGTTACTCTAAGTTGGGGATCTTGATCACAACTCTACTCGTCACCTAGTAATCTCTCGGTTACCATTTTTTCTCTTAGATGTTATTCTTTGATTTAATATTAATTTGGATTGTGAATCTAATCTCTCGCAAAAATATTGGATGTGTTGAATTTTACTCTGAAAAAATATTTACTCCTCCACAACTCAGATCCAACGCAGTTGCTCAACCTAAATAAAAAAATTCGTAAACAATGAAATCGGACCATGCGATTACCTTAAAATAATATAAAAAAAATTGATTATGTACAACTCGCAGGGTCCGATTTCCTTAATGTTATCTTCGTCTCTCTTCTCCATGCAAATCGGACCCTCCGATTTGCTCAAAGAAATCTGAAAAAGCAAATTGTTGGGTCCGATTTCTTCTCATCAACTTTGATAAAAAAACCTATCCCACTGATTGGTCTAGCTCTTTCTTATCCCATAACCCCGCGTAACACACACTCCTCTTTCATAACCAAAAAAATCAGCCTAAACTCGACCGCACATGAGTTTTTATCTAATATTATATATACTTAAAGCATATAAATTGCAGGTTCAACCCATTTAGACATTTAGTCTTTGAATTAAATGGTACAAATTAATTTTTTTTTAAATTACGGATTTAAGTATTACGAGTTAACTGAGTTGATGCACATACTATAATCTATATACCCAACTCTAGAAAAAATACTGGGACGAAAATTTTATAATTATTTGTATATAAAGTTATTTTTTATTATCGAACAATAAATTGTAAAATTTAATTTTAATATGTTATAAAAATTATTTTTATTTAAAAGTATTATTTTTAGAAATTTTATTTTTTGTATAAATTATACTTTTAAAATATGGTTAAACAAATATTTTTTTTAAAAAATATTTTTAATCTTTTTCTTTGAATAAGTGTCATACGAAAATGATAAATAAATTGTTAGTATGAATTAAATTAACTAATTTAGTAAAATATATAAATTATTTAATAATTTTTTATTATTATCTCTATATAAATATATTTTATATGAGTAGTTATCTTTTCATATATGTTAATACAATATAGTTATACTTATGCCAATTATAGTCGATGCTGTTTTGACAGAAATATTTTTGCCATAATTAACACATACTCTTTTTGTTAAGTTAATTAAAGAAAATCTAAATACATAATTGACTAATAAAAGCCGTACTTTTATAGTTTTATATATACGTAAACAGTATTTGATATATGAATAATTATGAATATTTTTATTTTGTGTTTAAATTAATATTAACTAACTTTTTTATTAAGTATTAGTTTTTTAATATTTCTAATTTTTTTAAAAGTAATTTAATTTTTTGTAAAAATAATAAATAGAGTAATTTTTTATTTTGTAAAAAATTAAATGAAAAACACAAGTCAAACATGCATAATACATATTAGCAAATTTAAAAATAAATAATATCGTATATATTATAAATAGTGTTTAACAATAATAATTCTCTAATGAAAAAACTTCTCACTTATGCCATATGGAGAATTATTATTGTTAACGCTATTTATCATAGGATATCTTCCACATTTAAATTTGCTTTCATTGTGGCTATTTTCAAATTGTCATGCTACGTATTTTATATATATTCATCCAATATAATATTGCACATGATATCATATCATGAGACAATAATATAATAAGAATGTAAGATACAAGGGTTTAATAAGTTCGTGCATAGCACGGATTTGTTATCATAATTTTTTATTTTGAATTATGATATAGGATAGATTATTGTTGTATGAGGATTTTTAAAAAATAAAATAAAATAAATTTAAAATAGATATACATGATAATTTTTTATATACTTTAGTATAAATCATATTTTTTGTGAACTCTATTATTTTTCTTCATAATCGATAGATAATTCTTTTATAGCCATAAAGTTAATTCAATTGTCTAATAATAATAATAATAATAATAACATATTATAGATTTAACTGTTTAATAAATATTTTTTTATATTAGAATTTTGAGTAATAAGATTAAAGAACGTACAGATGAATATTAGAGAATGAGAGAAAAAGGTAAATTTGATGGATTGAATATTAGAGATGAATATCAAGAAATTATGTTTTTTTAAAGAGTAAAATTATTATATGTAGCATATACACAAGTCATCCCTAATTAGAATAGAAAGACTAATCTACCCTCTAACTAATCATAATAGAATAAAAAATTAATTCACTAACTTAGCTAATACTCTAACACCCTCCTCAAACTGAGGTACTTGATATGTCATGTACTCTTAGTTTGGTTCTAAACTTCTAAAATGCTAGTGAGGATAGAGGTTTAGTTAGAGTATCTGCTATCTGATCTGTTGAATAGATCTGTATTCTGCTTCAGTATTATTTCTGTTGAGTTTGGTTTGTTTATTAGTTTTTCAGGAGACTAAATTGTTTCCAAGATACACACAAAAGACTGTAATGAATTTTCTGTCATCTAAGTCACCACCCCAATCAGAATCTGCAAAGAAAAGTAAGCGAAAATCAGTAGATTTTGTGAAGAATAAGCCATGATTCAAAGTTCCTCTCAAATATCTCAAAATTCTTTTCACACACTTCTAATGGTGTAGTGTAGGTTAGAGCATATATTGAGATACTTTATTAACCAAGTATGATAAATCTGGCCTAGTAAGAGTTAAATATTGTAAGCCACCTATGATTGACCTATAAAGTTTTGGATTATCAAAGAATTCTGAGTCATTAGCAGACAATTTAAGACTAGATATCATAGGAATAGGCATGGGACTTGAGTCCTCCATAAATGATCTTTTTAATAATTCTGATGCATATTTAGATTGAGTAATTAACAAATTTCCTTGTGGCAAATAATTTGCTTCCAGACCCAAGAAAAAGCTGAATTGTCCCAAATCTTTCAAAGAAAATTTTTTATTGAGATTAGATTGAGAGTATTAATTTCATTCATATTATTACCAGTTACGATAATATCATCAACATACATAATTAAGTAAACAACAGAAGAGGAAGTATATTTAATAAACAAAGAAATATCAGATTTAGCATTCTTAAATCTAAATTTGGCTAAGATTTTGGCCAAGGTATTAAACCAAGCTCGTGGAGCTTGCTTCAAACCATAGAGAGCCTTGTTTAGACAGCAAACTAAGGATGAATTTGAATGAGAATAACCTGGTGGTTGGGCCATATAAACAGTTTCTTCTAGTTTACCATTGCGAAACACATTATTAAAGTCAAATTATCGAACTGTACTAGGCTTCACAACCGGACTATAAACCTGCTCATAATCTATTTCCTCTATTTGATGAAAGCCCTTACCAACTAGCGTAGCTTTGTATCTTAGAATGTTTTCAAATTGATCCTTTTTAATGGCAAAAATCCATTTGCTTCCTATGATGGTAGCATTTAGGGGTGGTTCTTTGAGAGTCCATGTTTGACACTTCATAAGTACTTGAAATTCAATGTCCATGGCTTGTTTTCAGTGTGGAGAGGCTAGAGTTTGAGCTACAATCTTAGGGATGTTGTGTATCAAATCAGTGATTGTAGGTTTGAAAATAGTTGTGGTAGCTAAATCTCTAGGTTTAATAATTCCAGATTTTGAACGAGTTACCATGGCATGGGTGTTATTGGGTAGGGATGGAGTCGGAGAGATAGGAGGTAAGACAATGTCAATGTCCCCAATTGGTATAGATGAATATGATGTACTAGAAGATGAATGTGGAATTAAAATACATATAAAGTGTTTGATGTAGATGTAGGAATGAATGAACAAGTGTTAGGTTGTTATAAACGAGGGGGTTGACTAAGAGATTGATGGGACGATGTACTAGTTGAAGGGGAAAGAGGGAAGAAGACTGTATTAGTTGGTGGAGTGATATAAAAAATAGGACTCTTAGCCAATGTTACAGATTCAGACTTATTAGAAGAGGAATCAAACTTAGAAAATATAATACTATAGGAAAACACAGATTCAGTAAAATTAACATGTTTTGCTAGGTATATTTTGTCACTTTTTGCCATATTCCTATAGCCTTTATGATTAACATCATACCCTAAAAACAAACATTATTCTGATTTATATGCAAACTTTACCTTATTATATGGTCTTAAGAAAGGGTAACATGCACAACTAAAAATTTTAAAGAAATTATAGTCTAATTTTTTATTAAACAGCATTTCAAAAGGACTTATATCTTGTAATACCTTCGTAGGGAGTCTATTGATGATATAAGCTGCACTAATAAAGGCATCTTCCCAGAAATTTATGGGCAAGGAAGCTGTGGCAAGTAAAGAGAGGTCCATCTCTGTGATGTGCCTATGTTTTCTTTTCACACTTCCTTGTTGATGATGTGTGTAACCACAAGACTGTCTGTGTAAAATGCCTTCTGATGCCAAGAATAAAGTAAAATTTTTTGAAATAAATTCCATACCTTTATCCGATTGTATTGTTTTGATTTTGTGACCACTTTACTTCTCCATAAAAGCTTTATAAGTTTGAAATGGAACGAATGCTTGTGATTTGTTAGTTAGCAAATAAAGACAAGTATATTTTGTATATGCATCAACAAAACATATATAGTATCAAAATCCATTTCTAGAATTCATGGGGGCTGATCCCCAAATGTCTACAAAAACAAGTTATAAGGACTGTGTATAGCAAGTTTCAGAGACAAAAAAATGTAAGCGATGCATCTTTGTCATAAAACATATTTCACATACATGTTGAAATTTAGTAGCAGAACCAGAAAAATTATAAGTTTGATTAAGAACAATAAGAACAGTCTGAATAGCATTATGGCCTAACCTCTTGTGCCAGAATTGCACATCTTTATTTTTATTTGCCGGAGAATTAAAGGCCTGATCCAAACATGAGTCTAATACATGTGAATTACTAAAATTAGAAATAGGCACAGTATTGATTACAGTGAATTTAGTTTGAGGTTGTTGAAGAGTAGCATTATTACAAACAATTTCAAAACTAGTAGTCAAAAATCTTGGGATCTTAAGGTTATCTAAGGTATAAATTTCACTCCTAGCATTATCTTGTAGGAGTAGGTTCTTGGTATCCTGGTCACAAATTAAGCAAAAATCAGGCCAAAATTCAAAATAAACATGGTTATCAAAGACAAATTTTGAAACACTTAATAAATTCTGTGAAATTTGAGGAACATGAAGAAGATCATTCAGACAATAAGCAATGTTAGTGAAAAGGTCAAAAAGAATAGAGAAACCTGAAGAAGAGATCGGTTTACTTGTCCCATTACCTACATAAAGCTGGCCTGAATCAAGATTCGTGGAAGATGCAGTGAGTAAATTGTTGGAGTCTGGGGTAATGTGGTGACTTGCTCCTGAATCCGGGAACCAAGAAGCTTCACTAACGGATGATGGTGTAGAAATATAAGCTCTTGGTTGATGAAAGGCGGAAGATGAAAGTGGTGGCTGGGAATTTCCATACGGTATTTGAAGTTGATTAGAGGAATTAGCCACATTTGGTTGAAAAGATGTATCAAATCGATGATAACAGTTCCAAACCACATGGCCAGAACGACCGCATAGTTGACATTGGGGTCTTTGATTCGTGAATCCAAACCTCCCACCTCTTCGAAAGTCTCTTCCACTTCTACCTCTTCTTGCTCCTCCTCCTCTGTTGAAGTTGAAGGGTTGAGTGAAGTTGGCCATCAGCATAGCTAGTCCAGGATTCTTGTGTTTGTCAAACATATTGTCAAATGCCAAAAGAAAAGATTCAGCCTCTACAACCTTGAAAGAGTCCAATCTTGACATTACCGAAGCGTTGTAGATAGTGTACTCATTTGGGAGAACATCAAGAATAGCTTGAATGTGGTCATCCTCATGAACTTGATAGCCAATTGCAAATAGAGAATCTACTAGTTTTCGAATTTGAGCAAGATAATCAGGTACGGTGCCCATCTTCTTCACGGACTTGAACTGCGATTTAAGGCTCTGAACGCGAGCTGAGGATGTGGTGGTGAAGTAATCATTAATCTTTTCCCAAACCAGATGAAATCTGGTGAGATATATGACCTTACTTTTGAAGTTAGTGATCATGGATGCCACGATCCAAGTAGTGAGGGTTAGGTCTCGGAGACGCCATTTCTTGAAGTCCGCCGATTCGGTAGCGGTTCTCTTTGCTTCATCTGTAACAAGTTGAGGAGGAATCTTCACTGGGTTTCAGTGATCTTCCAAATCGAGACTCTGGATGGTGAGTAACGCAAGATACCTCTAGGTTAAATAATTGTCTTCATTCAATTTGTCAGCTATAACAGTGAGGAATTTTTTGGTGGTGGAGTTGTTGAGTTTGATTTTCATGGTGAAACGAAAAAAAAAATTCAAGAACCTAAACTCTTAATACCATATTAGAATCTTCAGTAACAATACTGAAAAATGTGTAGATGAATATTAAAGAATAAAAGAAGAAAGTAAATTTGATGGATTGAATATTAGAGGATAAATATCAGAAACCTGTTTTTTCAAAGAGTAAAATTATTATATATAACATATATACAAGCCATCCCTAATTAGAGTAGAAAGATTAATCTATTCTCTAACTAATCATAATAGAATAGAAAATTAATTCACTAACTCAGTTAATACTCTAATATTTTATAAATTATATATAATAAATAACATTTTAAAAAAGAAAATATATGTAGAAACCTTCTCTCATATCCCTGTTAAGGTTCCACGTTTTTAACGCAATTATTGTTCTCTCATCACATCGCTTTCAGGTTTGGATTCAGATATAGATTTAGTGGCACATGCACATCCCATGCCAAATTAACACACAAGTTATGTCTCATCACCTCTACATATAATTTATTTACCTTTTAATCAAATTATAGAAATAAGATTCAAATGTACGAATGCAAGTTCAATTAAAGGAATTATTAGTTCAGGAGTATTTTGTAAAGATTATTGTTAGCAAAACTTTTTAAATTTTTTATTTTAATATAAGTATAATAATATGATTATATAAAATTAATTTTAATATATTATTAATTTTGTTCATACATCTAATTACTAATCGTATTTTAGTATAAAATAGTTATTTTTTATATTGATTGTGTGAATAATTATAAAAAAATAAAATGATTATATAAAATATTTTGTATTATATTTTTTTTTAATTGTTAATTTAAGAAGTATTCATTAACAAAACTCAAGACTTAATTTTTTTTTTTTTGAAACAAAGGAGTTCAACACAAGAGTGGAGCACAACAAGAAGACAGATATAAAATAAAGACAACTAGGTAGCATCATACAAAACAAAATCATATCCCGCTGTCATCTTCGGCATTGCCATCAATAACATAAGAGATTCTGATGCCTCCACTCCTGAAAACTCTAAAAAGATGCGTTAATGGTGTCTTCTACACTTTTTCCTGCATTCTGAAAAATTCTCCTATTCCTCTCCATCCAGACGTTCCACACAATGGCAAAGAAGCAAATTAGCCATTTCTTTCGCTCTTCCTTTCTCGTCGTTACACCTGTCCAACTGTGAAAATGTTCCTTTACAGTACCAGGAAATGACCACTTCCTATCAAAGTGATTCAGCCATGCGCACCATACCTGCCAAGTAAAATCACACCCAAGAAACAAATGATACACATTTTCAGCCTCCTTACTACATAGGATACACATGTTGTTGTCATGACTAACTATCCCAAACTGGCACAATCTGTCTTTTGTATTTACTCTGCCTATCAAGACAAACCATATAAACAGCTCCACTCTTGGTGGAACTAATCCTTTCTAAATAGAACTGGTAAAACTATAACTTGTTATGTCCTCCAGTAGCGTATCCTCCTGCAATACCTGCACAAAGGAGTTAGTAGAAAACACACATTGTTTATCAAACTTCCACACAATCCTATCCTCCCTGTTTGGCGCTAATTTAACCACTCTCAGAGTTTTATGTAACTGATTCAAAAGTTCCAATTCCCACTGGAATGGTTCACCCCTCCATTGGAAGACTTAATTATTAAGGTGTGTGGTCAACTATTTCAACTTAATTATTAAACTATTTTAACTCTGAATTATTTCACATCAAAGCTGCTAGCGTTTCATTTTCAGTTGGATAGAAGTATTTAGATGATAAAACACTTTATTTCTTTGATTCTTAATCTCAATGATCAAAGAGCCACCTTTGTAATTAGCAATTCAAAAACTGAAATTGAAACACGTTAGTAATGTATTGTAAAGTGGGCCCCAGTACAAGCATTTTTTGTCGCATTGAACCACTTTCAAAGGCCAATTGTAGGATGCAGCAGGGTGAGGTCTAAGTCTAAGGTGTGCGTCTGCGCGACAACAATGCATATTATTGTTCTATTGTTGAAAAATAAACAAATAAGGAAGATATAAATATAAGATAAAAAAAATATAAAATTTTAGTATTAATATTCACTAATATAATTATCTTGATATAATAAAAGTGATTTATATATATATATATATTACTAATATAATTAGTATCATATATAAAGAGAGAGAAGAGTATAAAAAAAGAAGAAGAAAAATTGTTATTGATTGTTATTGTTGTGTATTATCTCATACCATACTCCCTATTTATACATGAATAGGGTTTATATTTTCAATCTTTATTAAATGAAATTTTTTTTTTGGTAACATGAATATTTTTTCATGGAAAAACGGATTCACTCATGATATTAATGGACATTCACATCCTTCGTGCTTATCATAATACTCCCCCTTGGATGACCATTTAGGATTATACCTCGTTAAAATCTTACTAAAGAAAAATCTAATGGGAAAAACTTTAGTGAAGGAAAAAGAGTACAAAATCTTTTGTAATGAGGACTGCCTCATTAAAAACCTTGTAAAAAAAAACCCAATAGGAAAAAAAATTGATCAAGGAAAAAAGAGTATAGTCTCCTCCTCTTGTTGACATCATTTAGTGTCTTGAAATCGGCGCATCCCAATCTCATGTACCAATCTTTCAAAGGTGTATTTTGGGAGTGACTTTGTGAATAAATCTGCCAGATTGTCACTTGAGCGGATTTGTTGGACATCAATTGTCCCTTGATTTTGAAGATCATGAGTAAAGAAGAATTTGGGAGAAATATGCTTTGTTGTATCACTTTTGATGTATCCGCCTTTAAGTTGAACAATGCATGCTGTATTATCTTCAAACAGGACAGTTGGAGCTATCTTATGATCAATTAGTCCACACGATGACAGAATATATTGGATCAAACTCCTGAGCCAAAAACACTCGCGGCTTGCTTCATAAATCGCTAGTATTTCAGCATGACTAGAGGATGTTGTTGCAATTGTCTGTTTCGTGGACCTCCATGATATAGCTATACCACCATATGTGAATAGGTATCCTATTTGAGATCTCCATTTATGTGGATTAGACAAGTATCCAGCATCTACATAGCCAACTAATTGTGACTTGGATCCACAGGGATAAAACAATCCCATATCAACCATTCCATGAAGATATCGAAAGATTTGTTTGATTCCACTCCAATGTCTTCTGGTTGGAGGGGAACTATACCTTGCTAATAAATTCACAGCAAATGATATATCGGATCGTGTATTATTAACAAGATACATTAGTACTCCAATGGCACTAAGATATGGTACTTCAGGACCAAGGATATCTTCATTTTCTTCTTTAGGACGGAATTGATCATTTTCCACATCTAAAGATCTTACAATCATTGGGGTACTTAATGGATGTGACTTATCCATGTAAAATCTCTTCAAGATATTTTCTGTGTATGTTGTTTGATGAATAAAGATCCCATTTTTTGTATGCTCAATCTGCAAGCCGAGATAAAATTTAGTCTTTCCAAGATCTTTCATATCTCAAACTCTTCTTTTAGAGTTTTTATAATTGTTGGAATCTCTTCAGGAGCCCCAATGATATTTAAATCATCAACGTACACAGCAATTATAATGAATCCATATGCAGATTTCTTTATGAAAACACATGGACAGATATCATCATTCTTGAATCCATTTTTTGCCAGATACTCAATAAGACGATTATACCACATTTATCTAGATTGCTTTAGACCGTATAAAGATCTTTGCAATTTAACTGAGTATAACCCCTATAAATATTCATTGGATGGTTTAGATATCTTTAGTCCTTCAGGGACTTTCATATAGATATCACGATCTAATGAGCCGTATAAGTAGGCTGTTACCACATCCATTAAATGCATATGTAATTTATGATATGCGGATAAACTGACTAAATAACGCAATGTTATTGCATCCACTACAGGGGAATATGTTTCTTTATAATCTATATCGGGCCTTTGTGAAAAACCTTGTGCTACAAGTCGAGCTTTGTAGCGTACAACTTCATTTTTCTCATTTCGTTTTCTCACAAATACCCATCGGTATCTAACAGGTTTTACATCTTCTAGTGTACGGACTACAGGTTCAAAGACTTCACGTTTTGCAAGTGAGTCTAACTCAACCTTCATAGCTTCTTTCCATTTTGGCCAATCATTCCTTTGTCGACATTCTTCGACTAATCTTGGCTCAAGATCCTTACTTTCATGCATGATATTTAATACCATATTATATGCAAATATTTCATTGACAATTGTCTTATTTCGGTCTCATTTCTCTCCTGTAAAGACATAATTTATCGAGATCTCATCATTTTCACAATTTTCAGGTACCTGAACGTCTTCTGGCGTTAAAATTATATCAGAATTTTGGACAACTACAGATGTCTTTACTATGTCTTTTTCAACAGGAATATTATTTACCTCTTTTCGTTTTCGAGAATTTTTTTCTTTGGAACTGACAGGCCTGCCACGCTTCTGGCGTGTACTTGCTTCGGTGACAATTTGTCCAACTAGGACATCAATTCGAATTGGGGTATTTTTCGCTGGTATATAAGATTTGGTTATCCTTTTTGTATCAAAAAATGTATCAGGCAATTCATTTGCTATTCTTTGCAAATGTATAATCTTTTGAACTTCTAGTTCACATTGCCCTGATCGAGGATCTAAATGCATCAACGATAATGCATTCCAATTATGTTCCTTTTCAGGAACCTTATTCTCTCCCCCCTAATGTTGAAAATTTTGATTCATCGAAATGACAATCCACAAATCGGGCTTTAAATACATATCCGTTTATATCTCAAGATACCTTACTATAGAGGAAGAATCATATCCAACATATATCCCCAATTTCTTTGGGATCCCATTTTGGTGCGATTAGGTGGTGCAATAGGAACATATATCGCACACCTAAAAATTCTTAAATGGGAAACATTTGGTTGCTGGCCAAAAGCTAATTGCATAGGAGAGAATTGATGGTAACTCGTTGGCCTCAAACGAATAAGTGCTGTGGCATGTAAAATAGCATGCCCCCAAATCGATGTTGGAAGATTTGTTCTCATAAGTAAGGGTCTAGCAATTAATTGGAGACGCTTAATAAGTGATTCTGCTAACCCATTTTATGTGTGAACATGAGCTACTGGATGTTCAACACTTATTTCATTAGCCATACAATAAGCATCAAAAGCTTGGAAAGTAAATTCACCAGCATTATCAAGACAAATTGCTTTGATTGGATTTTTTGGAAATTGACTTCCCTTGAGAACATGCAACACAATAAAATTCACTAGATTTAAGAATCTTTTGGTTCTTTAGTGAATGTCCATGAGAGTTTTCAATAATTCTTCGCATTATGGTTGTTCCCGAATGACCAAATTGGTCGTGCCAAGTTATGAATTCATTTGGGCTAGTAAACTTCTGGTTTACGGTGGCATGTGATTCAATTGCACTAATCCTGGTATAATATAACCCAGATAAAAGTGAGGACAACTTTTCTAATATAACTTTTTTATTTGAATCATGAGTTATGATACATAAGTACTCATGATTTTTCTCATTCATAGTCTCAATATGATATTCATTTCGGCGAATATCTTTAAAGCTCAACAAGTTTCTTAAAGCCTTCAATCACATTGTCTGAGCCAATAATAGTATTAACATATTCTTCTTTTGGCACATGATGAGTAAAATATATATCACTTTTGAGAATGGTGTGCGAACTTGCACTATCCACAAGGCATACATCTTCATTATATATCCTTGCCGTTTTCTTCAAAGACAAATAATAATAATAATAATAATAATAATAATAATAATAATAATAATAATAATAATAATAATAATAATAAATAAAATGAGTAGTATGCACAGTTAAATTGAATACTTGATCGGAATTACTTTTCTAAGAAACACCGTAAATAAAAATAATGTCATATACTAAAATTTTATTTTAAAACTTGACACATTTAATAATATAAACATTAATATTTTATTATTTATATACATCATATTTGAAACTTAAATATATAGAAAATAAAATTTAACAATAAGTTCTTTACATTATTTATTTACATGGATACTTAACGATCCCACATATTAAACTATTCCATCATTGATTAAATGACTAATATTTCCTTCAGGATCTTCAAAGAAATCAGATACATCATAATGAGTGGTGGAATTTTCAGCATCATTTGAAACAAAATTCGTTTCCTTTCCTTTGTCGTCATTTTTCAAAGATGCTTGTGGCGCCTTGGTATACGACAGGTACACGACCAATGGCCATTTCCACCACAACAGAAACACGTATCCTCTGTTGATTTATTTTGTCAAATATTTCTTTCTTTATCCTACTTTTGGTGAGATCCTCTCCTTTGAACATAATTCCTTTTCCTTCCATAATTTTTCTTGTTCCCAAAATCTTGCCATTTACCTTTTCTGGGGTAATGATTTGCCATATTTACTTCAGAAAATGGGGCTGCGCCAGCTGGATGCGCTTCATGATTCCTTAAAAGCAATTTATTGTTGCGTTCAGCAACAAGAAGGCAAGAAATTAACTCAGAATATTTTTTAAATCATTTTTCTCGATACTGCTGCTGCAAGAGCACATTCGAGACATGAAATGTCGAGAAAGTTTTCTCTAAAATATCATTATCAGATATCTTTTTCCCACATAATTTCATTCGTGAGGTGATTTGAAACATTGCTGAATTATATTCATTTATGGATTTGAAATCCTGTAGACGTAAGTGCGTCCATTCATATCGAGTTTGAGGAAGTATCACCGTCTTTTGATAATTATACCTTTCTTCAAGGTCTTTCCAAAGACTTGCAGGATCTTTTAATGTGAGATATTTATTTTTCAATCCTTCGTCAAGATGACGACGAAGAAAAATCATGGCTTTGACTTTATTCTTTTGGGATATATTATTTTCAACCTTAATGGTATCTCCAAAATTCATTGAATCAAGATAGATTTCACCATCTAATATCCATAATAAATAATTATTTCCAGATATATCAAGAGCATTGAATTTAAGATGAGAGAGTTTCGACATAATGAAAATTTATTGCCTGAGTCTTCCTAAAAATTTGATCACCAATATAATTATCTTGATATAATAGAAGTGATTTATATATATATATATATATTACTAAAGTAAGTAGTATGGTATGTAAAGAGAGAAAGGAAATATTGTTATTGATTGTTATTGCTGTGTATTGTCTCGTACTATACCTCCTATTTATACATGAATATAGTTTATATTTTCAACCATTATTAAATGTAAATTCTTTTTTAGTAATATGAATATTCTTTTATAGAAAAACTGAGTCACCTATAATATTAATGGACATCCACATCCTTTGTACTTATCACAACAGCTACAAAATTTAATATTATTATCTTAAAGTTGCAAAGTGAAAACAATAGATTAATTTATATTGGCTTAATGGTTAATTTTTTTATTGCTTTAAATAAGTATTAAAATTTAAATTTTATTTTATGTATATTAATTGGTGATAAATATTTAAATAAAACTCACATTTATAATAAACTAGTATTTATCTTGTTAAATTTGAGAATATAATAAAAAAAGATAAATAGTTTATTAATCTTTTGATCCGTGAATATTTAAATTTTTGAAAATTTAAAAATATATTAAATTTTGATTTTTTTAAAAATTTGGATCTATTAATTTCTCTTTTTAATTTGGATATGTCAAATCTAATAAATAATTAAACGTAATTTTCGTTATACTGGTCTAATTGATATGGATGCACACATAAAAAATGTTTTAAAATAGAATAAATTAAATTTAAAAATCGATGTGTTCATGTTTTAAAAAAAATTATAAACTTAAATATAATTTTAAATTACTTAAATATTCGCAAACCAAAAAATTAGAAATTAAATTATCTTTTTTCCCAAAAAAAAAATGCACAACAATAGATTAAATTAAGTTTTGCCATTCGGTCTAAATTTTAGGACGCATTGCCACTCGCTACCTCTTTCAAGACTTAGAAAATGACAAATTGCATTATGCATGCTATTAAACTCTTGATATATTTTTATTTGTGTATCTAATTATAAAATATCACATTAATAAAAATTATTATTTTTTATATTGATAATATAAATAATTATTTAAAATATAAATATAATTAAAAATTATAATACGTTTAATAACAAATATCTGTTATATAATAAATGAATCAAATTAATAGCTTTTATGGATTAGTACAATAAATATGTAGGAAAGAGAAGAGGGTAGAAAAACACTGAAAAGGGTAGGACTAGGCAGTTACAACAACAAGATAAGAATCCAAGGGTTTGGAGGATTTATTCACCGTATTTGTGGCAGGTTACCAGGTGATATCTCGAAGAAAGAATTATTTGAGTTATTTTTTTGGATGGGGAAGTTTAATGACATATACCTCTCAATAAAGACGAAAAATTGTGTTGTTTATCTGTTTGCGTTCATACGGTATATGAAGAAAGGAGGGGCTGTGAAAGAAATTTCAGGTATGGATCACGTGCGCTTAAGAGGAAAGGAGATCTATGTGGGGGAAGCCAAGTACAGAAGGGATAGTTCTAAGGGAAAGAAGGCGATAGGTGTCGAAGATCCAAGGAGGAATACAAGTGCTGGAGAAGTTGATCGTGGGAAAGCTAATGATCACTTGGAAGAGAAGAGGCGTGCAGGTGAAGAGGTGGGTGATAGAGGGAAATGTCCTGCTCAGACCAGGGATCATTGGGAAGGAAGGATACCTATAGAAAATGCGAAGGATAACCACGGAAACAGTAGGACAAAGGAAGTAGGAGTTATAGTGGCATAGGATAATGTGGCCTGGTTATAGAGGAGTATTATTGGGAGTTCAACAAAACCTATTAATTTCCGTTTGTTAAACGAGACAGCTCGCATGGATTGGCCTTATGTAGTTAAAGTCTGTGACATGGGAGTGTACAAAGCTGTGTTGACCTTTGATAGCGTTCATAGTGCAGAAGAAGCGCTGGTTTCTATTATGGATGGTCTCTTGCGATTCTTTTATAGCGTTTGCCGATGGGATGAGCGCGTGCGATGTGATAAGCGAAGAGTGTGGCTTGAGTGTTTCAGAGTTCTGCTGCAGGTATGGTCAGAAGACACGTTCAGTAAAATTGGTGGCCAGTGGGATGAAGTGGTTAGTTGTGATGATGTTACAAAATCATGGATGCCATTTTGCAGTGGACCTGTGTTGATCGATACGTATAGGTTTGAGACCATTCATGAAAAAGTTTGCTTGTTGGTAGGAAGGAAAAATTTTGACGTGTTTGTTACGGAGGTAGGAAGCGATGCATCTGGCTTAGCAGATTGTGTGATGAAGGAGGTTTTGGATGGAAGTCGGTGTCTCATGATAGGAGCTAATTGTGCAACTAGGGATAATTTAAGTAATTTTGGCGGTTGTTGATGCCACATGCAGCGGCTGGGATGGGATGCAGAGGCGGAGTTGTTGGTCCCGGCGGCTAGAGAGGAAGTTCATCAGAAGGGTAGAGTTGTAATTTTCCCTGAAGATTTGGATGAGTGGAGTAATGGATTTTTGAATTCTAAAACGGCAAAAGCAGCAAGTGACGGAGTTAATGCCATGGAGGAAAACACTGATGTTCCGGGATCCCCGGCTAATAGCTTGGACGCTAATTCAGAAAGAACTTTATCCTGGGACTATGTTAGGCAATATGTGGGGGCTGAGGATGATGTTACTAGTAAAGCTAGGAGGGATTTGGGTCCTAAGGAGCCCAATAACTTTCTCACTAGTGTTGGGGCCCATTTTATGCTACCAAGGCCTAAGGGTGTGCGGTTGGGCTTGCAGCATAATGGCCCACAAACTACTTCTCTTACTGGACCGGTATTGAAGCGGGTCGGAGGCAACCAAGAGCTAATAGGTTATATGGAGCATCCTGAGGTTTGTGTGGGTGGGAGTCTGAGCTGCGATGATGGCAGCCAGAACCACGACAGCGCAGACATTACGGTCGAGGGACGGGACCAGTCATGTGGTGGAAGCTTTAAGGTGAGTAACAGTGCAGATCCTTCTAGCTCGGTTGGTTGTATCAGGAAGAACTCTGCGATGGCGAACGGTGATCGAGGGGGGCGAGCCAGGCAGCGGTGGATGATGGTAGCCTAGTTCGGTTGGTGATGGTCGATGATAGGAGAACTGTGTCGCTGGCAAATCTATTCCTAGTTGCTGGCGTGTGGTCCGGGGGAGTTGAGGCGGGGCAAAAATCGAATGGTGGAGAGGAGTAGGAAAACGACTTTGGTGGTTGGCTGGGGCGAGTACTTTGGGGACAGGTGGAGTCTTAGCAGTGGAACGGTCTGGAGGAGGAACTGGGGGTCAGGACTTGGTTGTGATAGTGACATGGTTGTGAGGCATGTGGGAGAACATTGTAATGGACTGAGCCTCGATGATCCAAGTGCAAAGGAATGGGACAAGGCAAGTCGTAATAGTAATAGCCAAGGACACAGAGAGTCGATAAAGGGTTTGACAGATGAAGTCCCAGGTGCAGGTGAGGTTCAAGTATTAGGGACAGCATTGGAGCAAGGCAACAATGACGCTGGAAGGGCTATAGAGGCCTTGGGATATGACTATTGTGATGATGAAAGTGAAGCTGGAATTGAAACCTCAAAAAGTAAATGGGCAAATGAAATACAAGAAAATAGGGAGGCTTGGGAGCTTGCAGTGGAGTCTGGAGCAGTGTAGTATAATGAGGACGATGACATTATGGCAATACTTCAAGCCTAGAATGAGGCGCAAGCACAGAAGAAAAAAAAAGCTAATTAAGCAGAAAGAGAAGGCTAGAAGAAGTCGTCTAAAAAATCGAAAAAAGGTGTGTATAAATGCGTTAAAATGATTTTTAGCTCTTGGAATATTAGGTGTAAAACCCGGTTAATTAATGACTAACTAAACCATAAATTAGAATTTATTCTAAAAAGCTAAAAATGTGATTTTTATGGCTTAATATGATAGAGAGGATTAAAACGAGAATTTCGATACCAATTTTATAGAAATTGGCCCAAGATTGGACCGAACAGGCCAAACCGTGTCAACCAGACCCATATTGGGCCTTTGTCCCAACCAAACTAAACCTAAAACCCTAAAAACAGCACTCTCTCTCCTCCCTAAACCCTCACACACGCTAAAAATGAGAAAGGAAGGGGAAGAACACTCTTCCAAAGTTCTAACTCTCATTTGATCTTTAAACCACCATAACTTTTGATCCGGAGCTCCGATGGCCGCACTGTTTGTGGCCATGCGTTCACTGCAAGAAGCTCTACAAAACTCACTATTTTTTCTTGAGGTAAGCCATGATTTAGTTCAATTCCTCAGCCCTTAAATTTGAATTTTTTGGGTGAAAAGTGTTGAGATTTTGAGCTCTTTGATGTTAAAAGACCCAACTAGCTTGAAGGAGAAGAGTAATCTTGTCTCCTTGATTCTTGGGTGTGGTAAGATTCACAACCCTAGTGGACTTTTTTGGTTTATGATGTTTGGGTATTGAGTTGTTGTGTTTGGATATGATAATTGTGGCTTAAGTAGTGTGTATGTGAATATTGAAGCTTGATTGAAATTTTGGAAAGACTGGAAAAGGGCTTTGGTGTGCTAAAAATCTATCCTTAGAGGTGTTGAGACCTTGAGAGCTTGTGAAAAAGTGATTTGGAAGTGCTCCGGGTTGAGCGGAGAAAATCGGCTAAGGTATGGTCTCGGTTTCTTGTATCTAAAATGCAATGTAGTGTGAAAACTTAGGCTAGAGGCTCTAAGATAGGAATTGAATTGTTGATGTTGTTGAATGGTTGAGAAATATTGTATGGTCATATATGTGATTATAAATATTGATGTTTTGATGGTATGATGCATGAGAGATATGTACGTTTTGATACATGTTTGATGACCGGTTGAGGTTGAATTGTGAGTCAAATCATGTAATGGTGAGGATGATATTGATTGGATGTAATGAGGGTTGATTGAAAATGGTGTTGTTAGAAATTAGGATGAGGAAGAATATATGACATGATCATGTGCTCGAAATTGAGTTATTTGATTGAGATGGGTTAAAATAGTGGGATGGTGGTTTGTGAATTTGATAAAAATATTAATGTGTGAGTTGAGGAGGCTTGAGGTTGATTTTTGGTATGTTTGGGTTGACTTTAAAAAGGGTTGGAATTGGTTTGTTCTGAAAATGGCACCTTGTGGTTTTGTATGAAAATGTGGTTTTTGGGCATACTTTGACAGAACATAACTTAGACTCTGGATCCCCGATTTGTGCCAAATTTGTTTAGAAATGAAATTGGATCTAGGATGCTTATGCCGTTTGAAGAACAGGTGAAAACAGATTTAAAACGGAGAAGTTATGCCCGTCGGAAGATTGGGGGTTTGAAACTGTGAATTCTGCAGCTTTTAACTTAGTAAATTTTTTTGGCAGAACGCACTTCAACGCGTAAGCGTGGCCGACGCGCACGCGTCATTTTCAAATGTTCACTACCCACGCGTGCGCCTGGTCGACACGTACGCGTTGATGTGCTTATTCAATTGCCCATCCAAATTCCTAAAAGTTGATTCGGGATTTGCGCTGGTTTTGTGCGTGGGGCACAAAACGCACCCACGCGTACGCGTGGCCAACGCGCAGGCATCACTTGGCTTTTCTCCTATCCATGCGTGCGTGTGGGCAACGCATACGCTTCATTATGACTTGTGACTTTCCACGCGTGCACATGGACGACGCGCACGTGTGACCCTATTTTCACCCCAAGGTTGATTTTTGAGTTTTCAAAGTCAAATTTCATACTTCTAAGCCTCCAATCTCACTCCTTATGTCTTAAATCATTATGATAAGCCTAGCAATGGGAAGAAGCTAGGAAATGTGGTAGCTTGTGAATGAAGAAAGGGGAGAATTAACGATCTATGATGATCAAAGATGATTGTCTGAGATACGGAGGTTGGTGGTGGAAGTGCTTTATATGCCATGAGCCAAAGGGCTGTAATTGTTAATAAATTGGCTGGTTATGGATTGAATTATGAGCCAGATGGTTGAGTTATTGTCAAATTATGGTTGAGCCATTATTGAATTATGGCTGAGTATGATTGCATATATGCTTATTGAATGAAATGTGCATTAATGTTGCACTTCCACTATCTGAGATACGAGTTTTTCTAGGAGAAAGCAGTGGCTAGCCACCACGTGCTCCAGGTGGAGACTCGATACTCTGCTGACCCTATGTCGTAAGTGTGGCCAGACATTGTGAAAGTTCCGGATGAGCTCGCCCCCGTGTATATACACCAGTGAAGGTGTTGGATATGAATTATGATTTATGTTGTGAATAACTTGAGTTGGGAATGCACTACAGAGGGACAGTCCAATGGTTAGCTACCAAGACTTGTCGGGTTGGCTTTATAACCGACAGATGAGACTCATCAGCCATTAGGATAGGCATTCATCATATGCATATTATGTGAAATGTTTGGAATTGCCTAATTGACTGCATATTACATGTTAATTGTCTAAATGTCATATCTGCTTCCTATTTGTATATCTCCTTGTCTGATATAATTGTGTTTGTCATATTATATTACTGCTGGCGGTTGGGAGGTCTGCATGAATTGAAAAGGGAATGTTAGTTAGACTGAAGATCTTTAGTCAGTTGCCATTTATGGTTTAATCTGTTTATAAGCTTTGAATTATCTGTTGGAAGTTCTAGGATTGCCTTCGGCTTTCCCAGGACATTACATGTTAGATATGTGGGTATTGTTACCATACTGAGAACCTCCAATTCTCACCTATGCGGATTTTGTGGTTTTCAGATGCAGGTCGTGAGGCATGCTGGAGACTTCTGGATTAGCGAAGATCCTTGGTTCTCGGGACTTTACTTTGGTTTTATGTTTTCACTTAGATACTTTTTATGTTGGAGAATATGTTTTGTATTTCATCTTTGGATTTCCTTTGGGTTCCTTGCTTTATATATACATGTATATACTTCTATGCTCTGACCGGTTATCTTCGCAACCGGATCTTGAGTTTTGGTATTCGTGTTTTTGGCACTCTATTGTATATATATTCTCGTTTTAGCTTGTCCTTGTCCGTTACATTATGTTATCGATTGGAGTGTTGCACTTTTCAATTTAACGATTTTGTTTTACCTCTTTTTCTTCAAAGACTCCTAGTTATAATCGTTATTCACACTACTAAACGTACTAATTTTTTTTTACTTTAGAGGTCGTAATACCTTTCCATCTTTGTTTTTATGACTTAAGCATAAGACTCTGCATGGTAGGGTGTTACATTAGGAAAGTTGAGTATGGTGAAGAACTTTAGGAGAAAATTTAATCTGAATATGCTAGGCATCATAGAGACTAAGAAAGTGGCTTTGACAAAATTTGATGTAGTGCAACTTTGGGGAAATTATACAGTTAAATGGGAGTTTGTCGGAGCGGAAGGTGCGTCAGGTGGCCTACTATTGATGTGGGATAAAATGGTATTTAAGATGAACAACTGTTATAAAGGAGATAGATGCCTGTGTGTGGATGGAGTATATGGTGCGCACACAATGGAAGAAAAGCTTGTTGTATGGGAAGACTTGAGCTTCTTATCTAGGTTCAGGATATGAAGCTAGTGGACCTAGCACTATCTGATCGTATGTTCACATGGTTCAGAGGCCAGTCATGCAGTTGCATTGATAGGGCGCTGGTTAGCCTGGAGTGGATAGAAGAGTTTCCTGAAATAAGGCTAAAAGGAGGGCCTAAAGGTTTGTCAGACCATTGTCCACTGATTGTGGATGCCACAAGGGTGAGAAGGGGGACCGAGACCATTTTAGAGCCTGGACTCCTGGTTTACTCATGAGGGATTCTTGAGGATGTGAAGGAGGAATGGAGGAGCATAGGCGATATACAATTCATAGACAAGTTGAAGGCTTTGACGGTTCTGCTGGGCAGATGGCATAGGGAGAATTTTGGAAACACGGATGGAAGGATTAAACAGTTTGAGGAGGAGATCAAGAAGGTAGATGATTTGGTGAGTAACGGAGTGTATGACGAGACCATGAAAGTAAGAAGAAAGGCGCTTGTAAGCTCTTGTACTATATGGTATATTAGAAAGGAATTACATTAGAAGCAAATGTCATGGTCCAGACATGCAAAAGAAATGGACAGAAACACTCGATATTTTCACAATTTAGCTTCATCATGAAGGAGAAACAATCAGATTGATGCCTTAATGATTAATGGAAGGTTAGTAAGAAATCAAGCCAGGATCAAAGTTACTATTCGTGGTTTCTATAAGGGCTTGTATCATCAGGAGACATCGACTAACATAGGATTCCGAGATGGGCTGGTAAAGCAGTTAAGTGAGGAAGAGGCAACAGAGTTAGAGTTGATGCCCTCTGTTGAAGAAATAAAGGATGCAGTTTGGGATTGTGAGTCAACAAAGGCACCAGATAGCGATGGTACAATATGCATTTCATTAAAAAGTGTTAGGAAGAAGTAGAAAGGGAGTTCACTGAAGCTGTGATGGGATTTTTTCAGTCAGCTACACTACCTCGAGATTCGAATGTCACTTGGGTGGCGTTAGCACCGAAGTTTATTGGAGCCAAAGAAATAAAAGATCTCCGGCCGATTAGTATGGTGGGCAGTGTGTAGAAGGTCATATCTAAGGTTTTAGTTCGGAGGATGCGGAAGGCTCCAGGTTTAGTAGGGGATACTCAGAGTGCTTTTATGAAGGGCAGAAAAATACATAATGGGGCCCTAATTGCCTGTGAAACTGTGCATTGGCTGAAGTCAAGGAAAAAGAGCTCAGCAATTATTAAAATGGATTTTCAGAAGGCCTATGATAGGGTTAAGTGGAGTTTGTGGATATTTTGTTACACAAAATGGGATTTGGCCTCAGGTGGAGGGACTGGATCAAGGAGTGTGTATGCTCTACATCAATGTCGGTTCTTATAAACGGTTCCTCTTCTAAGCCTTTCAAAATGGAAAGGGATCTTCGACAAGGTGATCTTCTGTCTCCCTTTCTATTTGTGCTAGTTATTGATGTTCTTCATAGAATGATCGGCGAGAGGCGGTGAGGAATGGACGTACCTCTCCGCTTTTGGTTGGTCAATATGATATTAAGCTATCACACTTGCAGTTTGCGGATGACACTATCCTGTTCTGTCCTACTGAGGAGGACTCTATCAGACACTACAAATGGTTATTGAGATGTTTTGAGATGATGTATGGGTTGAGTATTAATTTTGAGAAATCAGGCTTTATTCCAGTTAACTGTGAGCGATGTTGGACACGGAAGATGTGTAATTTGTTGGGCTGTAAGGAAGCGTCTCTACCAGTCAAGTACTTGGACATTTTTTTGGGAGCAAATTTGAGGCTTGAGAGGATATGAAAACCTGTGATTGACAAGGTGGAAGAAAAGCTTAGTCTGTGGAAAGTAAAGACACTCAATAAAGTGAGTAAGCTAGTTCTCATTAAGTCTGTTCTTAATAGTCTTCCTATTTACTATCTTAGTTTATACAAGATGCCTAAGGCAGTGGCGGAGAAGTTGATTTCTCTACAAAGACGGTTCTTGTGGAGTAAAGAGGATGGGAGGAACGAGATGCCGCTAGTGAAATGGGATCTCGTGATGGCTCCAAAAAAAGCAAGTGGTTTCAGGGTTGGGGATGTAGTGGCTCGGAATACAGCTCTATTGTTTAAGTAGTGGTGGAGATTTTTGAAAGAGGACTGTCCCTTATGGAAGAAAGTGGTTTGCTCCTGCAATCACATGAATCCGTTTGAGATGTTGAGTGCCCAGCCTATACCAACGAGAAGGGGACCATGGAAGGATATATGCCTTTTACAAATCAGGGAGCCACATGTGAGAGAAAAGATGATCAGAGGCTTGTCTATGGATCTGGGAAATGGAAGAACAATCCGATTCTGGGAAGATAGATGATTACCTAGTGGAGCATTAAAAGATGTGTTCCCAAGACTTTTTTTGGTCTCAAACCTTAAAGGATATGTTATAGGGGATTGTGGGTTTTGAAATGGATTAGAGTGGATTTGGACTTTCCAATGGAGGAGAGAGTTATTCCAATGGGAGTTGGAGTTAGTAAACCAACTTCATGAGAGTTGACAATCAGTTAGGCCAACAAATAAGAGGGAGGATAGAGTGGTATGGAAATTTAATAGGTCAAGTGTTTTTTTGACTAACTCTTTTGTGCAGGTGTTGCAAGCGAAAATTCTTCTGGAGGAAATCTATAGCTATAGCTTCACTAGTGCTATTTGAAGAGGTTTTGTCCCACCAAGAATTGAGTTATTTTCTTGGTTTGTGTTGGTTGGCAGGGCGAATACTAAGGATCGACTGTGTAGATTAGGGGTCCTTGACCAGAATAATAATACGCGTGCTCTATGTTATAAGTTTGTAGAGTCTGTCTTTCATTTATTAGTTGTGAGATCACTTGGCAGGTGTGGTGTGCTTGGCTGTTTGCTCTTGGGTGGATTTCGATAATGCCAAGTTCACTAAAGCAACAATTTGAAAGTTGGACGAATGTTTCAGCGAGAAAGGCTAAGAGGAAGTGGTGGTTTATTGGACTCTTTGCTGTTATTTAGACAGTTTGGCAAGAAAGGAATGCCAGAATCTTTAAAAATCAAGCCTCAGATGTGGTGGCAATTATAAACAGGTCTTTTAGTTTTTCTGATGAATGGATTGGGGATGAACCCTTTAATTGTTGATGGCAATACCGAAGATGACTAGGGTTGCTAGGTACTTTAAGGTGTTTGTTGTTAGCTGTTTTATTTTGTTTTTCAACGCTCCACCTTGCGGTGTTGAGCTCTTTGCACTTCAAAAAATAAATAAATAAATAAATCAAATTTCTCTAAATTGAGGAAGTGATGGTTTCAATCTTATAAGGTGAGAAGAAAAATGAGTTGATAGTGATTTAGAGACAGGATTAATGGTGGCATTAGTGGGTGTGGTGGGAGGAGGTGGTGGTAAAACACTAAAGATATCCAAATTAGGATTTTCAAAATTTTGAATTAGGGTTTTTTATTTTTCAAAATAATTAATAATGTTGTGTAATTAAGTACTAAGATCTAGTTTGGGTAAACAGTTTAATTAAGTTATTTTTAAAAGATATATAGCTTAAACAATAAATATTTATATTAAAAGTAGCTTATAAATAAATTATTTTGTATTTGGTTTTTTAGTTCTAAAAGTGTTTATTTCAAAAGAAATGTGATTAAAAAAAACTTTTTATCACGAGGAATTTATTTTTTTTTAACTTCTCTATAAGCACTTAAATAACTTCTTAGAAAGTTACAATTTAGTTTTGAAAATTGCACCAGATATTAATACTATTACTTTTCATAAGTTAAAAATTCAAAAAAATAACTTTTGAAACTTTTCAAACGGGTCTTAATGCCACATCACAGCTATTCGTCAGTTAACACTCAATGTTTTTAGTTAACGGAAACGATTTTTGTTAATATTCAGTTAGTTTTATCAAATTTAATAATTTTTTAAGAGTTAATTTGTCTTTCATATTTTTAAAATTTTTTTTGTTCGAATAAAAACTTTTTAATATTATTTTAATAGTTTACTCTAACAATGATTAACCTCTTATGTTATTATTTTACAATTATCTTTATTTCAGAAGAGACTCTCTTCTAATAAATATATCCAAAAACTTAAATTTAGTAATTTTATTTAAACTCTTTAATTAATTATATTAATATGTGTCTTTATGACTAGATTTGGAGCTTCAGTGGAGGAGGGAGTTGTTCCAATGGGAGTTGGATTTAGTAAACTAACTTCATGAGACCTTACAGCCAGTCAAGCCCACAACTGAGAGAGAGGATAGCGTGGTGTGGAAATTTGATAAAATAGGTGTTTATTCAACTAAGTCTTTTGTCCAGGCGCTGCATGCGGAAGTTCTACCGGATGAAGTCACAAACTATAGCTTCACGAGTGCTGTATGGAAAGGATTTGTCCCCCCGAGGATTGAGCTTTTGTCCTGGTTTGTGTTGATCGGAAGGGTGAATACTAAGGACCGACTGGGTAGACTACATGTTATTGATCAGAATGACACTTTGTGTGTGCTATGTTGTAAGTCTGAGGAAACTGCCTTTCATCTGTTTCTTGGTTGTGAGATCACATGGCAGGTGTGGTGTGTTTGGCTACTTGCCTTTGGAAGGAGGTGGTCCTTGCCAAGTACTCTAAAGGAGCACTTTAAAAGCTGGACGAACTTATTAGCAAGGAAGGTTGATAGAAAGAGGTGGTTCATTGGGTTCTTTACTATTGTCTGGACAATCTAGTTAGAAAGGAATGGCAGGCTGTTCCAAAATTATGCCTCAAGTGTGCTGGCAATTATAAACAAGTCGTTTGAGTATGCTGAGGAATGGATTGGTGGAGAATCCTTTGGTTATTGACGGCCTTGCCAAAAATGATTAGGGATTGATTGGTATCTACAATATTCATGATCTTTGTAGCACTTTTTTATTACTCTACCCTATTGTGTTGAGCTCCCTTTAATTAAAAAAAAACTAATCCCTTAATTCATATTGATTGAATGAGATTGATCATATATAAAAATCTATTTAAAACAAAACAAAAAAAAGAAAAGAAAAACACATGAAAACTAGTAGTTTAGTGTCGTTCATCTGATATTGATTAGGAAAAAAAAGTAAAATAGAATAATTTTCCAAATAAACATCTTCATTATCCCGGAAATGAAATTTCTAATACCTTGAGTATGGCAAGAAATTTGAATATCTTTATGCATATATCTTTTGAATATTTTAAAAAAAATAAAAATATCTTTATTTTTTTTCACGGAAAAATATCTTAAAGTTATTCCTAATATTTTGCATAATTGAAAGTGCAAACCAAGGCCTTGAGCAGTTTATGTGTTTCCCCCCCCCCCCCCCCCCCCCTTCTGTTTTTCGCGAATTTAGATGCTTTTATGAGTTTCGGGCTTAAGGCTCTTAGTATTGGGCTGAGCCCATTAAGGATGAGAATTATCAAAACACATATTGGTCAATCTTTTCCAAAATTAATCACTTCGTTGTGATGTGCATGTAAAATTAAAAGAGTGAGAAGGCTGAATTTTGAATGAAGGATACTTAGCATTTTTTTATATATTAATATTGAACATTATGCATGCGTTAATCATCGGCCTTCTTTTGGCGGAAGATGATATATATTGTTGTTTGACCCATATACACGCCCTCATCAAGTTATGCATTTAATTAATTACTTGTTTCAATATGATAGCTTTAATTTAGTGAATCATAATTAAGCAAATAATGACGTAAATGCATGATAACCAAATGATCTTCTGCTAAATCAAACTATTATTCTTTTACTTGTGTATTTTGTATCTCTAATTATTTTGTACGTTAAGAAAATTCGGTTGTAGAAGGTAGGTTCAACGCTGAAAAAAGAAATCATATATATAATATAACAAAAAAGTTACTAATTATGCATAAGAAAACATTCCATTTAAGTGTTGCATAAGACAACAGCATACACTTCTCTTATTCCATGCCAAACATAAATACATATTTATAATTATTATCATTAACAACAAACAATGCTTAGATGCAAAACATTTTTATTATCATGGAGTATATGATATTACTTTTTCTGGAATCATGAATCTTATTACAGAAACTCAAGTGTTAACTTCAAGTGAAATTGATAAGTTTGATTAATGACTTTCAGTTAACTACTCTTATTATTCTGGATCTTATTTATTACTAATTGAGATTAATAGGGTACTTGGGCTGTTTATTTGGAAGGAAGAGCCCCCAAAATTTCTCATAAGTATATGGCGGCGGTGACTGGTTCTTATTATTCTCATCAAACATGGCAAAAACATAGGTCTCAATGGGTCTGCCAGGCCTCTTTGGAGTCCCAAGCTTCACATGCTCAACCAACTTGGTGTTATAAGTCCTTGCGTTGTCCAGTGAAGTGGCCACACCGCCATCGGAGGGCCATCCAGTTTCCGCCACAACTATCTCCAGGGAGCCTCCGCCGGCTTTCTCCAACGCGGAATACGTGGCGTCGACGATTGCATCGAAGAGGTTCTGGTAATGTAGGGAGCCATCGGTGACCAAAGCAGAAGGAGCGGTGAAAAGTGCGTAGTCTAGACGAATGTCTCTTTGGTTGAAGAAGTAGCTAAAGTAAGGGTACACATTCACAAGCAACGGTGATCGGTTATTCACCAAGAACCTACACGTTAATAACAAAAAATTATTAAATGAAATTTCACTTCATTTTAAGTTAATTTATGTAAAGTTGATAGTTAAAATTTGTTAAATAATTTGATAAATTTGACAAATTATCATTTAATATCAGTCAACTATCAAATTTTAGGAGCGAGAAATAGATAGAATTGAAGTAGAAATGAATAACCTTATGACACCATCAAGATATGCGGCTCTGTAATTAGCATTAAAGGAACCCTGCGATGGAGGGTAGGATTGTCCTAAAGCACCGGTCTCAATGGTGTTGGAAACCTTGATCTGGTTACCAAGTCCAGCAGCATTTAGAGCATTCTGGATGTTGTTCATGGCGGGCACCACATACTGCGCATAAATTTCATTTGGTTTGACTTCGTTTCCAACGGAGATGTATCTGAACCTCACATTTCCATAGTTTCTTACGTATTGCTGGACCCATTGGTTGGCGTTGTCCTGGGTGGCTGCTAAGGGTGCTAGATTTTCCTTTGGAATGTCCATGAAGAGCTCGATATTGGAGCCGCGAAGGGCTTCCAGAACATTCTGGTCTGGAGCGTAGATTCGCATCCTTGGAATGTTATATTGTTTGTAGAGTGCAACCACTTCTTGTGCCGATGGCAAGTTGCTTCCCATGTTTCCATAGCATACACCTGTTGCTTCTGCAAACATAACATCACACTCCTCAATTTATGAGCATTAAACATTCAGTTGATAATTGAGAATCACTTAAATAATTTAATAAGTTTGATTAAATTGTCATTCAATAATTATTTACTTCATATGAACTTAATTGCACTTGAGTTTTTAACTTGCTTTTAAAAAAAAGTACAGACTCAACTATAAATAATTTGTTTTCATAAAATCAATAATTAATAATTGTTAGATGATTTGATAAATTTAATTAAATTATTATTTAATAATTCTCAATTATAAATTTTAAATAAAAATAATTGTATGTAAATTTTTATCTTTTAAAATTGACAGTGACTATGTCTTTCCATGAAAATAATAAATAAAATGTAGATTAGTATGTAATTTATTTAAATATATTAAATTAATTTTAAGTTATTATATTCATAAGTATTCTAATGAAGACACATGTTAATATAGTACTTATCATGGTAGATATATAGAAATTTATTTGATTACAGAAATAGAGACAGAGAAAACATTTCTCAATATTTAAAAGACTGAAATTTATTATCTACTTCTATTTCTCGTATGTCTAGCTATATATCTCATATGTGGAATGGAATTCATATACAAACTTGATCATAAAAAAATAATGAAGTTATACATGGTCATATATTTGGAAAGAAAAAATGAAAGAAAAAAACTTAAATATTATTTTCAACGAACTTTTCTTATATATACTAGTAAACTCAATTCTATTGTTAGATAAGGACCAATACATATATTATTACCAAATAATAATAATAATAATAACAACAACATTCACATTCCTGTAAGATATTGAGGCTGGCATATAAATATAGATAAATACGAGACTTATTAATTAAGGAATAATGGAGCAACCTGTTGTGGCCGTGCCAAAAATTAGTAGCACTAATAATGAGTAGAGAATGATAGAAGGTATGGAAGAATATTTTACAGTTGAATAGGACTGAGCCATTTGAAAGAAAAAAGGAAAAATGGTTGAAGGAAGCTAAGAAGATCAAGGATATATTGCAATTGAGGATCCAAAGCAGTTGGTTTATATAGACATAACATAACACAATAAAAACAACTAACAAATTAAAGCCTTTGTAATTGTTCATAGAAATTAGATTAATAGTTCTTAGCTACAATATACTCCACCAAGTCAATGACTACAAGTCTACAAGCTAAGTCAAGAGAACACCACCAAACACCCACTTGATGAAGAAGAAGAAAATTAAAACTCTCTTCACCATTGAAGTGACATCTTACAGGTTGTCTTGCTTGCTAGCTCTTAAATTAATTTTATCATCTTCTGCACATGAGAAACCCACCCACTCTTTCCTTTTGGATGGTACTCACATTCTAGCTATACCTAATAATTTCTTCCATTTCCACTTGTACATATTTTTTATTATTAAATGATTATTCTTATATAAAATTTATATTGTATTTAAAGTTTAATTTTAATGTATTGTCACTTGTTTAATTATATTCGTTTTTTTAATAATTATTTATGTAATGATATATACGTATAAAATTTGTTTATATTATGACGATGCATGAAAATTAAATTATTATATTTAGTAATAAAAACTGTACGTTCACTAAAAATAAATGAAATTTTTTCCAATAAAAATAAATGAAATTTTGTATGAATTTATTCATTGTACATATGAGTGTCCACTTGTAGGAAGATGTTTTTGATTCATTTAATCTGCCTGTAATGGTAAGGCAGTATTCTCTAACAAGTAACAAGGAAGAAAGAAACATGGACATAGAAAATGGGTGACGTAATGCTAAACTTGGCTTCATTTGCATTTTCATTTTTCATTAATATTTGGTTTCATTTAATGGCACAAGTCTCTTGGCTATTAGAGTGTCTTTCTTTGCTTTTATATTATAAGATTTTTCTTTTATATAAAATTTTCATTTCAGTATTTTTATTTAAATTCCAATACAAAAAGAAAATTTGTAGATGGAAGATAAGTTATTTTTAAGGTTGTGTCTTGAAATTTTATTCTTTAGTTTCAATACACGATGTATTTTCTTAATTGTTTCTCTCTTATTCTTTCATATACTATTGTAAAAATTGGTTAATAGAGTGATCATGGGAAGATAGAGAAGGTTTCCTTTTGATGGCGAATTAGACTTGATTTTTGTGCTGCTATTCATGAAAGTAAGAAACTAAGAATCCACTTTCATAGCACATAGTATTAAGCATATCATTATCCAAATTCATGTTCTATTGGAAATACAGTATTAGTATTGTTATCGTATTGGGTTTCTAAAGTCAAGAGTCACTTATACCGAATCAAAAATATTTGTTATTATTCCACAAGAAGTGGGGTAACATTATTATTATTATATTCAAGAACCACTTGCAATAATTCCAATTTACATTGCATTATCAAATCAAGAACTAAATGGAGATAGATATTTCCACCTTTTCCAGAAGCAATAGATCCACAGTTGTTTTCTTATAAGGTAGTGGAATTCGTATTAAACTGACTACCATTTTCATTCAAAGAAAGTTATGAAGTTATCTTGTCTTTTTCTTTTTCTTTTTTCCAGACTTAATTTGTAGGTCTTTGTTAGGAAAAACGATAGATGTGCATGTCCAATGTCTTGCTAAATCTTTTCTTAAACCTAAAACACCATAAGAATGATATAATTTTACTTAAATGAACACCAATAACTTTTTATTTTAACTATGTATTTATTTTTCACTGCAAGAGTGCTAGTTATAAAATCTATTCCCGGATCCTTAGGTCGAATCTAAACAGTTAAAAGCCCTCAATGACAGGGAAAACGAGAAAAACAGATTCATGAAATACACCCACAAGATTCCAAGAATCAACCTTTATGATTCTTTTGGTTGGATCCACTGAGAATTTGGTACAAGGAAAAGGCACACTTCATAATTTACAGTGCAGCTTATCATGTTCTGCTAACAAATGAATACAACAATAAATATCAAATTTTGCTACATGTTAGATCTAAAGGGATCAATACTTGCAGCTGAAAATTCCTGCAACTTAAATTGCCTTATACTCCTCTGCTAGATGGGTGATGCTCATTCAAGGCAATACTTGACTTTTTCGAAGTTCAATCGCATGAGTATACAGTATGCAAACACAACATGGAAAGAGTTTAGGCCTTCTAAATTCTGACTGAACAAGTTTATGGTAAGCGCCATCTTTGAATGTCTGCCTGAATTTTCAAAAATATAGCCTTCTCAAGTCCATTACCAACTTGTCAAAGACCCTGTCATCCTCCGCCAAATACACTTCGGCCGCTTTTCTAGTATCGAAAGTATTTCCTTCTATAAGGTAGCTTTCCTCGTCTTTTACAATCATTCCATGTTCACAAGCCAAATCTAAGACCTCTGCTTCGTGGCAAAAGCCTCCTCCAAACTTGATGCCTAGTTCAGCCTTTTTGAGTGCTGCTGGTGCTAGTTTATTTTTCGCCACTTGCACACAGACCCGAAGACCCTCCACCTAAAGTACCGGATGACACAAGGGAGAGCAAAAGAATTAAACAATAAGAGAAAGGTTCTTGGGATGAAAAGGTGAAATTTCTTTCTAAATTTTACTAAATGGCATTAAACAAGTAATATACTAATATAAATCATAAAATAAAGGTGGCGAGGTTGTAAAGTTTTCATCAGGAGATTAAATAATTTATTATACGCCATCTGTCATATGTCATAACCCTAACTAACAGTACATTCAAGTAGAAATTACCTTATCATCAGTTTTGATCAATCCCATTCTCGAAAGTCTCAATCGAACAGCAGCATAGAATCTCAAAGCATTTCCACCACAAGTTACCTCTTCTGCAGGTCCACATCCCTTAGCTGATTTTGGACTAAATCTAATCTGTGTACGAAGATGGAATGATAAAGCCAGTGAATCGTAAATATATTACAAAAAGAAATTCAAATAGTGAGGTTTGAAATTGATCAAGTAGTATGGTTTCAACCTGATTAACAAAAATGATAAGAGTTTGTGAATGTGATAATGAATACTGAATTTTCCGCAGTGCTTGGGTCATCAGTCGGGGTTGTAAATCTAGTTTGGTGCTAACACCTAACTGATCAAGTTCACGCTTGGGTAGAAGGGCAGCAACCTGGGACAACAAAGCCATCGTATAAGTTATAATCATATAAGAAACAGAACCAAAGAGGAAATGATCAAAAGCTAGACAAATACTTGGATGAAGGTTTGTTTGTGGACAAATTTAGTATGAGACAAATTTTTGCTCTACCAAATCCTCGCTAGTTATAAATATATACTTACACTATCAACCACAATCACATCTACAGCTCCACTTTTCGTTAATGTATCAACCATGCTCAACACATTTTCGGCACAGTCTGGATGTGAGACAAGAAGTTTTCCGGTATTCACACCTATTGATTCCACAAGTGAAGCGTCCAATGCATTCTCTACATCAAGATATGCACAATATCCTGCCAACAGAATATACAGAGAAAATCATTTTCTCCAGTGTGCTCCAAGAATTAATTATTTATTATTGATTGCCTATAATCACTTACTAATGACACCAATATTTCAACTCTAATAAAGTGTATTCATATTTTGAACTCAAACACATGAAGAACTTCTTTGTCAAAATATCATCTATCACCAATCTTTGTACACACCTCCATGCTTTTGAGCTTCTTTAATAACTTGAAGTGCAAGTGTTGTCTTGCCAGCTGCTTCTCGTCCATAAATTTCAACAATCCTACCCTAACGTGTTAAAACGTAATAGAAATTAGGAAACCTCATGAATATATAATAGGATGCCAGAGGTGGAGTTCTCAGAATATGAGCTTGCTAACACAGAAAACGAACTAGCTGAGTGAGATGCTAAAGCTATATGACTAACATTTAAGCAAAAGAAGGGAACACCAGAGCATTTGACAACATGTGTCAACAACCATCAAACTGCAAAACGTAATACAAATTCCTATCTTTGTGGCTATGTCTAACTAGTGGCTGCACTAATGTCACCTTTGGCAATCCTCCCATTCCAAGAGCTATGTCAAGCTTCAGGGAGCCTGTAGATATCACTTGAGCGCGGCGCACACCAAAAAACTTCTGCAAAGATAACATTGATTCCTCACTAAACTCATTAGCAAGCTGTGAGACAGCCAAGCGAAGTGCATCATCTTTTTCTGTTGCTTTGACATCATCATGGATCACTTCAAATTCTAAATCTGAGGCTTCAGTTGAAACTATCACATGTTTCCAAAATAATTAACACATTACTCACGATTATTTTTAAATATAAGCAGTTAGTATTTAAAATAACAGCGAAAAAGGCGAACAAACTTGAATACAGAATTACAGATACATATATAAATCACACACAAAAGGAAAGAGAATAATGATCACAAAAGAAGGCCAGCAGGAATTGATGACAAAACATACACACGGAGCATTAAGAGACACAGGAACCAATACCAGCTGGAGAAAGCGAGCACATGTTCATGCCAATCTTGGTCATTATTGCTCTACCTCCACTCTGGGGAAAAAGTGATAACTTGTCATAAAATAAGATGAAAATGAACAGCTATGATTTACATGAAATGGCTACCAAACACATCTACATGACAAACTACGAAACCTATGTGCTAGCACTTCCCTGAGACAAGTATTTCATGTGTGTTGCTTGATCAGAATCAATTCCTGAAATGCTCTTACTTTTCATAAAATAAGATGAAGAAGAGGCCACATTTCCTGTTCAATATGCACTAATCGGTTCATTTGGTTAGACTAATGGACTATAATGATCACATTTTGAGGTAATTTCAATGCCCTTAAAAAACATACATCACTACCAAAGGAACTATACATAAACGTTGACTATAATGCTATGATAATAATTTATACCTTCATGCATACCTGCTCAAACTCAAACTAAACTAAAAGTTCAACCTTCAATCGAACCGAACTAAAGTTAACAAAATTATGAAATTAAAATTACAACATCTGCCCCTAATTTGATATTAATCGTTAAAAAAAAAAGTAGATTAATGAACTACAACCTTCAATAGTAGCTATTGCAAGTAGGAGATAGGTTTGGCAACCCTAGTAACCTAATAGTACTACCTTTCTAGGAAGTTTCAGTAGTTTTGTGTTAGAGAGAGAGACCTGGCGCGAGGTGGAGAGGAGAGAGGAGCAGGGCCTTGCGAAGGAATGGAGGCGAGTTAGAAATGCCATTGTTGAAGAAACAAGAAGCTCAATTTGCAGAGGTCAAAGAGAGTTAGCGACTCCGCAAGACAACAGCAACATCACCGTCGTGGCGTTGATGGTTGTGACTTGCGACTGATGTTGCTTTTCAGTTGAGTTGCGCCGCGCATCTTTCCCTCCCAATTTTAGTTTCGGAGATGCCCTGTTCCTCCTTTTTCATTTATACCGGTGATCCAACCCGTCATATTTACTCGTTTAATCGGTAAGTTACCAGTTGAATACTACTTGAATCGGTTAATCTAACTTAAATAAAAATATAAAATAATTTTAAAAAAATCTAAAATTAAATTTTACATTCTATATTTTTTTTTTTACATTTTAACAATAATACTGTCTTAATTTTTAAAATAACTAATATAAAAATAAACATATTATTAATTAATATTATAATAATATTTTAATTTAACACAATAATATAACAATTAATTAGATAATTAATAATTAATAATCAATTCTAATCAAGCAACTAATAATTACTCATAATTTATTAATAACTAATTTTAACTATCTATTAGTAATTTTTTTTAGCTTTCACGGTATTCCCCAACCCGACAGGTTAAGGACTAATTCGTCGCGGATCTGAGTTCCATTTAAGAGTCTGTCGCTAGCCAATGGATTGCTGCATGCACAAGGCAAGATTCGAACCCAACACTTATTTAAGCGGACAAGTGAACTAGATCAACCCAAATTCGTTAAGTGTCTATTAGTAATTAACAATCAATTCTAACAATGATAATTTTAAGACTCTCAAAATTAAAATTGAAAATAAGGTACGTCTTTATTATTTTTAGGATAAAGTATATTTTTTATCTCTAAAGTTTGACAAAAGTTTTAAAAGTATTCTCAAATTTTATTTTATTTTAATTTTGTCTAAAAAGTTTTTTATTTGCATCAAATATACTTCTGACGGCTAATTTTTCAAAAAATTTAAAATCAATTCAACAATAATTTCATAAGAACAATTCTCAATACAAGCAAATCAAGCGTACTTTTCATGCATTATTATTAGATTGGTCTTAAAATTTTTTGAAAATTTAGCCGTTAATGATATATTTGATACAAATAAAAAAATTTTGAATCAAAATTAAAACAAAATAAAATTTATGGATATTTTTAAAATTTTTGAGGAACAAAAAATATATTTTACCCTTATTTTTATTAATAGAATCATAATATCATAACCATAAAGTAAATACCAATCTCCAAACATTTTCTTTCCAAATTTAAAATTAGCAAACCAACATTAAATCAGCAATAAGCAGATAATTAAATTAGTAATTAACAAATTTTTTGTTCAACAAATTCAAGTTTTCCCGTAAATTCATAACTAAGCAAAGATATCAGAATGTTGGAATAAATTAATTTTAATAACCCAAATCATCCATATTGAATCACCAAAAAAAAATATAACATAATGCGAAAGCGTACCTGAATTCATAAATATGAATCATACGATCGGAAGAGTTTGGATCTTGTAGTTCTTTCGATCTTCCTCAACCAAAGCCTTCTGTATTCCTAGGAGGCTGTACTGCAACTCTTTTGATGTGGAAAGAGCAACAAAGGCGGCTTTGGTATATTGGGGACCGAAACCCTGAAGGTCTATTTATATTTGAGCATGGCACCCATTAAACCCTTAAGCCCAAATAAAATAGTATCTAAAGCCCAAAAGATAATATATCTAAAATCCAAAAAGATAATTATCTAAGGAACAAAAGATAATATCCGGTTTTATTCTCATTTAATTCCAAATCAAAAGTAATAATGACTTATTCAATTAGCATTTATAACAATAAATGAGATCATCATTATATAAGTCATTTAATTTGAAATAGCATCATTTGTGATTATAATTGATATATGTATTGCCCACAAATAAGTTAGGAAATTAAATAATTTCCTAACAATCTCCCACTTGGGCTATACATATATTCTTTCTTGACATAATCACATTTTATAAACTTTATGCGCGCATCTGAATGCTATTTCTTTCATTACTTTAACAATCTGGTCCGTCTCATACATTAGATATGGAACTACCGCAGCTTTTATCACATTAAATGCCGTGACTAAACCACGCCAATCACCATCCTAATATACTTAACGACATAGATCAAATTTGGATGAGTAATATGGAAATTACATGCCAAGTGATCTCATGCATGTCTATTTCCAGCTGGTCCAACTTTATTGAGATCAAACACAATACAAATATTGCAAAATGAACATTTCATATAACATGAAATAAACCATCAACTTAATTCTGCAGAAAATAACTCAATATCTGTCATAGGACATATAGCATGAAATAAACTCCCACTAAACCAAGGCATCATAAATATTGACACCCATCCGAGCAGTGTGCTCATGAAAAACTTTAGGGTTCAATCCCTTGGTAATGGGTCTGCTAGCATATACTCTGTTTCCATATGTCCTATGGAAATCTGTTTTTCTTTAAACTTTCTCCTTGACAACTAAGAAACTTGATGTCTATATGCTTTGATTTTGTCAAGCTCTTATTGTTATTGGAGTATAGTACTTACTGACTTATTGTCACAAAATATCTTTAATGGCCCTTTCAATGTCATCTACTATATGAAGCTTAGTGACAAAGTTTCGCAACCATATGCCATGAAATCGGAATCAGAGTACCTAATGATCTCCAAATTTCCTGATCTCCGATAAATAAGCATGTAATCCTTTGTTCTCTTTAGATAACGCATTATGCGTTTAACAACTATCCAATGATCCATATCCGGATTGCTCAAGTATCTACCTAACACTCTCACTATAAATGATATATCAGGATGTATGTAGACTTGAGCATACATTAAATTCCCTAGTGCTAATGCATAAGGCTTATCATGCATTGCTGTCCTCTCAAGATCATTTTTAGGGCATTGTTTGAGACTGAACTTGTCTCCTTTAGCTACGGGTGTGTCCATTGGTCTACAATTTTTCATGCCATATCTACTTAAAATCTTTTCGATATAGTTCTTTTGTGATAATCCAAGAATACCTTGAGAACGATCTCTTAGTATCTCGATTCCTAATACAAAAGAGGCATCACCAAGATCTTTCATTTCGAATTTGTTCGATAGAAATTTCTTAGTTTCATGCAACAAGCCTATATCGTTACTAGTAAGTAGAATGTCATCAACATCTAAGACCAAAAGGATATATTTACTCCCACTGAACTTGCGGTATACACATTTATCTATAATATTTACCTCAAAACCATATGAGGTAATAACTTGATGAAACTCGTGATACCATTAACGGGAAGCTTGTTTGAGATCATAGATGGATTTTCTCTTTTCTCTATTAGATCTCCTTAATGACACTTCTTGAGGTTGTTGAGCTTGCTGTATGGATTGGGATTGAGGAGGATTCTCATTATTTTACTGTGCTGTAGCAGTATCTTGAGCAACAACGATATTCTCATTGTTCTCTTGTACTGTAACTGGATCTACAGTAGGATTTTCATTGTGCTCTTGTACTATAACTGTGTCTTGAACAATAATAGGTACAAAGACCTGATCATTGTCAGTTACAGAATCCTCATCAAAAGTAACATTTCTAGTATCTCCTTCCCCCCAAACTCAACATCCTCAAGAAATCTCGTATTTCCTGTTTCAAAATAGACCTTGATGCAGGATTGTAAAACTTGTACCCCCGTGAGTGCTCAGCGTAACCAACAAAGTAGCAACTAATTGCCCTTGAGTCCAATTTTCTTTCATGCGGCCTATAAGGTCGCGCCTCAGCTGGACATCTCCAAATATGTAGATGCTTTATACTGGGCCTTTTTCCAGTCCAAATTTCATATGGGGTTTTGTTAATTGCTTTGCTTGGCACCCTATTAAGGATGTACACTGCGGTCTTTAATGCTTCTCTCCAGAGTGATTCAGGTAAGAAAGAATGACTAATCATACTTCTCACCATGTCTTTAAGAGTTCGGTTCCTTCGCTCTGCAACACCATTCATGCTAGGTTTGCCTGGCATGGTGTATTGCGGAACAATACCACACTCCTCTAGGAAAAGAGCAAAAGGCCCGGGATGTTGCTCACCTGAACCGTCATATCTTCTGTAGTATTCACCACCACGATCAGATTTGACAGCTTTAATTTTCTTTCCAAGTTGAAGTTCAACTTCAGCTTTGAAAGACTTGAAAACATCCAAGGCTTAGGACTTTTCATGAATTAAATATAGATACCCATAACGAGAGTAATCATCTATGAACGTAATAAAGTACCGTTGTCCATTCCAAGAGACAGTAGAGAATGGGCCACATATATCGGTATGTATTAGTTCTAAGACATCTTTAGCTCTCTCGGCACCTAATTTCCTTTCGTTTGTCCTTTTCCCCTTTATGCACTCAATGCAGACTTCAAAGTCCGCCAATTTTAGGGGTCCAAGAATTCCATCCGACACAAACCTCTGAATTCTCTGTTTAGAGATGTGACATAGGCGTTTGTGCCATAATGATGCCGAATTCTCATTTAGTTTTTGTTTTGTACCCGTTTGCAATATTTATTATTTTAAGTCAAGCCTATATAGATTATCCACCAAATGACCAGAATAAATATTATTCGAATTATAAAAGAGACTAACTTTATTGTCTCCAAATGAACAAAAATAACCTGATTTGTCCAAACGAGAAACAGAAACCAAATTTCGTCTAAATGACGGTACATAAAATGTCTCTAATAAATCCAAATAAAATCCACTCGTGGAACATAATCTAAAGGTTCCTATAGCTTCGACTTGCAACTATATTGCCGTCTGCCACATAGATGTATCTTTCAGCATCACTTGGCGGTCGGCTCCACAGGCAACCCCTTCTTTACACGCCAAGTGGCATATTTGGTACAATCCTTCTTCATGTGTCCCGCCTTCTTACAGAAGAAACAGGTTGAAACTTGATCCTGTTTCTTAGCCTTTTTTCTGCTGAGAAGGTATATCCGCAGTAGTATCACGCTTTCTTTTATACTGAGAAGATGAAGCCATGTGAGCACTTTCAGTCTTATCTTGCTGTAGCCTCTCTTCTTCTTGCACACAGTGAGATATAAGCTCATTTAAGGACCAAGTGTCCTTCAGAGTGTTATAACTCACTTTGAATTGCCCAAAGTGTGTAGGAAGGGAAATCAAAATGAAATGCACGAGTAAGTCTTCAGACAACTCTAACTTTAGTGCTTTCAACTTTGAAGCAAGATGAGACATTTCCATAATGTACTCCCTTATGTTCCCTGTACCTTTATACCTCATGGAGACAAGTTTGCTCAAAAGACTACTTGCCTCCGCTTTTTCATTCTTAGTAAAGAATTTTTCAACATCTTTTAGGAACTTTTTGGCATCTTTATCCTCAGTAATTGAGCCCCAAAACGCCTCAGGAATTGACCGTTTCATGATCATAATGCTCATTCGATTGGATCTCTCCCACTTCTCTATTTTAACCTCATTGAGATTTTCCGGAGTGGAAGTGGGTTTCTCCTCTCGAAGAGCTGTGTCTAGATCCATACAACCGAGGATAATCTCCACGGTATCCTTCCAAACTTTAAAGTTTGAACCACTCAGCATAGGAATACTGCTAATTTGTGCAGAAACATTGGTAGCTGAAGCCATAGTTTCTGGATTAGAACAAATAAACATGCAGTAAACATTAGTTAATTAATGGGTAAAAAATCCATATTGAGATATCTAGCACAACATTAATTTTCAATCTTTGGATAGAAAAATTAACTGTAAGTGATACTCTCATTGCAGTAATCAAATATTGTCAAAATTCCTGTCACACATTAAGCCTTTCTTTGGACCGACTTAATGCGCACATGGAAACTTAAACTTCGCAACCTATTTATTACCGCATATATTTTCTATTAATTGGCCAAACAATAACCTTCCTTTGGGCCGACTATTGACCGCATAATTAATAGAAAATAAACAAAAGTGTGCAATGCTTATTATTTGGCCAAACAATAAACTTCCTTTGGGCCGATTATTGTTCGCATAAATAATAAGTATTACTTTATTCTTAATCAGTTACCCAAATATTTATTTACCATTAATATGTGTATGTAATTCGGCCAAATATAGGCCTTCCTTTGGGCCGACCAATATTCGCATGAATTACATATCACCATATTTCTAATGTTTTGAATAAATCAATTTTCACAAAAGAGGCTACTTTGGCAGCATAATATTCAATCAATTTATTCCAAAATCAAATCTTTATAATAGATGGGTATAATAATCCAAATTGTTACTAGTTTCCTCGTGTAACAATTAAAAAAAAAATTTTTTTTTGTGCTAATGTTTCAGAATAAATCAATTACTATATAAAAAAAAAGTTCGATACGGTAAAAAATATATATCTAAGCAGCCGAAAGTATATATATATAAAGCAATCTAAATGGCAGTAATAACATGTAATCTGAAACAATGCCAAACTCATATATATATAGGCACAATCATATATACATAATACACACATATATTGATTAAGGAACATAAATATATATTCCTTTATATTCCTTTATATGCATTGTCATAATGTAAAGAACACAGGAGGGCATATCCATATATATACAGTGACGCACACATACAAACTCAAACAACTTCATATATATGCGTGCAACAATTTATATCGTAAACAACATACATATATATATATATTGAATCGATAATAGAAAAATAAAAATCGAATAATGCATATATATATGTATAAAGTTATAAATGGCCGAAACTCTAAAAGCAATCCAAATGGCCACAATGATATGCCTTGTGGATCGGAACAATACTAAATTCATATATATACGTGACGCACGACGCTGAAAACAATTTCACGAAGCGCGCAGCGATTTTGTATGTGATGTAAACTGTGCGTATGTATATATATATATTGACCGAATGAAATAAAATTAAATATTTTTGATGACTAAATTATGGATGGCTCTGATACCACTTGTTGGAATAAATTAATTTTAATAACCCAAATCATCCATATTGAATCACCAAAAAAAAATATAACATAATGCGGAAGCGTACCTGAATTCATAAATATGAATCATACGATCGGAAGAGTTTGGATCTTGTAGTTCTTTCGATCTTCCTCAACCAAAGCCTTCTGTATTCCTAGGAGGCTGTACTGCAACTCTTTTGATGGGGAAAGAGCAACAAAGGCGGCTTTGGTATATTGGGGACCGAAACCCTGAAGGTCTATTTATATTTGAGCATGGCACCCATTAAACCCTTAAGCCCAAATAAAATAGTATCTAAAGCCCAAAAGATAATATATCTAAAATTCAAAAAGATAATTATGTAAGGAACAAAAGATAATATCCGGTTTTATTCTCATTTAATTCCAAATCAAAAGTAATAATGACTTATTCAATTAGCATTTATAACAATAAATGAGATCATCATTATATAAGTCATTTAATTTGAAATAGCATCATTTGTGATTATAATTGATATATGTATTGCCCACAAATAAGTTAGGAAATTAAATAATTTCCTAACACAGAACTCACAAACATACACAATTAACTAATTATTTTTAACTAAATCATTTTAACCATATTAAAAATTAACAGAAAAGTTTTACATCTAAATCATTTATCTAACCATCTTCAACTAAGTTGTTATAATGTGTTTCTTCTTGTACATCGTTGCTACTAGTGCCTCTTCTTATTCTCCTTTTTTTTTTCTCATCTTCCCCTTTTGTTATTGTCGTTATCACCACCTCTACCACCTCATTCTTTTCCTCTTCCTTTCTTTCTCATTTGAATTTATTCTCTTCCTTCCTTTTCCTCCTCCTCTATCATCATCATCATCGTTATTGTTATCGCTACTGCTACTGCCTCTTCTTATTCTCCTCCTTTTTTTCTCATCTTTTTTTTGTTATTATCATCATCGTTAACACCATCTCCACCACCTCTTCCACTTCCTCCTCCTTCCTTCTCATTTGAATTTATTCTCCTCCTTCCTTTTCCTCCTCCTCCATCATTATTATCGTTATCGTTGTCGTTTTTTCTTATACGTAAATGACAATGTTTCTTTTCCTCCTTCATTTTTTTAAATTTTTGCACATATAAGATTTCAATCCAATAAATACACATTCAAGCCTAACTGAGAAGTAAAGCTCTTAAAATAAGTAAGAGTAACAGAAAAAAAATAAATATTAAAAAAATTATGTGTTTTGTATTAATTTTTCGGTGTCAAAATTAAGAAATTTCATTTTTTTTGTTTCTGGCAAGAATTCAATTCAATAAGTATGAACCTACATTCATTCGACTAAATAAGATTCTAATATAGTACAAATATGTTCATTCAAGTAATTTTTGTGTTATCTTGTGATCTTTTAGTATGCAATTTACTTTTTACATTCATTCAATTAAATAAGATTGTAATACATGTTCATTTAAGTCTAATATGAGAAGCAATATTCACAAAAAAATAAAAATAACAATTCAAAACTACTCCTCCTTCTCCTCCTTTTATTCTTTGTTATCTTGATTATCATGATTATTTAGCAAGATTAGAACATCAACTAAATAAGATTACAATATAGTACAAGCATGTTCATTCAAGTAATTTCGGTGCTATCTTATGATCTTTTAGTATGCAATTTACTTTTTACATTTATTCAATTAAATAAGATTGTAATACATATCTATTCAAATCTAATATGAGAAACAATACTCTTAAAATAAAAGTAAGCCTCCTCCGCCTATCATCATCATCATAAGAAAAAAGAAATGCAGCGTTAAAGAAATTGTATTTTATAGTTAAATCTCGGTATTAAAATTAACAAATTTCAGTGTTATTGTTAAGAAATTTTAATGTTATTTTTTAATAAATTCTAAATAATTCAAAATTTCTCATCATTTTTTTTGTTATCATCATCTTCTTCTTTTCTTATCTAACACTCCTATAATTATTCTTGTTTTATCCTTTTAAAAAGAATAAAAAAATTAAACAATAAAAAAACATACATAATACTGCAAAAAATTATTAGAAAAATGAAGAGAAAAAAATGCAGCAACTACATGTAGAGAGAAAAAAAGAGCCCAAAGAAAAAAAAGAACACGAAGAAAAAGTATGTAATGTCCCTGGAAGTTGGAACACGCTCACAAAAATAAAATTATTTTTTGTTAGATTTAAATTAATTTAGTTGGACTTACTTGCAGAAAAAATTTAAATGTGTAACGAGACTGAAAATTAAATTAAGCAAATCACATTTTTTATGAACAACAGATTGAAAACAAAAAAGTAAGCAAGAAAAGTTAGGTAACCTTTGGTGGTCTTCCAATGAGTCGAGTATGAAGGAGAAAGAGCTAGAATGTGATGTGGACAAGCTGGCAGCATTGCGGCAGTTCTTCTCCTTATGTGTGCGGAGAACTAACAGAATATGATGGATAGGGAACAGGAACACCGGCGGCAAGCATGCGAGGAGGGAGAGAGGTGAAGGAGGCGCGACGATGACACAAGCAGGAAGCACTGCTCAAGCAAACGCGGAGACGAGAGAGGCGCGAGCAGTCGAGCTTAGACAGAGACTAGACGCGAGCACATGACACGGAAGATTTGGCGAGAGGCGTGGCGAAGATAAGGGTAACTTAGGGATTTTAAGTAATTTTTTAGTGTTTGGATAATTTTGTTATGCGAAATTCATATTTCATGGGTACAAATGGTAATTTCCTTTTTTTATGGGTAGATATGTCAGCGTTTTTAACTTTCGTGGGTAGAAATGGTAGTTTACTCTCAACTTTATATAAAGATAATTGTAGATTAATTTTTATCTTTTAACATACATTTGGTCTAAAAAAATATAAATCTCTTTCCAACATAATTAATTTTTTTTATTAGTGTTTTCTAAAAGAGTATATAGTTCGAACTGAATTCATTTGTAGTTTTACACAATTAATTGAGCTTTTATGTAATAAAAAATAAGGAAAAATATAAATATATAATGAGAATAATATTAAACAATATAAACAATGGATATGTCAGATATTCAATTCAATAAGTATGTAGATGATTATGTTCATTATTTTTAATTGGATAGTTATTCTTTTTAATTTGGTTTATTCATGCACAATTAATAATGTGTGGATGTTCAATTCATTAGGTGTGCGGATGATTATCTTAATGTTAGAGTTTAGGGATAATTTGAAAGTGGAGTGTTTTTTTATTTTATTGGACTAATTCTAAAACCCATTGTTCACATTGTTCACAAAAGTCATTGTTTACCTAACAAAATGAAAAAAAATAATTATGCGTAGCAACCTGTGTAAACTTTTCAATCCTGCTATGTAACCAAGAAGGATTCTACCAACTCCTGTCAAATTTTGTTAGGCTAAACTCCAAAGCCCATCAAATAAAAAAAAATACACCTCAATTACTCAAATTTATCATAATTCAAAATTATATTTTACCACTTCCTCCTATTTTTTTAACTACCAATGTCCTTAGTGCCTCCATTGTGGCTCCACATGAAGGTCACCGTCACCACTACATCGAATTTTTAATGAAAGTGTCTTTTTTATGGTTGTGTTTTTTTATAATCGTGTCTAATAGAAGTATCTTTATGGATGTATTTTCTTGATGTGTCTCCTTATACATGTGTCTTTTAGTGGAGGTATCTTTTATCGGATTGAAAAGGCGGAAACCGATAGAGGGAGCGCGCTGCGATGGACGGCGGCAATGTATATCGCAAGGGAGAGGGTGCCGTGGTGGTCCTGCGAAAGAGAAAATTGCGCATGCAAAGCGCGCATTGTGGCAACGGAGTTTTGTTGCGGAGGGCACCGGCACTACCCAGAATCGTCAGGGTGGAGGCCGCGGCAGCGGCACAGACGCGAACCACCGCACCATTCTGAGCATCGCAACTAACGGCGCGATGCAACAGCGGCAACTCCACGAGGAGGGGGTTGCACGTGGCGGTGAGGATGACGGTGGTAAAGGAGGAACGGCGTGACGAAGAAGACGATAGTGGCAAAGGTGATGCGATCGCGGAAGCGTAATATGGACGGTTGCTTCGTGGACAGCATGTTCGGCACGTCGTGCAGGTGCATCAATGGTGGGGGCAGAGGATGGAACGTCGACTAATGCCGGAGTGAGGGAGGACGTAGGGGCGAGTGACTCGTTCGTACGTTCACGCCTCGTGCAAGGACAATAATGGTAGAGGAAGAGGATGCAACGCCGACTGATGCCGGGGTGAGGGAGGACGCAAGGACGAGTGACTTGTTCGTACGTTCACGTCGCTACCGGAGATGGGTGAGATGAAGGGCAGTATCACTACAAAAAAAGACCTATGGTCACGGCAAAAAACCTTGACCATAGCTAGTAAAAAGAGTGACCATAGATCTATGGTCACGGTTTTTTACCATGGCCTATTCTCTCGTGGCCATAGGTCTATGGTCACGATTTTTTTATCTATGATCACGGTTTCTATAGTCACGGTTTCAATTTTCAAATTCTGACACTTTAGACCACGTTTTTTCACCGTGACCATATGTTAATTTATGATCACGCGTAAAAACCGTGACCATAGCCTTATCTATGGTCACGATTTAGCGTCTATGGTCACCCCTCCCTAAAACCGTGACCATAGCCTTATCTATGGTCACGGTTTTGACCGTGACCATAGCATCTATGGTCACCCTTTCCTAAAATCGTGACCGTAGCCTTATCTATGGTAGCCTCTATAGTCACCCTACCTAAAACTGTGACCATAGCCAGTTTTTCACCGTGACCATAGCCTCTATGGTCACCCCGACTTAAAACCGTGACCATAGCCTTATCTATGGTCACGGTTTTCACCGTGGCTATAGCTTATCTATGGTCACCCCTTCTTAAAACCGTGACCATAGCCTTATCTATGGTCACAGTTTTTTGCCGTGACCATAGCCTTATTTATGGTCACTGTTTTCACCATGGCCATAGCTTATCTATGGTCACAGTTTTTATCGTGACCGCAGCTTGTTTTATTTTATGAGATTTATTTTTTTAAAGCATAATCACATTCCAAAATGATGATAAACACAAATAAATCTAGGAATGAGAAATTCAGTAAATCTAAATGATAAAAGTTTCATTAAATACTAGATATCCATTACAACACTAATCAAAATAGGGTGTAATTTATCCGTTACATGTAATATTGGATAAAGTCTCTTATTAAAATGTAAAGTACACATCAAAATAATACATTTAGATAACCAAAATCATTATAAGACACATCCCATCTTATATTTGCTTAGAACATATATATTTTCTTCACATCATGTCCTCCTGCTATCCTGCTAGCAAAAGAAATAAACATGTTAGTAATGAATATGGGGCATAAGTTTAATAAGTCAATCAACATTAAAATTTCAACCACTAATCTTTTACTGTCAATCATAGTAAAATAATTCACACATTTGGTCCTCATTAAGTCATTCAAAGTTCAAAATTCAAAGCACATGCATCATTAAAACAACTTGGCAATATGCTTTAAGTTGTAAATTTAATTTAATTTCTTTCTAATTTAATTTAACTCACCTATATCAAAATTTTCTCTGCTTGTGCAGCTGCTTTTAGGTTAAGTGGTAGGCCCAGTACTAGAGCTAGCATACTATGTAGAACAAATGGAGCTAGAAGAAGAAGAGCAGGTCATCAAAAAGTGAGGAAGCTGAAAAAATTTTGCACACAATATAAAAATAGCATGTTCAATGCTCAAAGGAAATTGCTTGAAATTCATGCAAAACATAATATTATCATGAACATGCAGAAGAAGGGTGTCAATCAACCACAACAAAAATTGTAATAATTAGTGCCAACAGAAAATCTCAGAGGAAAGAGGGCTCTTTTACAGTTTACACTACATATAAAGAAACATGTTGCATAACATTTGCATCTCCGCTTCCCCCCTTATATTTAGAACTTGTAGTCATCATTGGGAAATTAGTCACTAGCCTCCCATTCAGTTTCGTTTAGTGTTTAGCAGTTTGATTTAATGCAGTCTTCTACAACTATTTACATTATCCAGAATGGGGTGTTTGAAACAATTTTCTGAAGTATAAAGCTCCAGCCATCCAATGTATAAAGCTATGAAAGGAAGTCAACATAAATATGAACTTTTGAAATAGTATTAACTTTGATTTTAATTTGACATTCATCATAACAAATGAAGCACCTGCCCCATGGCGCAAGTTCAGGTGATGCCAATCCAACAAAGAGTGACAGAGAGAGAGTTAAATTACATGAATGTCTAAGCCATTCTGCATGTGCTTTGAACTTTGAATGTCTCCCAATTAAAAGTTTTAAGCATAACACACCCCACATGCCCCTTTCACCAATTTCATAGTTTCAAGGTAATAATCAAGAGTTCAACGAAACTCATAGAGCTTACACAAATTTAGGTAATTCACAAGAGTTTAATTGCAAAACCACCAATCGTACATATTTCAGTTTTTTTACTGATTTAGCTATACAACCTAATTTGAAGTTCTAATAATACTAAATTACTAATCTGAACAAAATAAAAAAACAAGTAACAAATCAGAAAAAATGCTACACAGAACAATAATCAATAGCCCTAATATTCAGAAGTTTTGATAATCAAAAACAACATCCCTAATCACAAGTTCTAATAATCAAAATCAAGACCCACACCCCTAGTCAGAAGTTCTGATAGTCAAAATCCATATTCCCTAATCAAAATATTAATTAATTATAATAATTAATTATTTACTTGAGAAGAGATGAAGAGGACGACCGGAGAAGAGAGCAGAGAAGAGATGGCAGAGCTAACAGATAAGAAGAAGATGACCGGACCAAGTAGAAAAACGGCAGTCATAATCGAGAAGCAGGCAGTCAAACCAGTAATCAGCAAGCAGCAAAGCGTCAATACTGGACCACCAAAATAAAAGAGGAAAAAGAAATGTCAAAACTGGAACAAGACCTTTCTTGGTCCATTTAATATGCTCAATTCAGTTCAGTTCTATTTACTAGAGAAGCACTATCAGTCATCAGTTATCACTCGTCCATCGTCAATCGTCACCGTCGTCAGTCAAACAAAGAGTTCTGTCGCGGGCCAAGGTGTCTCTGAGTCTGGTGAGTAGTGACGGTTGCTGGTCAGGGTGGCGCCGTGCCTAAGGGGAGGAGAGTGCATGACTGGGAGAGAGGGTTAGGCTCCATGGATGAGTTGGGAAATGGGGTTAGGAAGAAGAAGGGTCACGTTAAGGAGAAAGGCGTTAGGGCTCGATGGTTTTCTTCTTTTTATTTTCTTTGTTAAGAGTTTATTTTTTTTTTTTTTTGAAGAAATCTTTGTTAAGAGTTTATGAAATGAAACAAAAGGGCTAAATGAACGAAGGAAAAATTGGGGGGAGGGGGAAATTAGGGTCAAAATGGCACCATTTACGGTTGGGGTTTTAAAGAAAATAAAAAAAACTGTGACCAAAGATCACCCCTTAAATCGTGACTATAGACCTTTTTACATTACCTCTTAAAACCGTGACCATAGAACCCTTTAGGTCACTCCTAAAACCGTGACCATAGACCCTTTTAGGTCACTCCAAAAAACCGTGACCATAGACCCCTTTAGGTTACCCCAAAAATCGTGACCATAGACCCCTTTAGGTCACCCTCCTAAAACCGTGACCATAGACCCCTTTAGGTCACTCTTTTTTGAAAAATTATGACCATAGATCCTTTTAGGTCACCCCTAAAAACCGTGACCATAGAACTCTTTAGGTCATCCCCAAAACCGTGACCATAGACCCTTTTAGGTCACCCCTAAAAACCGTGACCATAGACCTCTTTAGGTCACCACCAAAACCGTGACCATAGACCCTTTTTTGTCACTATAAAAAACCGTGACCATAGACCTTTTTAGGCCACCCTTTCTTAAAAAACCGTGACCATAGGTACTCTATGGCCACCCTTTTTTAAAATCGTGACTATAGCCCCTTTTCTTTTGGTCACGGTAAAAAACCGTGACCATAGACCTTTTATGGTCACGGTTTTTTACCGTGACAAAAAAAACCGTGGCCATAGGCCGAAAATGTTGTAGTGTAAAATGCAAATGAAACCATTTGAAATCTATAATATTCTTGAACCATAAGAAAAAAGACCTGAAAAAATAAGAACATATATAACTATATTAATAGCATGTCAATTTTTTCACTGAACTTTATATCAAAAGACTAACAAAAGGTTATCAATAATCTAATATTTTACTAACCTCGTTATATAAACAATTGTCATATGATTTCGTGCTCTATGTTTCACATTTCATTTAAAGTTTGAAAGTATAGTTATAAATAAATTATTTATATTTACGACAAATATTTGTACAAAAGTGTAAATCATAACATGTTACTAAAATGAGAATATTAATTTTCTTACCTGAATATTATTAAAAACTTCTTTGAACATGACATTTGTTGTTGATGACGTTGGATTATTATCTTCGTCTAGAATTAGAACATTCAGCCTATTGTGACTCTTAACTCTTGACCAAACAACGTAAAGTTGTCCATGGGTGAACACTTATTTTGGCAAGTAAAGTCCTACATGTGATAATAATTTACCACATAATGAAATCCTTGGTTTTTCAATATTATTCTCCTCTTATATAGTATTTGTCAGCCAATAATGCTCAAGTTACATTACATTCCATATACAATTTAGTTTGCTAACACTATTAGATATTAATAGCATCACAAATAGTTTTCTCAATTGATGACTAAACCTCATTAATAGTTGCAATGAATTTTCTATCGTCACACAGTAGTCCTAATGAATAGAAAGCATTTTGAAAGTTAGGATATGTAATCCCATTAACTATCTTAATAGACTCTGTTAATCAAAAAATATTTTCGATTAAGGTGAGTTAATTCGAAGTAGTGAAGAAGTCAAAAATATAAGTAGTTGTCGAAAAGATGCATGTGTAGGTATTAGTTGGAGGTACTTAACGCAGGTTCGATTTTGAAATGCTCTAGCAAATCGGACGAATCTAGCTGGACAGATATTCGAGACAAGTAATTGAACAAGATATTCGAATAAGCAGATCGAGCAGTTACGGTAGTGGAGGAGTTGAAGGCTTTTACCACGTGAGGTATTTATAAAAATGGACGTTTATTGGCCAAAAGGGCGGGAATGGTTACCATGGAGTGTGTATACAAGATTGTATCTTGTAATTAATTATCAGTTACAGAAGTAGATTATAAATACTAGAAAGTTTTAGAGAATAAGGGTTGGAACTTTAACTCAGAAAACACTCCAGCATACTCATATCCCCAACGAATTCCTGAGTCTACGATCGAGTCTCTTTTTTGTAGGATTCCTTCCATGTTTTTACTCTTTCAATTTATCTTCCTGTAAACTTTATTTTTTAAACAAATTTATCTTTCAAGCATTTCTTTAATTTCAATGTTCAATTTACATTTCAACATCTTTAAGTTTCATGTCAAAGCCCTTTGACTCAGTCGAAGGTATTTTACTGCTTTCTTTTAAGTTCAACGCAAACGCTTTCGATTCATTCATTTACCTTTTTCGAATTTATGGTTTTAAACTTTCTTTATCTTTTTACGAACTTCAATTTATTTTTTATTTTCAACACTTGTCTAATCAAAAACACTTTGATGCACTTTTAAAAAACTGGTACCTGCAAAGAGGAGTAGGTTTCGCTCCCAGATCATTAGATATCGAACCACCATCGATTTTCTAAAAATTGACAAAACAAATTGGCACGATCGGTGGGACAGTTTTAAAAATTGAAGTGTGTTAAATTAATATTTTAGTGTCAATTGGTGTATGCGATTGCGAAGTGGAAAAATCATTCACATGGCTAATGAGTTGTCAAATGTGAATGGTGGTTCGACTACCAATGACATCATACCAGTAACTATGCAATCTGCGGACGTGAATTCACGTTTGGAGGGTGCGATTAGAAGTGAAAGTATAGCAGTTACTGCTGTACAGACTGGAAATGTTGGACGTAATATTTGTCCTCGTGGTATAGTACCACCAATTCAGCCCCCATTAACCACTGGATGGCCTCCTTATGGTCTTCCTCCTGCTTATACTCCACCAGTGAGTGGTTTTGCTCCTCATATTCATTTTGGGAGTACAAGTGGGGTGAATAATGCTCAAAATTCACAACAGCATTCCAAGTATTCTCGTGATTATAATGTGGGCTCTACTTCGAATGCCGCTAATTCAATGGCAGTATATCGACAACAAGTAGAGGAAAGTCATAATGACTTAGTCAATTTATTGACTCAACAAATTATCATAATTCTAAATCCTATGATGGCTGATTACAAATTAAAATTCGAACGTCTTGTTAGACAGGTCGAACGAATTGCTCGAATCGTAGATTATGACGAAGGTGAAGGGTATAATGCTAGGGGAAATAATGAAGGATTCGAAAATGTATTTCAAAATAAAAACAATGTTTTTAATCGAGAAAATCCTCATGTGATTTCCCGAGGTCAAAATGCTGATGATTTTCTAGCCAGATTACGTACTAATCATGGCGGTGAACGTTATCAAGTCACCAGAATTGTGGAAGAAGTACTTAATCGAATTGGTCTGAATGTAGGTTTTATGAATCGACCTCACTTTGTGTTTACTTTCCCCCAAGTTGTTCAAATGGCTGAAGTGCCAAGAGGAGTGAAAAATTCAAAGATAATCACAAAGTTTGTTGATAAAGTTGGAGAGTCAACTACTGAACATGTTGCCCGATATTTAGTTGAGATTGGAAATTCAGCCAGTGATGAAAATTTGAAAATGAAGTTTTTTCCTTCTTCGTTAACAAATAATGCATTTACTTGGTTTTCGAATCTTAGACCAAATTCAATAACGACATGGAATCAGTTGGAAACTGCTTTTCACGCTCAGTTCTATCGAGGGAAAATGAATGTGACAGTTACTGATTTAGTGGCTCTGAAACGTGAAGATGGTGAAACCATTGTTGATTATATGATACATTTTAAGAACGCTAGAAGTAGATGATATGTTTCCTTACCTGAGAGCGAAGTGGTTAAAATAGCAACTATGGGGTTAGGATTTTATATGCGCAGAAAGTTGCTTAATGTGCATATCCCTGATTTAGCCCATTTAGCTAAAAAGGTTTGTCAAACCGAACTCATGAAAAAAGAGAAGGAAAAATATAGAAATGACCAAAGATCGAAGAGTAAACCTTTTACTCGAAAAGAGAAAGTTGCTTATATGACTATGGAGTTCTCAGAGGAGGAACTCGATTTTGAAACAGAAGTCAATTTGGCTGAACTTAAGAATGGTCCTCCATATGTTTGCTTTTTACTTAAAAAGCTTCCTAGTAATGAAAAGTCAAATGATTCAAAACTAAAAAGTGGAAAGAAATACAGTTTTGATATTTCGAAATCTGTTCAGATTTTCGATGTGTTGCTTAAAGATAAACAATTAGTTTTGCTTGAGGGTAGAACCTTATTTTTGGTGAAAAATTTAAATGGGAAACCTTATTGGAAATTTCACCAAGCAACCAGTCATTCGACTAACAGTTGTGTTCGTTTCAGGGATTTAATTCAGGAAGCTATAATGGAGGGACGGTTGAAGTTTGATGATGGCAAGAAGGAAATGAAGGTTGATGTTGATCCCTTCGATGCTGATGCGAGTTTCGTTGAACCATGTTTCAGAGTGAACATGGTTGGAATGTCATATGATTTTGATGTGGCTCTTGATGATTATGAGTCACAAGTCTGATCTGTGTATCCCCAAGCAGGAAACATTTTGTTGGACTTTCTAGTTCAGCAAAAGATCAAAGACCGGGACGTATCTCTGTGACCACCGTGTAATGCTATTTTTGATGCTGAAGCAGCAGCAATTTTCAAAAAGGAGAGGATGAAGAAAGAATTGGCTCATAGAGAAGAGCAGGCTCGCCAAAGGCAACCAATTCGGCGCATCGAGTGTCAGAGTTCTAAGGCCCCTCAATAAAATACAGCTACACCTTTAAGCCGATCTCAAGCTATAGATATTCAGTGGATTCGAAACTGCTATGAGTTCCAGAAACGGGACGCTCTTTATCGATGTAACCCACAGTGGGGACATCGGGGACCTCCTCAAAACTAATATCCCTACTATCGTGGTCGAGCCAGAGGATATCCAAGAGGTAGAGGAGGAAGAAGAAATTTCAATCAGAATAAGAAGCCTCAGGTGGAAGTAAGCAAGGGGACAACGCCTTCTGTACATTCCCGAATTGTCTTTCCTTCAGATGGAGAGACTTGTCCGAAGGAAATTCCATCTCCCGCAAAGATGGAAAAAGGCAAAGCAATAGCTCAATCTTCAAGGGTTGACAAAGGCAAAGAAGTTGATGTCGAGGAAGATTACTTCGAAGAGGGGGATGATGATATGGTTGGAACAATTTTAATAATTCCAACTGAATATCTGGGAGAATATGAAGGTGACCTAGAAGAAGATTATGATGTGGAGGTTGAGGAAGCTTTTTCCTTTATTCGAATTGAAGATGAGCCGGGGTATTTTCTTTGGCCTACTGAAAAACAAATGTCTCATCTTCGCCAGCTCCATATAACCACCACTTTGAGTGGGATCAAAGTAAACAAAGTCTTAATCAATGGTGGGGCAGCAATCAGTCTTTTGCGCGAGAGGATGTTAATGAAGGTGGGAAAGCATCCTGATGATTCGGTCCCCACAAACATTGCTGTGACAGACTTTAGTGGGGCTTCAACTCCAGCAAAAGGGCTGGTTACTATGACTGTAAAGGTTGGATCATCCGAACAAAATACTGTGTTCGTGGTGGTGCCACGAAAGCAAGTTATAATGCTTTATTGGGGAGAGACTGGATCCACGGTGTAGGGGTGTACCTTCTACTGTGCATCAAAGTGTGCTTCTTTGGTCGAAGGATGGCAAGCCTGAAGTCATTAAGGCATATTCGAACCTTTATGTCGAACAATTGCATGTTGATTTCAGGATGTATAATCCTAAATTAAAACCTTTGAATGTCGACAGGACACTGAACTCTTATAATATTGAAGGTTGTTACTTGTCCTTGGAAGGTTTGTCCATGAAGTTGCGCTACCCAGAGTTGAATTTCACTCCTACTGGTTGGGATTGTCTCTCTTGAAGATTGCCCTATGGACCAGGTTGAAGAAGTTTTCGACTACCTGGTAACTTTGCGTAATTATTTAAGTAATTTCCTTTATGTAGAAAATAAAGATGATTCTTCTGATGAAGTAGAGTCACATAGGGTTAGTAGTTCTTCTAGTAATAGTTGTATTAACTCGATATCGTCAGTCGAGTTTAGTCATAGTGTAAATGCTTTATGTAATGAAAGTAATGTTACAAGCCAGACTGTTGATTTGATAGCAGAGGCACATTGTGTTGAAAGTCGAAGTAATATCAATATAGTAAATGATCAAGATTATTCTATTTCTAATGAAGTTGTTGATTTCACTTTCGATTGCATCTATGATTTAGAACCTTTGGGTTTTGAAAAGCATTCGGTAAAAGATGATGAACCTTATAAAGGTTTTGAATCTCAAAATCCCTTAGAAGAAATTAATTTGGGGACTTCTGATGATGTTCGAATCACTTACATTTGTAAAGGTGTTGCTGAACCTTTTCGAACTGAATTTTTCATCTTTTACATGAGTTCAAAGATTGCTTTTCTTGGGATTATCATGAGATGCCTGGTCTCGATTGTTCACTTGTGGAACATCGATTAGCATTAAAACCGAATGCTAGACCTGTGAAGCAAACTCCAAGATGTTTTGCTCCGAAAATTAATGAAAAAATTAAAGAAGAAATAGAACGCTTGATTAAAGCAAAATTCATTTGAACTGCACGCTATGTTGAATGGGTTTCGGATATTGTACCTGTGATGAAGAAAAACGGGAAGTTAAGAGTATGCATTGATTTTCGAGATTTGAATAATGCTACTCCAAAAAATGAATACTTTATGCCAATTGCAGATATGTTAATCAATTCTACAGCGGGAAATGAAATTTTAAGTTTTATGGATGGTTATTCAGGATATAACCAAATCTTCATTGCAGAATATGATGTGTCCAAAACTACCTTTCGTTGTGCCGGAGCATTAGGCACTTATGAATGGGTGGTTATGCCTTTCGGTTTGAAAATGCTGGTGCAATATATCAGCGAGCAATGTATGCTATATTCCATGAGCTTATTGGAAAATTTATGGAGGTGTATATCGATGATGTCATGGCTAAATCTGTTTCAGTGACTCAGCACATTGGTCACTTAAGAAAGGCCTTTGTGACCATGAGGAAGAAGGGATTAAAAATGAATCCTTTAAAATGTGCTTTTGGTGTGTCAGCTGGAAATTTTTTAGGTTTTGTTGTTCATAAAAATGGGATTGCAATTCATAAAAATAAAGCAGATGCAATACTAGCATTGTCTGCACCCAAATCAAAAAAAGAAGTGCAATCCTTCTTAGGGAAGGTGAATTATCTTCGAAGGTTTATTTCGAATCTTTCTAATCGAACTCGAGTATTTGCACCTTTGGTAAAATTAAAGAATGACTTACAATTCGAATGGACGAATGAGCATTAAGTAACATTCGATTCAATTAAGGATTATTTGTCTAAAGCTTCGATTATGGCGAATGTTCGTTCACATGAGCCCTTGAAATTATACATTACAACGTCTGAAAACACAATTGGGTGTATGTTAGCCCAAGATGATGAGAACAGGCATGAGCGGGCCATTTATTACATTAGTCGAGTTCTAATTGATATCGAAACAAGGTATTCCCTGATAGAGAAATTGTGTTTATCTTTATACTATGCCTGTATGAAATTAAAGTGTTATATGGTGGCTAAATTGGTGAAAGTTATAGCACAAACTGATCTCATCAAATATATGCTAAGTTTCCCTATGTTACGAGGACGTTTAGGAAAATGGATGTTAACTTTGACAGAATTTGATTTACAATATGTCCCAGCCAAAGCTAAGAAATGTCAGGTCATTGTAGAGTTTCTTGTTGATAATTTGAATAATTTGAATGACCAAGGGGGCAAATATAATGGATATTGAAATCAATTATTGGAAGTTGTATTTTGATGGATCGAAGCACAAAAATGGTGCAGGAGTAGGAATTCTTATTGTTTCACCGGAAGGAATTCCATCAGAATTTTTATTCGAGTTAAAATATCATTGCTCGAATAATATGGCAAAGTATGAAGCTTTGATTTTGGGTCTAGAAATATTGATTAGTAAGGGGGCTTTGGAAGTGCAAATACTAGGGGATTCTTAGTTAGTTCTAAAGCAGTAATCAAAGGAGTTTAAATGTAATAATGAGAGGTTGCAAAAGTATTTAACAACTGCATGGGAGTTGTTAACCTCCTTTCGAAAAGTTTCTTTGGTTAAAATCCCCAGGATCCATAATGAAATTGCTAACGAATTAGCCCAGATTGCTTCGAAATATAGAATCGGTCCAGAAACTCTTAAAAAATTGGCTAGTATCCATCAAATTTTAGTGCCTGCAGATGAAAGAGAGGCTTTGTGTATAGATGAATGGGAAGATAATGATTGGAGAAAACCTATTGCTGAATATTTAAAGAATCCCAGTATTTCGATTGAAAGGAAAATAAAATTGCAGGCGATGAATTTTGTCTTGATGGCTGATGAGTTATATAAGAAAGGGATCGATGGGAATTTGTCGAGATGTTTAAGCTAAGATGATCAAAATATTGCTATGGGCGAAGTCCATAATGGGATGTGTGGTGTCCATCAGGCTGGAAAGAAGATAAAGTGGGTGTTATATCGCAATCATGTGTATTGGCCATCTATGATAAAAGATTGTATCGATTATACAAAGGCATGTCAAGAATGCTAGAAACATGGTTCGATATAGTAGATTCCAGCATCTGAGTTGCATTCGATAATAAAACCATGACCATTTAGAGGTTGGGCTTTAGATTTGATTAGGTTGATCCACACTCCTTCATCAAAACAGCACAAGTTTATCTTGGTAGCAATTGATTATTTCACAAAGTGGGTTAAAGCAATTCCCCTAATGGAAGTTGGTCAAAATGAGATAATAGACTTTATTGAGGAATATATAATTCATCAATTCGGAATTCCTCAGACATTGAGTGCTAATCAGGGGACCATGTTTAGTGGCCAGCGTATTAAAAATTTTGTGGCTTCGAGGAATATTAATATGGTTACTTCAACTCCTTATTATGCACAGGCTAACGGGCAAGTTGAAGCAGCGAATAAAATCCTGATAAATTTGATTAAAAACCATATCGGGAATAAACCTCAAACATGGCATGAAACTTTAAGCCATATATTATGGGCTTATCGAAATTCACCAAGGTGGTCAACAGGTACTTTGCCCTATAAATTGGTTTATGGCCATGATGCAGTGCTACCATTATAAATTAATTTAAATACTTTGAGGATATCAAAGCAAAATGATTTGCTAGTTGATGATTATTGGAATGCAATGTTTGATGAGTTGAATGAACTAGATTCAGAGCGAATATTGGCACTTGAAAATATGATTCGTCAAAAGAAAAGTGTTGCTCGAAGTTATAATCGTCAAATAAGGGAGAAATCTTTTAGTGTAGGCAAGTTGGTTTTAAAAGTTATTTTGCCGATGGAAAAGAAATCGAAATTTCTTGGCAAATGGTCCCATATTTGGGGAGGCCCTTTTCAAGTAATAGGGTTGTATTCTGGAAATGCATATCAAATCAAGGATATCGAATCAGGAAAAATAATTAACTTGGTTAACGGAAAGTACTTGAAGCAATATTTTTTTTGGCTAAATTAAAGATAAACATGCATGAGTCTAAAAAAGATGAAAACCATTACAAAATAATTGAAGCCTGAAGTAAAAAAATTCAAGATACCAAGTGTTTTGCTAAGTCTGAGCATAGCTTTATCCCTTTGTTGTCCAAAGTTGAAAGTGCCTCAGCCTACTTGAACTTATCAAATTGGACTTTCTCAAGTTGTTTCTCGTATTCTTCTCGCTTAGTCTCAATCGTAACAATCTCTTGGATGAGATGTTGTTGTTCCTGTTGAGCAGTGGTCAGAGGTTTGGCTATATCAGCTCGTCTTTGGCGTATTTTGGCAAGCTTTTCATTGATAGGGGCTAATTCTGTTTCAAGTCTTGCTTCTTCCTTGTCATAAAAAGCTTGAATAGAAATAGCTTGAGAGATTCTTAAATCGAATTCTTCACGGGAAAATTTGATTGGTTGAAGGGTTGTAGTGCAACTTTCCACTTCAGTTTTGATTTTAGCTTCTTCGCTTTCGATCTCTTGGAGCTTGTTGTGGGAAGCTACGCTGTCATTGGTAAGTTGTTTGAATTGTTGGATTATGGCAGAATATGGAGTAAAAGCCGGGAGTTCAAAGGCAAAATTTAGAAGATCAGATAGAAGCTGGTTGAGAATTGCATCATTGAGCCATGCAGCAGGTGGATGATCCAAGAGTTTAAGAAGTGAACGAAGTTGTTCTCGAGTACCAATACTCAACTCGAATGAAGGTCTAGATGTAGAAGGTCTTAGAAGTGTTGGCACAGGTACGAGCACTTCGTCCTCCTGGATAACTTAGTTTAAGACAGAAATCAGGTTGGCCAAAGTAGCATTTAGAGGTGTGGTAGAAGCACCCGAATTTCCAAACCTTTGTCCAGGGGGAGTTTGAAACTTAGCTTGTTGAGGGGACTGAAGAATCCTTGAGGAGTTTCTAAGACTTTGGATCGAGGAGAGTCCAAATTAGAAGTCTCAGCAACTCTAGAGACAGAATCGGAGTTTGGAGCTACTTGGTTTTCAGTAGAAAGTGCAGCGTGGTTGTTTGGTGAGGTTGGCTCAAATATCTGAGTCTGTGTTGGAGAATGCTATGAAGAATCTTTTTTCAAATCAACCACCTGTGTTACACGGGGAGGTGGAAAGGCAGTTTGAAGTGGTTGAGTGGACCCTGTAACTTGGATTGAATTGTGGGATGTAAAGTGTCCTTGATCTTGATGCTATTGTAGAAGTGGTTGATTATATGCTAAAGGAGATATGATTGAGTGAGCAGCAATGGTGAGCTAATATGAAAGGTACACATTTATAAGTTAAGATTTATTCTAACTCAAATGAGATATATGTAGAAATGATCATGTTACCTGAATGAGTCTTGGCTTCTGAATCAATTGAGGACCAGGATCTGAATCAGCTTTATCCTCTGATTGAGGGGAAGCAGAAAGGATATTCCGAATGGTTTGTTCACTTCCATCAGAGCTCTCACTCGATGGTTGCAACCGTAACTGATAAAAACTCAAAATTAAGAGTTATTGAGTAAATGCAATTTTTAGAATATTTCGAGTTAAGGCGCATAGATACGAATAGAAATGGTTACCTTTCTGGAGGTCTTGGTGGGAGTCCTTCGACTTTTCTGGAAGAGTAAACAATCAAGCCATACAGGACCACAATTTCGACGCATAAAATGAGTGAAATTGAGGTTGTCATTGTAAAAATCTTTACAGGAATGGAAGAGACAAAAAATGGCCCAAAATCGGTCTTCATCCGATTGTGTATCTGAAAAATTGGGCTTGTAATCAGCCAATCGAAAACCTTCGATATGCTGTTTATTAGTAGCGCCACTTCTAGGTTTTGTCATAAATTTTTCGAAAATGGCATTAAGCCATAATTGGAGAAGCCAGAGAGGGCCTCTTGTACTGATTATGCTATTGTCTCGGAGACAATGAACAAATTGACTAAGCTCTTCGAAAATATGCCCTAGAAGAAGTTTGGCCAAATTAAGAGCTTTCCCTTCATGAAGCAGAGCAGCCAAGAAAAGAAAAAGTTTCGACATCTGAACGCTTTGAGAACAGAAAATGATTGCATTCAACCAATAGAACAGGAAAGCTACATGCTCATCATCTATAACATCAGTGCCCTCTGCACCCATGTTGTGAGCAATGAAATCACTATAAGAATTGGTTAAGACAATATTGTACTGGCGCTCGGACTGCATATCAGAAGTATAGTCTGGAGAATTTATCGGAAGCTCTAACTAAAATTTTATAGTTGACTCATAACTAAAACTTTTTAAATTTGATTGACTTTAATTTAAATTTAAATTAAAATCAATTAAATTTGAAATTTAAAAGGATTGATGTCTGCAATTTTGTGAATACTATTCATTGGAGTAAGTAGATTGGTTTTGAATATATGTAAAGAAAGGGATTGATGTACTTTAAATTGTGGTGCTTTACATCTCTCATAACTTATACTTTTATAGTTGACTCATAACTAAAATTTTTTAAATTTGATTGACTTTAATTTAAATTTAAATTAAAATCAATAAAATTTAAAATTTAAAAAATAACAACTTAAGTAAAATAACCAAACAAATAAAATAATTTAAAATTTTAAAAATAACAACCTAAACTTAAAATTTGAAAATAACAACTTAAGCAAATAATAATTTATAATTTATAAATATAAATTTTAAAATTTCTAGTGACGACACGTCAGCAAATGAACTCCCAGACTCAACGTATGAGCGCCACGTCAGCAAATGAGCTCTCCATTTGTATTACTATAAAGATAAAGAAAAAGATAAAGATTTGTATTACTATAAAGATAAAGATAAAGATAAAGATAAAGATTATTTTACATTTTGTTATGAATATTAAAGAAAAAAAAAAAGAGAAAGAAGAAAAAGGTTTGGTAAAATGAGATTGCGTGACAGCATGAGTGACCACATTCCTTATTAGAGAAGATGGTCGGTGGTGGAAAGAAACATTGACCGAGACCAGTTTGAGAGATCGAAACCCATTCTTGTGTTGTGTGTGTGATTTCCCCAATTCAATTCCAATCAACTGTTGCGGTGACCGGGATCAGATGACGTCAGCTACGGCTATGGCTGCTACTGTCTCTCACATTCACCCTCAGCTCTCTTGCTCCACCGCCCTTCACTCTCACCGCACCCGCACCCTCCAACTGCTCCGGCGATCCCACCTTCCATCTCCTTCCGTTCGCTCCAAGGTCTCACTCTCTCTCTCTCTCTCTCTCTCTCTTCTCTAACTCTATTCAACATCTATCAATTTCAAATTCTTAGGTTTTTTCTTTTTAAAGGAGATAGATAGCTAGCTGAGTTTCAGAGTTTTGCTCGAATTGCATGCAAATGTCTTTAGATTTTGTGCATTTTGTTCTTTGTCAGTAATGTCCATAGATTCAAATCAAGTTACTCAGATCTAAAGTAAGGCTTCCCGAAATCATAGCTTGCCTAGCTGAATTCTTGCGTCAAGAATATATAATATTTTAATCGATTCTCCTTAAGTAGCAATTAAAGGATAATTGCCATTTTTGTCTGATTAAATGGAGAATTCACCTTTTTACGTTTGGAGGGTTCATGGATTAGTTCATCACTATATTTAGTGTTGAAGATGTTCCTTCCTAATGGAACTACTGCCTTACGATTTGTTCGATTATATTCGAGCTCTGGTCTTTGCTTATAGGTATTGTTTCGCTGAACTTAGCGGAAATCATAGTGAATCTATATGCTTGAATTGAATATATGCCGCTCCTGTCCTTTGAGATTGTGAGGGATGGTGCTAGACTTTTATAGTAAGTTATAATTTAGAAACATGTTTGCATTGCATAAGTAATGTATTTTTGCTAAATGAAAATATGCTAGAGCAATTGTTTGGTATTGATACTAAAACAGAAAGCATATCTCATATAGTTATCAATTGTTATGAGTCTGGAGAGGCATGGCACAGATACTTCCGATTCTGATACCAAAACTACACTAAGTTATGCAGCTGATGCAAAAGAAAACCATGATGCTGAAAAGATAAGCTCTGAAGAGGCAGCAATGGAAGGCATCAGTCAACAGAAAGGCACTGCGAAAATTCACGATTTTTGTTTAGGCATTCCCTTTGGTAAGTTTCATTGTTTGATATTTCGCTTGTTTGGTGACTTTATTGTTAAACTATGTTTGCTTTTGTGGTGGTGGTGGATACAACTTTTGCTTAATTGCACTTTAGCCCAACTAGTTATCGGTGTGTACCACTTATTAGATTTTTATTGATGAACTTATGAGTGTAACATGTATTATATCAAATGTAGTTTATTGTTTAAATGCAAATATGTAATATTTTTATCTTTGTCTTTTGTTTTAGGTGGATTTATTCTAACTGCAGGGATTATTGGATTCCTTTTTTCACGGAGCACCGCAACACTCACCAGTGGTGTGCTCTTTGGCGGTGCTTTACTATTCCTCAGCACCCTCAGCTTGAAGGTCTGGAGGAAAGGAAAATCAAGTTTACTGTTTATTCTAGCACAAGCAGGTATAGGACTTTGTCATTTTCAAGACGTCATTATTCATTGCTCTTGGAAATAAAAGAAAAGAAACTTAAGATCGTGCAGCTTGGTGATGTCCAATTATCAATTAGATAATTGTTAGTTCATCTCTTGACATGTTGCTTCCTTATTTTGCAGCATTGGCAGGAATCCTTATGTGGAAGAACTTTCAGAGCTACTCATTGGTAGTAAACTTATTTTGACAAATTCAATTTTGACAAAGTCAGCTCTTATCTTGTGCCTATTTTTCCATAGTAAACTTATTTTCCCTTTTCTTGATGCAGGCAAAGAAAATATTTCCATCTGGCTTCAGTGCTATTTTAAGGTACCTCAAGCTGTGGCTTCTTATCTATTAATTTTCACTTTTGTCTGTGAAACTGCTAATTTTCCTTTTAGCCTTTTCGTTGCGACTTGCGAAATTATGCCTATTTTGTTTAGACTATTTATGCATGCATGCAATTTTTGTTTTCAGTTCTGCAATGCTCTGTTTTTATTTGTATGTGCTTATTTCTGGAGGAAACCCACCACCTAAGAAATTGAAGCCATCTGCCAGCGTCGCATGATGAGATAATGAAGGTTTTGTTACCCTATGTGATGTGGGACATATGGTTGTTTTGCTGCAAATTGAAGTAAGATTGTAAGCTAGTTTGATTAACTCACTTGTGAAAGTAGATCAGCAAAGAGGTGCCGATTCGATTATTGCTTTGAATTCCAAGGCACTTATTGGATTCTATATCAAAAAATGAAATTTGATGAACTAAAAACCCATCTGCAATTTATACTCAACATAGATACTAAGTTACATATGCATCTAGCATGAAATTTGGACCCGAGATAGGAAATGGATAAACAGTGAGGGAAAATTCAGTCAACATGTTAGTGATCATGTATTGATTACAACCCATTTATATGATTCTCTTGTCTCATATATGGTATAACATTCTTAAAGAATGCTTGAAAATTTAAACATGACTAGGTCATGTCAGTGAGGATTTGATTCCCATTGGTCACACACTAGGATGATGAAGTACATCTTCTATCTAATTTGCTGTCTTGTATGCTAAGATGCTGCTTTATAATGGAAAGGAATGCTGAATAACACCTGAGCTTTTAGAAAGGATACCCAACATTTCTTAATATACAAAGTAAATCAACCACAATTCCACAAAAAATGCAAGTCTATAACAAAGCACCACATTCCAATGACATACCACATGTCCAAAAGTGTCTGATAGACACAAGATCAAATAACAGAATCAAACTGGTTTTACAGTTAATGCAATCAACCAACTAAAATAAAATGCATATCCCTAGGATTAGAAGAATTCCAAAATGCGAGCCAATACAGAAAGATGCATGGAACTTGAAGGTTTGAAGCTACAATATCAACCTAGTTTTTCAAGTATCAAACTAATATGGATTTCATATGTTTGTAATTAAACTCTTGGTCCAATTGCCTCAGAATGGTTTTGTAAGCATGCTAATTCAACGTACCTATTACACCTTTCAAATAGCTTAACATTTGTTCTACATAATTGATTTTAGGAAAAACAACTATTTGTATTTATGAATTTTACACACACTAACAAAGTACTCATCAAATATAGATTCCGTACAACAAAAGTATCTAAATCCTAATTTTTTGTTGACTTTTTAATAAAATTTCTAAATCACCCCACCCTTTATCTTCAACTTCAACCTCACCACCACTTTTTCTCCAAATCCCAAACTTTCATAACAATACCACCCCTACCACCTTTGGAACTCTACCCTCTTCTACATCTAACACTCTCAATCCTTCGTTGCCTCTAACACTCCCAATCCTTCGTTGCCTACTCCTTTCACTCCCAATCCTCTACTGCAGCCCTTCAAAACGGCTTTTTGTTGTTACACAAACCTCCCGAAGATGACATCATTGTCAAATTGAACGCCGTTGTTGAAGGCTCGGCCTCTCCAGCGCAGCTCATGCTTCTGCAACCGTCGTTCCCTTCTGATAACCTCATCACGGTTTTCGAAACTCTCGAAGTTAATGCAAAAGGCATATCATACGACTCCACTATCCAGCGCGGCTCATGCTTCCGCAACCGTCGTTCCCTTCTGATAACCTCATCACGTTTTTCAAAACTCTCGAAGTCAATGCAAAAGGCATATCACACGACTCCACTATCGTGATTTGTTTTCTCGGCATAATTTGCTTCTTCAATTTTGACGACTGTCCTAGCGCGGCCGCTGCCTCTCCTCTCGCATGATTGCACTTGACTTGAAGAGGAAACATGTGAGTCAACAAAATCTTCATTTCTGAAGCAGGCCATGAAACCAAAAGAGATATGCAGCAGCAACAAAAAATGCAAAATGTACGTAGGTCTCAACTTGTTACGGAAGCAAAAAAATATGCATAAGCAGCTGTAAGAATATCAAGGACTTCATCTGAACCACGAAATCGCTTGTCTCCAATTCCCTTTTCCACGATTGGTCCTTCTTCCTTCATGGTGATTATTAAGAGCACGAAAAGAATTTTCATTAGCTATGGAAACAACACCAATCTCAACTCGAATTTGCCGCATCTCCATGGGAAATAAGAGGGAATTCGATCAGAGGAGAGACGCGGGGGAGGAGAAAGAGAATGGGAGACCTTGTAATGGTGAACAATCAAAGAGGGGTGTTTGGACTACAATAATAAAGTGTCATCTCTCACTATTGATTTTATAGGTTGGACCAATAATAAATATGAAAGAGAAACTATTTAAGAGTAGAAGATCACATTTTACTCTCTAAAGTAAAATTCAAACTTTAGAGGATCCAAATCCGAACATTGGGGCTTACATAATAATCTAGCCAGGTGGAAGGGTGCACTAAAGTTGCGTTTGGCTGTTCTAATCCATTAGGACATGACACGGTGACATATGTCTATTATTTATAAAATAGTATTTTGCCAAAATGTTAAAACAAATTTTTATAATTGTCTCTTTCAAATTTTTAAAATTTTTCTTTCTACTCTCATTATTTTGATCACCAACAATTTCTTCCTTATTAGATGTCAAATTGGTTTTTAATGAGAAATGTTTTTATGTCTTTTTGTTAGTTTCTTATCAAATATACTATATATTTGAGATTAAAAGAAAGGTAGAGAGAAAATAAAGGGAGACAGACAAAGAATAAAAGAGAGAAAATGATTGATAGTTAAGGAGTTTTTATAGGAAACTATTTTATAGTATGCTCTTTTGTTATTTATAGAAGTTAGGAAACTATATAAATGAGTGAAATCAAAATGTATTCAATTCAATTAAAATTAAAGGAATTTACATCCATACCAATTATTCATTTTCGTTTTTTTTCTCTTTAATAATTATATAACGAGTGTATTATTGTGAGTAATGTTCAATTTTATATTACTTTCGAGTAAATACCCAAAATGGTCCCTGAATTTCAAATCGCTATTCAATTTAGTCCTCGACTTTTTAAAATGACCAATTAAATCCCTGAAATTCGAAAAACTGCATCTCCGTTAGTCCCTTGCAGAAGTGTCGTCTAAACGTTGATGATGTGGCATTCCAGTTGTATGCTGATGTGTACCAAACTTGAATTTGATTCAAATTGGTACCTGAAATTGCTTAATAATATCCAAATTAGTCCATTTTCAATTATAAAACCCTAATCCCCAAATTATTGTCTTCTCTTCTTCGATCTCTCTGCTGTCTTCTTCTCTTCTTTGTCCTCTCCGTTATCTTCTTCTCTTCTTCAACCTCTCCACTATCTTTCAGTTCATCTTATTTTCTCGTCTGCATGAGTGATGATGGGTGGGGGGGGGGGGGAGAGAAGGCAAAGTAGCTCAAGTAGGAACAACTTTGTAGGGAGACCTTATGGCAGCAAAAGAATGTGCAACAGGGGAGGTAAGAATGCCGTTTTCTATAATTGCAGACTTCGAATGGTGATGAAATACTCAACGACGACAGAGAATCTTAGTAGACTATTTTATGGTTGTCCAAACTATGAGGTAAGGTTATGGCTCTAAAGAAAATGTTAAGATAGTTTCGCTTTGAGTTTGGATTCACCTGCATTTTTTACTTTGTAGTATGGAATCCATTGTAATTTTTTCTGTTGGGTTGATGGAGGTGAAGAACCAATTTGTGCAACACCCATTTCACAAAAAATTTTGCATGAGTTCAATTGAAAAATGACAAATTTAGAAAGTGATATTAAGACCTTGAAGATGATGATAATGGTTACCTTCTTAAAAGTGGAAAATATATTTTAACTTAATGGACGAACCTGCAAGGATACATATAATTTAAATTTGTGTTGAATTTAAAATTAATCCAACCGCATTAACTTGTAATTAAAATAGTTTTTAGGTAAGTGTACTGATGTTGTAGTTCAGGATGAATATGAACTGGAAGATAGTGGAGAGGACAAAGAAGAAAAGAAGACAGCAGAGAGATCGAAGAAAAGAAGACAATAATTTGGAGATTAGGGTTTTATAATTGAAAATGGACTAATTTGAATATTATTAAGCAATTTCAGGTACCAATTTAAATCAAATTCAACTTTGGTACACATCGGCATACAGCTGGAATGCCACATCAGCAACATTTTGACGGCACTTCTGCAAGGGACTAACGGAGATGCACTTTTTCGAATTTCAGGAATTTAATTGGTCATTTTAAAAAGTCGAGGACTAAATTGAATAGCGATTTAAAATTTTAAGGACCATTTTTGGCATTTACTCTATTACTTTCTATTTATTAGAAGTCAAAATTCCGCTGTAGACTCAACAATTGGTATCAAGAGCCAACGTTATATTATTCATTATTTGAGTGGTTTAAATTCAACTTTGAATATAATGGCTTCTACTAGTAGTAATGTCAAAGTAGAAAAATATGAAATCGAGAAGTTCAATGGAAAAAATGATTTTTTCTATTGGAGGATGCAGATGAAAAATCTGCTTATATCACAAAAGTTACACAAGACATTAGCGGAAAAAGAGAAAAAGTCGGAAGGAATGAAAGATGAGGATTGGAAAGAATTAGATCTTGAGGCACGGGCTGCAATAATCTTATGTCTTGAGAGGGATGTTGCTTTCTTGGTGAACGAAGAAACAACTGCAGCAGGCGTCTGGACAAAGTTAGAGAGTAAATTCATGACAAAGACTCTAACTAACAGATGAAGGAAGGCACCTCAATCCGAGAATATATCAATAAGTTTGATAGGATCATATCAAACTTAAAGGATATAGATGTGAAGGTTGATGATGAAGACCAGGCACTCATATTGTTACTTTTATTACCGAAATCCTATGAAAATCTGGTGCAGACATTGATGCTGGTGGGTGATACTCTGACCATGGATGAGACGAGTGCATCACTTTTAGCGGATGATCTACGTAAAGTTGCTACAAGTGTAATGTCATCTTCAAATGGAAGAGAGTATAATGATCAAGCACAAGGATTTGCGGCTAGAGGAAGGACTAATGAAAGAGGAAAAGGTAATAAGCGTGGAAAGTCTAGGCCAAAATCTAGACCTCACGCGGAGAGAACATGCTTTAAATGTGGTGAGGTTGGACATTTCAAAGGAAATTGTCGAAATAAGAAGATAACTTTCAAGAAACAGAACAACGACAACCCAAAAGAAAAGCAAGAAGCAAGCTACGTCTCAAATGATGAGGAGGATTGTTACTCTGTAACAGAACAATCTTATAAAATCTCCGTTAAGTGGATTCTTGATTCAGGAGCCTTTCACCATATGTGTCCAAATAGGAAGTGGTTTACTACTTATGAAAGCATAAATAGTGGCACCGTTTTAATGGGCAATGATCATGCTTGTAAAACTGTAGAGTTGGGTACTATAAGAATCAAGAAGCATGATGGAGGAGTAAGAACCTTAAAGGATGTGAGGTATATTCCAGACTTGCAAAAAAATCTTATCTCCATAGGTTTGTTGGAGAAAAATGGCTGCAAAATAGTTGCAAAAAATGGGGTACTAAAAGTTGTCCGTGGTACTTTGGTAGTGATGAAGGGAGTTCGTCACGGTAATCTTTATTCTCATTTGGGGACAGCAGTCACAGGTGAGTTAGCAGTTGGAATCGGTAGAAGTAGAGATCAAACAAACTGCACAAGAATATGGCACATGCGGCTTGGACATATGTCAGAGAAAGGTCTATCATTGCTTTGTGGACAAGGTTTGCTGAAGAATATGAAGAAACCACAAATAGAATTTTGTAAGCATTGTGTGTATGGAAAGGCACATAGGATGAAGTTTTCTACAAGCAAGCGTAAGAGCAGAGGGTTGTTAGACTACGTGCATACTGATGTTTGGGGCCCGGCTAAAGTTACTTCTAAGGGTGGTTCCAAGTATTTTGTTACTTTTATTGATGATTATTCCAGGTATGTTTGGATTTACTTCCTCAAACATAAAAATGAGGCATTCGATACTTTTAAACGGTGGAGAGCAATGGTTGAAAACCGAACAGGTAGGAAGCTGAAAACTCTACGATCTGATAATGGCACAGAGTACACGGATGGGGCTTTCAAGGAGTTCTGTGACCGAGAAGGCATTACAAGACACTGGACAGTTAGAGAAACACCACAACAGAAGGGAGTCACAGAATGATTGAATCATACGCTACTTGAGAAGGTAAGGTGTATGCGCTCTGATTCTAGGTTAGGCAGAGAATAGTGGGCAGAATCGGTTGCTACAACTTGCTACATAGTGAATCAATCCTCACATTCTTTTGTAGATGGAGACACACCTTATAAGGTGTGGTCTGGGGAAAATGCAGATTACGAGAAACTCAGAGTCTTTGGATGCACAGCCTATTATCATGTCAAAGATAATAAGCTTGAGCTAAGAAGGCAATCTTTTTGGGGTATCCAAGAGGGGTTCAATACTATCGCCTTTGGAGTGTAAATGATTCTAAATTTGTAATTAGCAGGGATGTTACCTTTGATGAACAATCTATGGTAGCTTTGTCTAAAGATATGGTGCCAGATGATGGTGATGTGGAAAAACTTCAAATACTCAAGTGGTGGAGATAGAGTCTAAATACCAACAAATAGATTCTAGTAATGTTCAGGTGGAGCATCCTAATGCTACTCGAGATGACGCAGAGGATGAATTTGATCATGAAAAAATTTAGCGAGAAAATGCACATGCATTACAACAGTAGCAGCAGGATTCTTTGGCATCTACTAGGCCAAAGAAGAATTATAAATTTGTTCAAAAGTTCGGGCCAGACAAGCCTTTGAGACATTATGGACAGGTAAACTTGGTAGATTATGCACTCTCAATGGAGGATGATGAGCCGGTCACCTTCAAACATGCTATCAAAGACAGATAGAGAGAGTTGGTTGGTTGCTATGGAGGAAGAGATCCAATCTCTTCATAAGAACAAGACATGGGATGTGGTCGCATTGCCCGTGGGAAAGACTGCAATTGGTTGTAAGTGGGTGTATAAAAGAAAAGAAGATCCTACTAAGTCAGATGGTACAAGATTCAAAGCTAGGTTAGTAGCAAAGGAATTTGCACAGAAAGAAGGTGTTGATTACAATGAGATATTTTCTCCTGTGGTGAAATATACTTCCATACGGGTGCTTTTACGTCTTGTCGCTCATGGTGATCTTGAGTTGGAACAACTAGACGTGAAGATTACATTCTTGCACGGTGACTTAGAGGAAGAAATCTACATGTATCAACCTGAGGGTTTCAAGATTGAGGGTAAAGAAAGTCAGGTATGTCGCTTGAGGGAATCGCTATATAGATTGAAACAATCTCCTCGGCAATGGTATAAGCAATTTGAATCCTTTATATTAAAACAAAATTTTTCCAGAAATAATTATGATTGTTGTGTATACATTCGTACGCTTCCTAGAGGTGATTATATCTATCTTCTATTGTATGTGGATGACATGCTTATTACCTCTAAGAGCAAGGTAGAGATAGATATGTTAAAGTTTCAACTTGGTAAAGAATTTGAAACAAAAGACTTATGTGCTGCATGGAAAATATTAAGCATGGAAATTAAAAGAGAGAGATCAAGCCAAAAATTGTTCTTGAGCCAAAGAGGATACATTGAGCGCGTCATTGAAATGTTTGAAATGAAAAATGCTAAATCGGTGGTAACGTCGTTGGCTCCACATTTTAGGCTCTCTGGTAAACAATCTCCCACAACAGCAGAGGATAAGGCTTACATGGAAAATGTACCTTATACTAGTGCAGTCGGTAGCCTAATGTATGCTATGGTGTGTACACGCCCAGATATTTCACAGGCAGTCAGTGTTGTTAGCAGGTTCATGGCAAACCCAGGTAAGGCACACTGGGAAGCAGTCAAGTGGATATTAAGATACTTGAAAGGTACCATTAACACATGTTTATGTTTTAGTGGAAAATCATGTCAAATCAGCGGTTTTGTTGATTCTGATTATGCTGGTGATCTAGATAGAAGGCGTTCTACGATTGGTTATGTATATAAAATACAAGGTGCTCCAGTTAGTTGGCGATCGATGTTACAAGCTACAGTGGCACTATCTACTACAGAAGTTGAGTACATGGCAATAGCAGAAGGGGTGAAAAAAGCATTGTGGCTAAGGGGTCTTCTAGATGATTTGGGGTTGAAGCAAGATTGCGTGAATCTGAGTTGTGATAGTCAAAGTGCAATTCATTTGGCTAAAAATCAGGTTCATCATGCTCATACCAAGCATATTGATGTAATATATCACTTCGTGCGCGATGTTATAGAGAAAGGTAACATTTCTATACACAGATGAAAACCCTGCTGATATGTTGAATAAAGTAGTGTCAGGAAACAAGTTCCAACACTGTTTGGAATTGCTCAATATTGCTTCATGTTAGGCATTACATGGAGAAATAGAGGAACTACGATTGGTTTGATCCTAAACAAGGGTACGTAGGAAGTCATTGTAAAAATGATACAACCGGATATAAATACCACACTTTGATCATCCAAAATTTGAGTAGATTTCAAATTGTGAACGATGTGGAGAATTGTGAGAATAAAAGAAAGGCATAGAGAAAACAAAGGGAGGCAGACAAAGGATGGAAGAAAGAAAATGGTTGATAGTTAAGGAGCTTTTATAAGAAACTATTTTATAGTATGCTCTGTTATTATTTATAAAAGTTAGAAAACTATATAAATGAGTGAAATCAAAATGTATTCAATTAAATTAAAATCAAAGGAATTCACATCCATAGTAATTATTCATTTTCTTTCTTTTTTTTTTTTAATAATTATATAACGAGTGTATTATTATAAGTAATGTTCAATTTTATATTACTTTCTATTTATTAGAAGTCAAAATTTTACTGCAGACTCAACAATATATATTTACGTGTATTTATATCTATGTAAATATATGTCTTTATATCTGTGTCTTTATTATTCAGAGACAATAAACAAACATAGCATCAAATTATTAGCAAAACTATATTGCTTTGAAGAGGACCTGTAAATTCAATGCATTCCACATCATTTGGACTCAAATAGTCAATATAATGGAGCGTCTTGATCAATGGCAAATTAATGATGAACATGTTCGAAACTATAGGCATATCAATAGCAATTATGTTATGGTGGAGGAGAATCAAGTTTTGGCGGGAACGCAATAACTAATAGGGGTCCATGTCAAAGAAAAAGTTTACATGATATAGGATACCATTTACAGATCAAAAGATCATTTTAATTCTAATTTCTAAGAATGTGGTAAAAGTTTTAGTTCATAATCTTGACCCAAAGGAAATATGGACATATTCTCTTCAGTCCTCATTACCAAATTAAGGAGAACCTTCAATGATGGAAAGAACATTGAATTTCAAAATTATCATGCTTTGAGATGACACTCTTGTATGGAATTTCTATCCTCAGTACTATGTTTTGTTCGTAAGCTTAACTTCAATTTAGAGATGACAGATAAAAAGTTGTTCTTTTCTTATTGTCAACATACATTCATTAACTAAAAATCAAAGTTCTACAAACCGAATCAATTATCGAATCGTTTTAGTCATTTAATTTATTAGTTTCACTTATTCAATTGTGGTCTAATAAAAAAATTATTTTATAATAAAATAATAAATAAATTATAAATAAAAGTGAAAAACGTAAACAAGCCAAGGAGAGAACAATTTAACACAAATAAGCCAAAGCAAAATCTGATTCATCAATCAACCAAAGTACATTTCTATGGAGTTCGAACTAATACACTTTCCATGTAATTCGAACCAAATAGGTTCGAATTACACATTATAATCCGTTGCCACATAATTCGAATCAATCTGGTTCAAACTCTAACTTGATAGTTCGAACCAATTAGGTTCGAATTACACTGAAGAAATAGTCACCAAGTAATTCGAACTAACATGGTTCGAATTACTCAGAATTCGTTCCACATAGCAATTTAAGTTACGAGCATAGTTTCCCATTTTGTCTTAATAAAACTTATACAGTTATTTATTCCGGTGTGCATTAGACATACATTTCGTTTAAAACTTCAGAGACAGAACATATTTATTAACTAAAATCCAATTCAAAGTACATCGCACTAACCTTAACAAATTCTATCAGTCACCAACTACAAGTAAGAAAACCGATAATAGTGGAATCTAAACGCGAAATTGAAATAACAAAAGTACCAAAGCCACCAATACACCTAATCATGTCCCCGTGTGTGCTCTGCTCCTCTGAGCTGTGGGCAACTCCGACGTGTGTGGCCGGGCTGTCGACAAAGCCCACATCTCTTTGGCCGGTTCGGATCTGCCTCGTCCATATTGGTCCGTATCCGAATGGACCTCGGACGACCCTCTCTCGCACGCCTCTTATTGGGGTCAGGGATGACAGTCGGCCCGTCATATGGTGGCCAGAAACCTTCCATTATGGGAGGTGTGAAACCCATCCAATACACACTGAAGACCGAACTAAGACAATACACCTGGTGGACGTAAGGCTCCTAAGTAAGCCGTGAGTAGGCACAACATGCCAGTGCGTGGGGACACGGGAAATAAAGTGCCTGGAAGTATCCGTAGTCACATGTGTGAGATGTAAGTGAGACTCTGTAGCTACCCAGTGAGAAAGAACCAGTCGGAGTTGTCTCTACGACGGTGAACTCGGAGTTATCCCTATCGTACACAGTAACCGTGAAGCACCTAGCCGTCTTCAAGTTGGCCTCTATACACTTCACCGAGTGCTGACTAAATTGTTGTCCGATTCCCATCTGCGCCTCAGCCTCTCTCCCTTTGCGAACAAATAATTTGGCCAACCTTCCGTATGTTGCCTTCACTAGCGAGCACATAGGAAGCTTTCTGACACCCTTGAGGATAGAGTTCACACACTCAGATATATTCGTCGTCATGTGTCCGAATCTACGCCCCTCATCACAATGCTGTGTCCACAACAAATACTCAATCTGGTTCGCCCAGTCACACATCGTCGGGTCTTCGGACCTAAGAATATCAAACCAGTCATGGAACTCGACCTCGGTCTTAGCGTACGCCGCATTCACAAGTAACCTCCTTGCATCTTTGCCCTTGAAGGTGAGGGCGAAATTTGCCGCAACATGTCGAATGCAGAATGCCCGGTATGCAGACGGAGGCAACCAACCTCCGTCAGGAGCCTCAAGCGCAGCCTTGATGCCGTTATGCCTGTCCGAGATAACCAACAGACCCGGCTGCGGTGTCACATGCTCACGCAGGTGGGAGAGAAAGAAGGACCACGACTCAGTATTCTCACCCTTGACTAATGCGAATGCAACAGGGAGTATGTTGGAGTTTCCGTCCTGTGCAATCGCGACTAGCAAGGTTCCCCCATACTTGCCATACAGATGGGTGCCGTCAATACTAATAAGCTCGAGAATCGTCCAACTGACCACCGACACGAACAGGGCTCGTCCTTAGGACTGCAACAGTACCAGGCATCGTCAACTGGACTCCTAACACCCACCTTGGGAGCTCGTTGTACGACTCATCCCAGTCACCATAGATGAGGGCAACAGCCTTTTGCTTCGCCAACCAGACCCTCCTGTAAGTCGGCCTAAACCCAAAGTGTGCGGCGGTGGCATTTAGGAGCACCTTGATGCTGACGGATGCATCAGCCCTAATCATTGGCATAATGAATGCCGATATCACATGGTAATCCAAACTCCTGTTGTCGCTGGAAATGGAGGTGGCGAGACAAGTATGCGGTCTGTTGTAACGTTTGACCTCCTAAAGCCCCTTGCGCTGTCGGAGACTAAGCCGAATCAACCATGTGCATCCATTGCCGAACTCAGAACACTTGCCTACATACCGGCGATAGTCAGACTCCACGACCTTGTACTGTACCCCTCGACGGATGCTGTAAGTCTTAACACTTAACAGGGCCTCTTCTTTATCCAGAAATTGCTGACCAACCTGAAACTCTGTCAGACCTGCAGACCCTTCAGCATCTCTAGCGCCAAATCCAGCCGGCTGCCCAGGAACCCCCTCATGCCTCATGGCATCCAGGTCCAAAGAGGAAAAATGTGGAGGGTACTGCTGCGTGCCAGAGCTAGAACCACCCCCGCCCCAGCAGGCTCACTTGCTCCAACATCATCGCCACTATCATCAGCAATCATATCCGGCTCGACATCATCGTCCTCTAGATCATCCAAGAATCCATCTCCAACCCCATCCAGTGCAGCACACTGTAAAGAGGTCCGCAGATATTCCCCTTCTCCGACCTCTTCGCCTACACTACCGTTGAGATCAACAGCGAATGAAGGGGAGGCGACAGGTTGGACGGGTGGCTCGTACGCAGGGACGGAGGAAGATGCAACGACAGGTCTGGAGCTAGAACCGGCTACCGTGGCTAAAGTGGTGGTATTCCGGTTCGAACCCCCCGAGCTGGACACCGCGTCAACCAACTTTGCCAACAGTTCTGGTGTCCTCACCTCTGGAAACTGCCGGCGACAATGAAACATGACCTGCAAGTCCTCATCACTCCCGATCGTGAAACAATCGTACTTTACGATTTCCTGGAGCACCGTGATTGGAATTCGATAAAAAAATTTCTTAACCCGTTTCACACCTTCTAGACCAAGTTTCAGCAGTACAGAGCTAACAAGGTCCTCATACCTCGTCGTAGGCCTGACGATAATACAGAGAGGATCCTTATCAGTGAACTTCACACCGGAACGAGTTTTCCTTTTAATGGATCCTCTGTGGTGAACCAACACTACGAAACTCTCCTCACTAGCCATCTTACCCCCCTCTAATGATAGCAACTCACGTTCACACCATATATATACAGGTCTGGTCCTCACTAATTCGAACCAGCCTAGTACGAAATATGGTCTGTGTAATTCGAACCAAGCTGGTTCGAATTACTTGAGGAGTGTAATTCGAACCTAATTGGTTCGAATTATCAAGTTAGAGTTCGAACCAGATTGGTTTGAATTATGTGGCAACGGATTACAATGTATAATTCGAACCTATTTGGTTCGAATTACATGGAAAGTGAGTTCGAACCATATTGGTTCGAACTACATAGAAATGTGATTTGGTTGATTGATAAATCAGATTTTACTTTAACTTATTTGTGTCAAATTGTTCTCTCCTCGGCTTGTTTACGTTTTTTACCCTATAAATAAATACTCTAAAATATAGTTATAGTGTAACATAAATTTTAATGTCTTCCAAATATAAATTATCACATCAACCAAAATCTAATTTAACATGTGATTTCATAATTATTAGCAATATCATTCAATATATCACTATTAAACTCATTAAGATAATCACAAAAAACCAAAAAAAATATTGAATTAACCAAATTAATAACAAATATCTAATCATCTACTCAAAAAGCTAAGCTTAATATCATAGCATGATAATATTATTATGTATTATATTATTTAATATCTTTTTAACAAAATAATTAATTATTAAATTAATCAAATTTAACATAGTAGAATAATCAATTTTTTTATAATAATATAATTAAATTTTTTATAAATAATAATAATAATAATAATAATAATAATAATAATCCTACAATTTTAACCAATAAAAACTAGGCCCTAATCAATTTGGGAGTTTAAATTTTATTTTCTATATAAAACAATTTATTAACTAATAAACCAACGAATTATATTTAAATGACATAATTTTTTTATATTTATCATAAATTTAAATTTCACTCCTAATTTAAATAAAAAATATTAACTAATAATAAATTCTTAAATATATTTATTAAAAAAAATTAGGGGATAACATAAAAAAAATGTGCCCCTATAGCATAGGGGAGAGAAGAAAGAAAAGGTCAATGCCTAGGATCCCACAATGGGCGTGAACTATGAACTATCACCTCCATGTTAGGTGTGCGCTTCCAAAGGTAGAAACCACATGCATGGACCACATTGTCAGTTAGATTGGGCCTTTGCCACGTACACATCTGACCTTTTATTCGGTTCATGAATCATGACCCTCTATCAAGTGCCTCATATATACTTCTAAAATCTAGAGTCTTAAGAGGCTGGAGAAATCAAATCTTTCTAAGTGTTTCTCTGAAATAATTTAAATTTTAGTGAGGTGATAGGTAAAATAATATTAGAATTTCTCTGCACTTAATTTTCAAATTTGAGCTTTTTTATATATAGAAATTTAATATTTATATTTAAAAAATGAATTTAGCTAATTTGTCTCCTAAGAACACATTTTAAACATACAATAATAAAAAATTTTAAGGTTTTAATGTATGTATTCAATATATTAAAAATATAAAAAAAATTAATAACTTTAATAAAATAATTTTTTTATGTTGTGTTTAACCTATACCTTTAGGACACCAGTTAACAAAACTTTTAAAAAAAATTGACTAAGATTGATAGGTCTTGTAAATTTTATATCTTCAATTAATAAAGTTGATAAAAAAAATTATGAGTTGTTAAACTTGTACTCATTATATATATAACAATGCTATGATGACTATCATTAATGTGAATATGATGATTATACAATTTTATCAATACTTAAAAATATTTTTTTAATTTTAAAAATAAATATAAAATATGTTGCAAGAGTATAAAAAATATCATTTTAATTCTAACAATATTTTTTAAATGTTATTAATATTGTATAGTCACCATAGTTATTATAATAATAGTCACTATAAACACACTCTCTCTCTCTCTCTCTCTCTCTCTCTCTCTCTCTCTCTCTCTCTCTCTCTCTCTCTCTCTCTCTCTCTCTCTCTCTCTCTCTCTCTCTCTCTCTCTCTCTCTCTCTCTCTCTCTCTATTTATGAAATTGATTCATGACAAAGATAATGCTACTTTTTTTTTGCCATATCATGTCTAGTTCATAGTTAGGTTAGAGGCCCTTTTTGCAGTGTTTGTTATCTGGGGCATGCAGTTGAATTTGTTATTGAAGACTTTAGAAATAGATAGATAGGGCATGTTTTTATAGCGAAAGAAGGGGACAGCGCACTAATAATAATAATCTTGAAGCTAGCATTGTCTTTTGTTAATAAGGGTTTTGAGGTGGGGTAATTCCTTTGCATGCTTTCTCAACTCTTTTTAAGTAGTCTTTTCATGTTATTGCCATTGGCGACATATATATGCACTCTCAACCATTATTATTGGCGATATATATATATGATCATCAAATCGAAGCTATTAGGGTATTAGCTACCTAAGCTAGTTGCATTGTTGTCTCCAAGTATATTTATAATCCTAATTAGTTATACACTATGTTTCTCTCAATAGGGTTTGTCTTCCACACCCTCAAAATAATATAATATGACTTTGGTTAAAATAATCATATTGTATTAGAAATAAAGTTCGATTACCAACGAGTTTTAGCTCAAAGTGTGGATCCTACCTTTTTCAATCTCTTTTTCATCTCATAAAAAAAAAAAGATCTGTAAACTTATATCTTTACCATATAATTCACCTTTTTTATTTTTATCTCTAAAAGTCTTGAATTTAAGTCTTATTTCTAACTTTAGAAAAAAAAAAGTTCAATTATAATCCATAAAATTTTAATGTGTTATTTTGTTTAATCAATTATATTAGTTATGCACTAAAAAATAATTATTTATATAAAATATATATTAAAAATATATAAAATAATTATATATATTTATGTATAAGATATAATGACAAAATTAATAATTAATTTTTGTGTGTATTTAATATTTTTGTATTTGAATGTATATAATTGATGAAGAGATAAAGTTTTCCCGCACATGCAATTTCTTTACCTTAGCAGCAGTAGTAAAGTTCGAAAATAATATCTAAGAATGCAAAATAATATTAACATTGTAATTATTGAACTCGGATTGACAATCGTGAGTATTAAAACTATTGACCTATTCGCTATACGAAAATGTTTGCTAATAAAAAATAATTAGTTAAAAATAGTAATAATTAATAAATATTAAATAAAATAAATTTTTTTTTATTTTTTTATTTTTTTAATATTACTGTTGGGTGTTGGTTATATATATATGTATATATATGTTATTAGGATCCATAAATTAGGCTCCCCCGATTAATTTGTATAGATATATATTTTTTTAAGAATTTCGTGTTTAATTTGAATTGAGTTTTTTTTTTTTAATCTGATTTGATTATAATTTTTAGAGGTTTATAATCATGTTAGATATACGTTAAATTAACCATTATAAATTTAATTATTAATATAAAATATATATTAAAATATAAAATATAAAAATAAATTTATATATATATATATATATATATATATATATATATATATGCTAATAAATTATAGTTCAAATGATATAGTTGTTTTATATTTAACTAGAAGTCAATGGTTCGAAACTTACCCCATATATGATGGCTAATTTGGTAAATTAATATATAAATAATATTTTTGAAAGGTTTAATATTAATTTCTTAAAAAATAAGGGTTGTAGTTCGATGACGACCAAAGGCTTAGGAGGGATAAATTATACTACGGGATTTGTGTCCGTTTTTCTTTTTTTAATAGAAATTCAATGTAATTTTTATTAGAATTTAATCTCCCATTTAATTTTTTTTTTTTTTTTGGTCGAATATGATTATATTTTATTGAGTTTTAGTTTTAACTTTTAGAAAAATGGACTAAAGCTTGAGGACACATGAATAAGTCTGTGGCAACTGCTGTACCCATTAACAAATGTAAGGTTATTTCTTCTTAAAAGAGAATGTTAATTTTTAAATATATATATATATATATATATTTTACTTTGATTAAATTTGCTAATGTGCTTTAGTTCGTAGACTTATGAGTTAAGGCTTTCTGACTAAGTCTTCAGTATATTATATTGATAATCGATAAAAGAACGATATCAAAATCAGCACTTCGCACGTAAACAAGTAAAGTAAAATAAAAAAAGAGGATCAAGTTATGCACCACGCACTTATTAAAATGTAGGGCATAGAAGAACCTAAATAGACCTATAAATTAGAGATATGAAATTCTATTGTTGTTATAAGAAACTTGTTTAGATCAATTATTCTGAATTTGAAACGTGTTTCATCACATGCATGCTTTGACGAACTTTAACAATACATAGTGCGCATACATGGAGGATGCAATATGATTGACATTGATTATTGATAATTGAAGTAAATATATATACATATATAGGATGGGAGGTGAAGTCTATATTCCTATGCAGGATAAGATATACCTTAGCTTATTTGAACCTTTTGATCATATGCATGTGCACACAACTACGGTCATTTCCTACTACAATCACACAATGTCATGCTACTCCTAGCAAAGTTAATTTCTTACCTACACATACTATAATTAAGGCTTATTGTGTGTGTGTATATGTGTATATATATATATATAACAAATTAACAAGTGCATGCCCATATTTTTATCTTTTTGAAGTTATTTTTCAGTTTGATAAATTAAGAATGAACTTGTTGCCCATCTGAACTTTAATTTATTTAAAGATTTATTATTATTTAATAAATTATTATATATAAAAAACGAGATTTAATTTTTTTGATAGATAGATAAAATGAGTTGATTATTTCATCATAAATTGATTGTATTCCTATATTAATTAGTATATAAAGTTACAATAATTATTTTTACAAAGACGTATTTGTATAAAAATAATATTGTGAATCGTTAAATTGATTAATATTTGACCAAATTATTTAGTGATTTATAATATGTTTGTTTCTGAGAATAAGATAAGCTAAGATTGAGAATAAAATATAAAAAAAATAGGAACATAAAATTTAGTGTTTTTTGTATTTTATTTGACGATAAAGTAGAATAAATTATGTAAATCTAATTTATTCTATTTTTTATTTAAAAGATTTGAAAAAAAAATATAATTATAAAAAATTAACAAAAATAATGAAAGAAAAAATAAAAAATAAGTTATGTCTTTTGTTAATTTTTTTATGTGTTTTTTGTCAGGATAAACACCAAATACACTAATTTAGTATTTCTGAACATAATATTTTTATCTATATCTCATCCGTCAAACACAATTTTATGTCTCTGCGTATTCCTGTATCAATGTCCTGCTCCTCCTGTAAACAAATACAACTAAAGCGTCTTCTTAAAAAGTAGCCACCTTAGGTACAAGTTGCTAGCGGGGACATATATTTGTGTCATGGTTATAAATCAAGAGCCTATAAATGAGCCTTTTTGTGATCGCTATCAAGAGCGGTTTTCTCTAAGTCATTTTCAGGTTAGAAAACTCACCACTCTACATGCTTTCCAATTTGCTTACACTACTACCTATACTGCATGTCATGGCACATAATCATTCTCTTTTATAAATTACACTTTGATTTATAGAATAACTAATGTTAAGAGAATTGCATTTTTACAAAAAAATCCAAATGATACAATAATATTAGATAATAGTTGTAAACTTGTAATAAGGGTTTTAAAATAAAATAGAAATAAAGCTAATAACGTAATTAAGATCGAGTATATTTAACATATTCCTTCATCATTATAAGCATATTCATAGATGTACCATCTTAACCGACAAATATGAAAGATTTGATATGCCCTACTAATATTATTTGAGACGTTGAAATAATTATTCTGGATTATATATTCAGGCCATGAACGTGATGAGAGTGATGAATGATGACCCCAAAATATTTTCTCTCTCCACACACTTAGCATGGAAACATCGATAGGTATATAAATATAAAGCACATACATATATAGATTCACAAAATTTTGTTTGATGTTGAACACTCAATGTATTATTGCACTAACATCATCATCATAAGTTAGATCATCACAGCCCCATTTTGATACATATGCCCACAAAACGTAATGGATACATGAATTTGTTATTAGGGTTTAGTCTTACACTCATAATATATAAAGTCATGATTCAATGACCAAAGTTTAAAAAGGTTATAACAAGCAAATGCTTGAAAGCTACAAGCACAAACTCATTATTTAATTTCCTTTCAACATCACAAGTTTTTTCAAGTCTAGAGACTTTGAATGTGCAAAAATTAAAATGGTCCTCCTCTACTTGGCACAACATTGATATAACTATGATGATAACGAAATAAAGCGTATGATGATATATCTTGGAAATGCAATAATATATGGATGTTTTTCAAAGCTTTAGAATTAGCTCTCTAGTTCGTTTAAACAAAAGTCAAAATTTGAATTCTGTTTTGTATATATAGCAATCTATTGACCAATAATAAACTCTTAAATGAAGCTCCAATTCGCGATACATTAATTTGATTAGTCGGAATGGGAGATATTGTAGGTTAAACACTTTGTCTGCCAAAAGCTTAGGGTATTGAGATATCTTTGTCAATCACTTTCTAATAGCTGTATACAGTAATGTCCCAATTCAGCAAGCACGTGACAATGACTTCGTGCCTTACATATATCTTCAAGTCCCTACGGATAAATTAAAGTAAGATGTTTTTTTTTTTTTTGATAGTTCAAAAACTCCAATCAGGAGAGGAGGAGGGAATTAAAGTATGATGTTATACATGCATCAAAATTTGTGTATAAATTTTTAAATATTTAATTTATAATAATTATTATTAATTATATTTTAATTCTATAAATATATTTAATACTTGATAGAGATGTATTTGAGGAGAAATTTTTTTATTATTATTAGATTAAAATGAACTTTAGACCATCTCCAACGGTGAGTGCCTTGACAACTTTTTTTGACACAAAATAAGTTTTTTTTATTGGAGCAAAATGGAATAGGTCATTGCACAAGGCCCAATGGAAATAATAACTTGTCATTTGACAAGTTATTATTTAAAAAAAATAATTATATTAAATAATTAAATAATAATTAATTTAATAATAATTATAATAATTAATTATATTAAATAATTATATTTTTATTTAATTAATAATTTATATTAATTATTTAAATAATAATTAAATCATAATTAATTTATTAATAATTATAATAATTAATTAGATTAAATAATTAAAATTTTATTTAATTAACTATTTATATTAATTATTTATGTCATAATTAATATTGAATATTATTTATATTATTATATTAAATTAGCCGTTGTAAAACTAGTCGTTGTAAAATTAGTCGTTGGAAACTAGCCGTTACTATGTTACTGTTATTATTAATAAATTAATATTTTATTACTCTATATATACCAGTTAGACACACTTCTATTCTCACACTTTCTACTACTCTTCTTCATCTTCTTCCAAGTTTACGAAATCAAAGTTTTGCTAATATTATTTTTTGTTCGAAAAAATGGATCCAAACCAACTCAACTCTTTCTTCAATTACTTACAAAACTTTTCTCAAATTCCAAATACCCAACCATCTCAAACCTCAAACTCTCAAGTTCTAAATCAAAACTTCACACTACCGAATACATTTCAAAATCCAAATCCATAAAATCTTTCTAATTTCATTTTCAAGCTCCTTATAATAATCAATTTCCTATATTCCAACCGCAAAATCAAAATTCACAAACACCACATTTTCTATTTTCTTCCATATTTAACCCTTCTATCGAAAATGTTAGTCCAACTTTCTTGTCGTTTCCAACTCAATTTAGTGCATCTAGAAATAACTTATCTGGTGTTGGTGGCTCTTCTAACCCATCCTCTCATACTCCTATACAATCTAGTCCAAATTCGCAATATTCAGATTTTGCCAACCCTTGTGGATTAGATGCTATCGACCTCAATGATGATGATATTGAAGATCGGAGGCAAGATAGTATTCAATACTGGCATTGGAAAGAGGATGTGATGCTGATCAGTGCATGGTTAAATGTTTCAACTGACCCTATAGTTAGTACCGATCAAAAGGGAGAAACATTTTGGAGTCCAATTCATAGCTACTATGTAGAATTTTGCTCCGACATGACAAGGGGGTAGTTGCATGTAAGAAACGATGGTATAAGATCAACAAGGCTGTTGCACAATTTGCTGGTTGCTACGATCAAGCTAGTCAAAACATAAGGAGTGGTTCGAACGCTGATGATATAAAGGAGTTTGCCTATAAACTTTATTCCACAAATTATGGTAAAAAATTCACCTTTGAGAGGCATTGAAACATGCTTCAGTTGGAGCAAAAATGGAGAAGCCAACTACCTACACAGAGTGGCGGCTCAAAGAGAACAAAGGTTAGTGCAACTGGAGCATACTCATCCTCATCAAACCCAGAAACACCGTTGGCTGACGAACCCGGTATGGACTCTCCCGTTCGCCCACAAGGATCAAAGAAGAGCAAGCGAAAAGGTAAGGAAAAAGCACAAATGTCTGAAGATTTTAGCAAAAAAAAATCATCGGTGGTTAAAAAGTTATCTCTCATGGAAGATTTTAAGAATGTTAGAGAAAATGAACTAATGGATAGGAAAAAAGAAAGAGAAGAGGAGAGGGAACATAGAGCAAAGATTATGGCAATCAAAGAGAAGGAGTTACAAATTCAAGCGGCAATGAAAAAACAAGAATTACAAACTCAGAGGTATATTAAAGAAATGGAGATAAATGCAAAAGAAAGGGAAATGGAAAGGATGGCCAAGAAAAGGGAAAGAGAAATGGAAAGGATGGCCAAGGAAAGGGAAAGGGAAAGGAAAATGGATATGCAAATACTTAATGCTGACACGTCTACAATGAGTAAAAAACGACGAGCTCTTCATGAGATTGCATGTGAGAAAATAATCGTCAAGTGGTTTACTTAATGATTCCTTGTATTCGTAGAGTTATGTAGTATGTTCTTATTTTTATTGCGTATTACTGGTATGTGATGTAGTTTGTTTTATTTATTTTTGATGTAATTTTTTAAATTATTCAATATTATTGTGCCGTTATTGTTCATGAAAGTAACCGTTGCAAAACTAGCCGTTAAGTAGCCATTGCAGAACTAGCCGTTAAGTAGCCGTTGTAAAACTAGCCGTTGAGTAGTAGGTACTTATTGCAGACACACTTATAAATATCAACTATGAATGACCCTACAACTCCACTTCAACTCTTGTTTCTCACATCGAAAGAGAACTAAAAATTACATTTCTAGATATGGCTAGAAATTTTGATGATATGCTTAATGAGGCTTTGTATGGCAAAAGAAGATGGCAAGATAACACACTCATAGATAATTGGATCGATGAGTATTTACTCGAAGATTCAGAAGAAGAAGATATCGATAGAAGCTCTATCCCAACTCCTCGTAGATGGATCAACAAAGATCGAGAAGCAGGACATGATTGTCTTTTTCAAGATTACTTTGCAGATGAACCGGTGTATAATGCTGACATTTTTCGACGGAGATTTCGAATGAGAAAACATGTGTTCTTTCGAATAGTAGACACTCTCAAACGTCTATTCGTATTTCCAACAGAAGGTTAATGCAACTGGAAGAAGAGGCTTGTCACCACTCTAAAAATGTACCGCTGCGATACGGATGTTAGCATATGGCGTAGCAGCTGATGCTGTTGATGATTATGTGCACATAGGCAAAAACACTACAATCGAATGCTTGGAAAAATTTGTTGAAGGTGTCATTTCGGTGTTCGAGGATGCATACTTGCGAAAACCAAATCCAAATGACGTACGACGCCTGCTACAAATGGCAGAGGATTGTGGCTTTCCTGACATGTTGGGTAGCATTGACTGCATGCATTGGCAATAGAAAAATTGTTCAAAGGCGTGGAAAGGTATGTACATGAGTGATTATCGTGGGGTTGCAACCATAGTACTTGAGGTTGTAGCATCTTCAGACCTTTTGATATGGCATGCATTCTTTGAAGTTTCTGGTTCAAATAACGATATCGTGTTAGATCGTTCTCTAGTGTTCGATGATATTCTAAATGACCGTGCTCCGAAGGTAAATTATACTATTAATGGTAATAATTATACTATAGAATACTATTTAACAGATGATATTTATCCTGAATGGGCCACATTTGTCAAATCAATCTCAAAGCCACAAGGAGAGAAACGCAAGTTATTTGCACAATATCAAGAAGGGCAAAGAAAAGATGTGGAGTAAGCATTCAGAGTGTTGCAAGCACGCTTTGCAATTATACGTGGTCCAGCTCGCTTTTGGGAAAAGAAGCTTGCCAACATAACGAGAGCTTGTATTATATTGCATAATATGATTATTGAGGATGAAAGAGACACTTATGCAGAAAATTTTGCTCAAGGCTTAGAGTATCATGATGTCGAAAATGGCTTATCACAACCTCAGCTGGGAGAAGAAGATTTTGCACCATACCATCAATTTCTCCAAAGAAATGCCCAACTTCGAAATAGGCAGCAACATAGACAATTGAAAGAGGACTTGATTGAACACATATGACAATTCACAATGCTTGTCGTTAACTATAGAGTTTAATTATGTTTTTCTTTATATTAAGTAATTTTACAAATTAGTGTAATTCCAAATTATATATTGTGTATTATTGTTATATATTAATTTATTTAATATTAATATCTTTTAATAGTGAATTATTTTTAAATTTATAAATTTAAATTATATTATTAAAAAATTAATTATATTAATTTTAAGTATTTTAATTAATTAATTAAGTGGGATCACAACAGGGACTAAAGTTAGTTCTTCTTAATAAAGAAGAGAGAGATGTTTTGAGTTCCTATTTACTGTTTATGACACAAAAACTGATGTAGAATTATTTTTTATGACAAATTGACCATAAATAAAAATTGAGATGAATTCTCTACTGGAGATGGTCTTACTCAATTTTTACTTGTCTTCCTTTTCTAATTTCACATCTAAGAGGTAAGAAATGCAAACATCAATTAGTTGTGTTTCTAAACCTCTTACAAGTATGTATGTATGTATGTATGTATGAAAGTCAAGTCCAACCTGAGATGGATGGTAGGGATAAGCTAATTATTAACATCACATATTATTAGTTTTATGGTGACTTCACGTTACCAAATGAAAAGAGAAACATTTATGTCATTGCGACCTGAGGCAGTATTTATTTTTTAATTATGTCTAACACAGACATTGATGACATGGGCGAAAGTCGAGTGTGTATTTTGTAAAATACAAGTTTATAAAGGACACAACTGTCTTTTGATTTATTTTTTTTTTTTGGTTAAACATGGGAGAAAAAAATGTTTCAAATAATGGCATAATTAATGATAGTATGGATTAGTAATGAGAATTTTAAACTCGTTAATTAGAATAGATATCAAATTTGATCTCTTTAACAAATTTTAATAATTTTTTATTCTCTAAAAAGTAAAAACTTAATAATTTTTTATTCCCTAAAAAGTAAATACTTAAATATTACTCCTACATTAGATAGATCAGTCCTTCGTTAACTAATTAATTTGTCTTATGTCTATTTTTTTTAGATTTATTTGTCTTATAATAAAATTTATTAAAAATTTATTGATATAATAGGTATATAAAAAATTTGATTAAAAATATCAAAGGACTAATCTGTTTAATAAAAATAATTATCGAAGATTTTTAGAGAATAAAAATTTATGAGTAATTACCCAAATTAGTCCCTAAGAATTTTAGAATTGGACATTCTAGTCCTAAAAAAAATTAATACACAGATCGATTCTTAAGATTTTACTCCGGCAGACAAATCAGTTTCCAGTTGATTTTTCGACAGAGTAATTACCCATATCAGTCCCCAAAGATTTTAAAAACGGACATTTTAGCCCCCAAAAAAAATTAATATACAAATCAATTCCCAACGTTTTTCTTTGTTAAACATAATAATCCTCCGTCCAAAAATAAAATAAAATAAAATAATTATTATTATTAGTTGCATAATAATATTGTACTAATATTTTTTGTATTTTTTGGACAAAAATAATAATAAATTTATTCATTAAATTCTTATATATATATATATATATATATATATATATATATATATAGTCACTCAATAATAATAATAATAATAATAATAAAATTATTAGAGATTATTTTACAAGAAATTCAAGATTAAAACTATTTGATATTTTTGTATTTAATATAATCAAAAGATGTCCTATGTAAAAAAATATATATATGTTTGTATTAAAAAATATGTATTAAAAGAAAATATTTTAATTTAGATTTATATTAAATATATATTTTTTTAATACAAACATATTTTTTAAAATAGTAAATCTTTTGATTATATTAAATACAAAAATATCAAATAGTTTTAATCTTAAATTTTTTGTAAAATAATCTCTAATAATTTTATTGATTATTATTATTATTATTATTATTATTATTATTATTATTATTATTATTAATTACATAATAATATTGTACCATAATTTTTTGTATTTTCTAAATAAAAATAATAATAAATTTATCTATTAGATTCTTATATATATATAGTCACTCAATAATAATAATAATAATAATAATAATAATAATAAATAAAATTATTAAAAATTATTTTACAAAATCATTCTCGCCGTCTCTATCACGCTATTAGATATTTGAATATCTAATTTCTTTTTCTTATTTATAATTGAACAAAAGCGAGGAGCGAGCCAAAGAGCGAGTTAGGTCTACTTTAAATAGGGCCAAGTCTTGTCTAAGCTCTTTAATCTGTTTCTCAAAGACAGAAAATATATATAAATTCAATCTCCTATTAGTGCAACGGCCGTTCTCTCCCCCACCTGGCAGTTCAATCTAAACCATTAGGGGTGAGGAAGATTGATCAAACTCGCTGAGAAGAGGGGATAGGAACGTACTAAATCAACAGACACACAGGACTTTATCAGACGAGCAATCGATATTTTTGTATTTAATATAATCAAAAGATGTACTATTTTAAAAATATATTTGTATTAAAAAAAACATGTATTTAATATAAATTCAAATTAAAATATTTTTTTAATACATATTTTTTAATACAAACATATTTTTTTTTACATAGCACATCTTTTAATTATATTAAATATAAAAATATAAAATAGTTTTCACTTTGAATTTTTTTAGAATAATCTCTAATAATTTTATTATTATTATTATTGAGTAACTACATATATATATAAGAATCTAATGAATAAATTTATCATTATTTTTGTCTAAAAAATACAAAAAATATAGTACAGTATTATTGTACAATTTGTTGTAAAATAAATAAATAACTAATGAAGATATAATATATAAAGTAAATAAGTATAAATAGAAGACTCTAATTTTGATATTCACTAATATAATTATCATAATAATAATAATAATAGAAGAAACTTATATATTTATTGCTATTATATATTAGTAGCGTATGAAAAAGGGAGGAGAAAAGTTTAATATAAAGAGAGAGAAAGTATTAGCAAAGTAAAGAAAGAGAAAGAAGTGATTTGTTTATTGCTCGTACTTTTCAGAGACAAATAGCCTCTATTTATAAGCATATATGGTAGTAGGTTTTCAAACTTCATTAAATAATATTCTCCTTGAAAACCTGAGCCTTGTGGGAAAATGGTCATCCACCAAAGCTATCTTATCACAACACTCCCCCTTGGATGACCATTTAGGATTATGCCTCGTTAAAACCTTACTAAAGGAAAACCCTGTGGAAAAAACCTTAGTGAAGGAAAAAGAGTACAATATCCTTTGTGATGAGGACTGCCTCATTAAAAACCTTGTCAAGAAAAACCCAATAGGAAAAAAACCTGTCTAAGGAAAAAAGAGTACAGTCTCCCCCTCATGCCGACATCATTTAATGTCTCGAAATCGGCGCATCCCAATCTCATGTACTAATCTTTCAAAAGAGGATTTTGGGAGTGACTTTGTAAATAAATCTGCCAGATTGTCATTTGAGCGGATCTGTTGGACATCAATTGTCCCTTGATTTTGAAGATCATGAGTGAAGAAGAATTTGGGAGAAATATGCTTTGTTCTATCACCTTTGATGTATCCACCCTTAAGTTGAGCAATGCATGCTGTATTATCTTCAAACAGGACAGTTGGAGCAATCATATGATCAATCAGTCCACATGATGATAGAATATATTGGATCAAACTCCTGAGCCAAAAACACTCGCGACTAGCTTCATGTATCGCAAGTATTTCAGCATGATTAGAGGAGGTTGCAGCAATCGTCTGTTTTGTGGACCTCCATGATATAGCTGTTCCACCATATGTAAACAACTATCCTGTTTGAGATCTCCCTTTATGTGGATCAGACAAGTATCCGGCATCTGCATAGCCAACTAGTTGTGACTTGGATCCATAGGGATAAAACAATCCCATATCAACCGTCCCATGAAGATATCGAAAGATTTGTTTGATTCCACTCCAATGTCTTCTGGTTGGAGAGGAACTATATCTTGCTAGTAAATTCACAGCAAATGATATATCGAGTCGTGTATTATTAGCAAGATACATTAGCGCTCCAATGACACTAAGATATGGTACTTCAGGACCAAGGATATCTTCATTTTCTTCTTTAGGATGGAATTGATCCTTCTCCACATCCAAAGATCTTACGATCATTGGGGTACTCAAGGGATGTGACTTATCCATATAAAATCTCTTCAAGATCTTTTCTGTGTATGTTGTTTGATGAATAAAGATCCCACTTTTTATATGCTCGATCTGCAGGTCGAAGCAAAACTTAGTCTTTCCAAGATCTTTCATCTCAAACTCTTCTTTTAGAGTTTTTATAATTGTTGGAATCTCTTCAGGAATCCCAATGATATTTAAATCATCAACGTACACAGCAATTATAATGAACCCAGATGTAGTTTTCTTTATGAAAACACATGGGCATATATCATCATTCTTGAATCCATTTTTTTTCCAGATACTCAGTAAGACGATTATACCATATTCGTCCAGATTGCTTTAGACCATATAAAGATTTTTGCAATTTGACTGAGTATAACCCTTGCGAATATTCATTGGATGGTTTAGATATCTTTAGTCCTTCAGGAACTTTCATATAGATATCCCGATCTAATGAGCCGTATAAATAGGCTGTTACCACATCCATTAAATGCATATGCAGTTTATGATATGCAGATAAACTAACCAAATAACGCAATGTTATCGCATCAACTACAGGAGAATACGTTTCTTCATAATCTATACTGGGCCTTTGTGAAAAACCTTGTGCCACAAGTCGGGCTTTATAGCACACAACTTCATTTTTCTCATTTCGTTTTCTCGCGAATACCCACCGGTATCCAACAGATTTTACATCTTCTGGTGTACGGACTACAGGTCCAAAGACTTCACGTTTTGCAAGTGAGTCTAATTCAGCCTTCATGGCTTCTTTCCATTTTGGCCAATCATTCCTTTGTCGACATTTTTCGACTGATCTTGGCTCAAGATCCTTACTTTCATGCATGATACTTAATGCCACATTATATGCAAATATTTTATTGACAATTGTCTTATTTTGGTTCCATTTCTTTCCTGTAAAGACATAATTTATCGAGATCTCGTCATTTTCACAATTTTCAGGTACCTGAACGTCTTCTGGCATTAAATCAGAATTTTGGACAACTGCAGGTGTCTCTACTATGTCTTTTTCAACAGGAATAGTATTTACCTCTTTTCTCTTTCGAGGATTTTTGTCTTTGGAACCGACAGGCCTGCCACGCTTCTGGCGTGAATTTGCTTCAGTGGCTACTTGTCCTACTGGGACATCAATTCAAATTGGAGCATTTTCCGCTAGTATATAAGATTTGGTTATCCTCTTTGTATCGAAAAATGCATCAGGCAACTCATTTACTATTCTTTGTAAATGTATAATATTTTGAACTTCTAGTTCACATTGCCTTGATCGAGGATCTAAATGCATCAACGATGATGCATTCCAATTAAGTTCCTTTTCAGGAAGCTTATTCTCTCCCCCTAATGTTGGAAATTTTGATTCATCAAAATGACAATCCGCAAACCGGACTTTAAATACATCTCTAGTTTGTATCTCAAGATACCTCACTATAGAGGGAGAATCATATCCAACATATATTCCCAATTTTTTTTGGGTCCCATTTTGGTGCGATTAGGTGGTGCAATGGGAACATATATCGCACACCCAAATATTCTTAAATGGGAAACATTTGGCTGCTGGCCAAAAGCTAATTGCATAGGAGAGAACTGATGATAACTCGTTGGCCTCAAACGAATAAGTGCTGCGGCATGTAAAACAGCATGCCCCCAAACCGAGGTTGGGAGATTTGTTCTCATAAGTAAGGGTCTAGCAATTAATTGGAGGCGTTTAATAAGTGATTCTACTAACCCATTTTGTGTGTGAACATAAGCTACTGGATGTTCAACACTTATTCCATTAGCCATACAATAAGCATCAAAAGCTTGGGAAGTAAATTCACCAGCATTATCAAGACGAATTGCTTTGATTGGATTTTCTGGAAATTGTGCTTTTAATCGAATAATTTGAGCCAGTAATCTCGCAAACACCAGGTTGCGAGAAGATAATAAGCACACATGTGACCATTTCGAAGATGCGTCTATCAGGACCATAAAATATCTAAAAGATCCACATGGTGGATGAATAGGTCCACATATATCACCTTGAATCCTTTCTAGGAATTCAGGGGACTCAAATCCAATCTTTACTGGTGATGGCTTTAAAATTAACTTTCCCTGAGAACATGCAACACAACAAAATTCACTAGTTTTAAGAATCTTCTGGTTCTTTAGTGAATGTCCATGAGAGTTTTCAATAATTCTCCTCATCATGGTTGTTCCCGGATGACCCAATCGGTTGTGCCAAATTATGAATTCATTTGGGCTAGTAAACTTCTGGTTTACAGTAGCATGTGATTCAATTGCACTAATCTTGGTATAATATAACCCAGATGAAAGTGAGGGCAACTTTTCTAATATAACTTTCTTATTTGAATCATGAGTTGTGATACATAAATACTCATGATTTCCCTCATTCATTGTCTCAACATGATATCCATTTCGGCGAATATCTTTGAAACTCAACAAGTTCCTCAGAGACTTGGTAGACAATAGTGCATTATTTATTATAAATTTTGTTCCTCCAGGAAACAAAATTATAGCTCTTCCGGAGCCTTCTATCACATTGCCTGAGCCAATAATAGTATTAACATATTCCTCTTTTGGCACAAGATAGGTAAAATATATAGTACTTTTAAGAATAGTGTGCGAACTTGCACTATCCGCAAGGCAAATATCTTCAAGATATGTCCTTGCCATTTTTCTTCAAAGACAAATGATAATAATAATAAAATGAGTAGAAATACATGCACAGTAAAATTATTCACATGAATACTTAACAAACACATACACATATCAAACTATTCCATCATTGATCAAATAGTCAATATTTCTTTCAGAATCCTTAAAGAAATTAGATACATCATAATGAGTGGTGGAATTTTCATTATTTGAAACAAAAAATGTTTCCTTTCCTTTGTCATCCCTTTTCAAGGATACTTGATCAAGATCAACTAGGTGCCTTGGGGTACGACAGGTACGTGACCAATGGCCCTTTCCACCACAACGGAAATATTTATCCTCAATTGATTTACTTTACCCATTATTTCTTTCTTTATCCCACTTCTTGGTGAGATCCTTTGTGAACATAATTTATTTCCTTCCATAATTTTTCTTGCTACCAAAATCTTGCTATTTACCTCTTCTTGAGTTATAATTTGCCGCATTTGCTTCAGGAAATGGGGCGGCGCCAGCTGGGCGCGCTTCATGATTCTTTAAAAGTAATTCATTGTTACGTTCAGCAACAAGAAGGCAAGAAATTAACTCAGAATATTTTTAAATTCTTTTTCTCGATACTACTGCTGCAGGAGCACATTCGAGAGGCATGAAAGGTCGAGAAAATTTTCTCTAACATATCGGGCTTGAGGAAGTATCACCGTTTTTTCATGATTATATATTTTTCAAGGTCTTTCCATAGATCTGCAGGATCTTTTAATGTGGGGTATTCATTTTTCAATCATACTTCAAGATGATGACGAAAGAAAAATATGGCTTTATCTTTATCCTTCTGGGATGTATTATTTTCAGCCTCAATGGTATCTTCAAGATCCATTGAATCAAGATGGATTTCAGCATCTAATATCCATGGTAAATAATTATTTCCAGATATATCAAAAGCATTATATTCAAGATGAAAGAGATTCAACATAATAAAAATTTGTTACCTGAAGTCTTCTAATAATTTCGTTAGAGCTTCGTGCTGATAACGTGTTGTAAAATAAATAAATAACTAATGAAGATATAATATATAAAGTAAATAAGTATAAATAGAAGACTCTAATTTTGATATTCACTAATATAATTATCATAATAATAATAATAGAAGAAACTTATATATTTATTGCTATTATATATTAGTAGCGTATGAAAAAGGGAGGAGAAAAGTTTAATATAAAGAGAGAGAAAGTATTAGCAAAGTAAAGAAAGAGAAAGAAGTGATTTGTTTATTGCTCGTACTTTTCAGAGACAAATAGCCTCTATTTATAAGCATATATGGTAGTAGGTTTTCAAACTTCATTAAATAATATTCTCCTTGAAAACCTGAGCCTTGTGGGAAAATGGTCATCCACCAAGGCTATCTTATCACAACACAATTAATAATAATAATAATTTTATTTTTAGACGGATGACTGTTATGTCTAACGGAGAGAAACGTTGGGAATTGATTTGTACATTAATTTTTTTGAAAAACTGAAATGTCTATTTTTAAAACTTTTAGGGATTGATCTGGTAATTACTTTGCTGAAAAATGAACTAGGAACTGATTTGTCTGTCGGAGTAAAACCTTGGGGATTGATCTGTGTATTAATTTTTCATGGGGATTAAAATATCCAATTTTAAAATTTTTAGAGACTAATTTGGATAATTACTCAAATTTATTGATATTTACTCCATTAATTAATATTTACCGCCTATAACGAAATCACTTAAGAAAAATTAAACATGTGTTCTTATATTCTATTTGGTGATAAATTAGAATAAATTATAAAAATTTAATTTATTTTTATTTTTTTCATTCAAAAAATTTGAGATGAAAAATATAACAATAAAAATTAATTTTTCTGTCAGAATGAATACAAAATATACTAATTTAGTATCTCTAAACATATTATCTCTATTCATATCTCCTCTACTAAATACAATTTTATATTTCAGTGTCCTTATCTCAGTATTCTATCCTTGTAAAAAAACGCAGCCCAACTGATCCCTTTATTTGTATAGAGATGACCATAAATTATTAGTGATAAAATCCTCGCTGTTTTCTCTTTCATGCAGAGAGTATTGCACTCGATCAAATAAATAAAGACATATATGAGATAATGTAATTACTGTTGCATATGCTTAAATTAACCATTAGGTGTGAGCTTTAGTTTTCTAGTACAAACCATTAGCATACATATATATGGTTGTGTTGAAAATAGAGAGCTTAACCAGATAGAAAGTGAAATTTTTCCGTTAATATTAGTTCATTTTTTTAAATATCTTAAATTTTTTATTTTAAATTTTCTGAAAAATAAGAGCGAAGAATTAATTTAATATTAAAAAAGTTGACTAATATTAATTAATTAAAAATTATTTTACAATTATTTACTAGAAGATCTTCATATAAAAAAATTTTCAATTCTTATGTTCTTGTGTATAATAAAAATAATTTACGAGTAATTATTTAAATTAGTATCTACTCCATTTATTCATTAAAAAAGGCGCATTTTTTTAAGGCAGAATGGATTTTTTTTGATATCTAACATAATAAATCAAAGGATCTTTGAAGAATGATAAAATAGACGAAAAATTATTCGAAAAGATTTTTACAAAATGCTCTATTTTTGTATAGAAATAGATTCGCTCTCGCTCAAAAAGAACGCTAAAAGAGTTTAATCATAAAAAGAGGATTTTTTACGTAAAAAAAGGAAGATAGATTCGTGTTCACATACATAAAAATTATATAGAAACAAGAAAAATCTTGGATTATTTTTTGAAAAAGTCAAAATAATTTTTTTTTTAGTAATAAGATTATTTAGTAAGATAAATATAGTAAGATAAATATGAAATATAAAAATAAATATAGAAATAATATATATTAAGATATAAGAGTATATAGAATAATATAAATAGAACTAAAAAAAATGTTTTTATTAAATTAAGAACACCCTGTGATCTTCAACTAATTTTTTGCTTCAATATAATTACCGAGGGTAAGGGCTATAGCTTGTTTCCAATATTCAACGACTTTATCAAACTAAGCCTCAGCAATTTTGGAATCTCCCTGTCGAATGGCATGTTCTCCGTGGTCGGAACGGAAGTGAAATTGCCCTTTTCTCGCATTACCCGAAATCCATTTGCCTTTTTTCATTCCATTTTAATGAAACTAAAAACTAAAAAAAATGGCAAAATAATTTTTTTTTAGGTTCTCGGAATTTTAAATGCAAGAACAAAATTGTTTATAAATTTTTTGAAAGAAAGAGCGAAATGGATCATCAAAATTTTTATATTTATAAACAAAAAAATAAAATAATTCCCAACTTTAGTGCTACTTACATTCTAAAAAATCGTTGAGAAATTAAGTTATATTGAAGTATATGTTGCTTATTAAGGATGCATATTTAAAAAAGAAAACTAGTTTAATCTTTTTTTCTGTTTGATGAAAATGGAGATGAGTGTTTATGTTTGGTTGTTTATATCTAACTATTTTTTTTAATAGATTATATCCACATGTATGTAAACTATATATTGAATGAAATATTATCCTAACAGATTTTGTTTCTAGAGTAAAAAAATATTTGTTTTTTATTTAATTATTTTTTCTTTTTTCCTATGAAAACCAAACACCTAGTTAGATGATGTATAGGATGAGTATGGAGACTGTGTTTTTGTATGTGATTGAAGATGACTGAATTTGAATTAACGAAGAAATCTGAAAATTGTATAGTTACTATGGTTCTGAGAGGTTTTAATATTTGACTTAATTTCAGTATTACAATTTTCATTATATTTTCCTTAATTTCATTGTAGACTGCTTTTATATCTTGGGATGATAAGTTTATGAATTTGTTTATGAATATGAATATGTTGAGGTTCTGTTGATTGTTAAATTATTTTTTTTATTTTTAAAATGTGATATTTTAGGAAGAAATATTATTTTGAGTATATATGTTATGTTAATTCACTGTATTATGGTTAGTTTTTATCTTTGCAGACATGATGACAAGTAGAGGTATTGCAGATCCGGCTGCTGGTCGTAGTCGTGGTAGAGAGAGGATTTCTTCTGGTACTCCCATGAATTCTAGGTCCTCCCCATCTACTCCAACTACCCCTGTAATATCACAGGTTGCGGGTTTAGCGGACCAGAAGTTCATCATGATTCTTAACCCCAACTACGTTCTTCCATCTACAGTGACGCCGCCTCCAGTGATGGACATAGGACACTGCGGCCCTGGAATCCTCTCACGAGAGTGAGCATACCGATGCCCCTCTATCACCTCCCATCGTACGGTTGACCTTTTGGTCTGATGGTGACACGGGGTAAGTATCACTTTAAGTTTTCTATATTATGAAAGTGTTTGATATTTGCTAATTATTGAATTGTTGAATGTGTCTGATTATTAATTATAGTTTAGTGAATTTAGGGCTGTGGGTTTGAATGGTTGAAATTATTTCATATTTGTAGTTTATTAAATTGTTGAAATTGTCTTATTATTGATTCTAGATGAGTGGATTTAAGGTTGTAAGTTTGAATTGTTGAAAGTGTTTTATATTTTCTAATTATTGAATTGTTGAAAGTGCCTGATTATTGATTCTAGTTTAATGAATTTAGGGTTGTAGGTTTGAATTGCTGAAACTATTTCATATTTATAGTTTCTTGAATTTTTGAAAGTGTCTGAAAGGTGTTGTTTAAGTTAATTGTTGATGGTTAGAGTTTGTAGCGCATTCCAATTATAGATGAAATTCTGCCAAAATTTTTAAAAATTTCCATTACTAGCTTCTGAAGTTTTAATTTATATTGTGATATTGGTTTGTTTGTGTATTGTTGCTAGGTTTGCGCTATACAATAATGCATGTATTCAGGAGATGATCAACGTCATCAAACTGATGTACAATCATCCGTGCCCTAGCTACAAGAAGATCCTTGCTAAAATTAGAGAGCGATGGTTTCAGCTGTGGGCAGTAATTATTTTTTTTTAAATTTCTAGCCTTCTTAGCTAATTTATTTATATCTTTTATGTTGATTAACTAATTTTAATGTTTCTTTGTGCAGTTGCACTTTATATGGATCCCTGTGCATGATATTACCATTAGGAAGATATATGACCATCGAATGGGTCGCTGACTGCAGCAAATATTGGAGGATGTTCGTGAAGGGCGAGATCACCTCACAACTTGGCTCTGCCTGGAAATCAAGAAGGCCCTGTTAGTTCATTGGGAGACCATTAAAGGGTTCAGTCATCGACGTTTCACAAACAAAACTAACAAGGAATCAATCAGGTCGTCTAAGTATATCGGCGGCTCAGCGACCTTTATGAAGACTAAGACTAGGCTGGTATGTGTGGTGCGGTGTTTTCTAACCCACACAGACTAATCGACAAGTGCACCGGGTCGTACCAAGTAATACCTTACGTGAGTAAGGGTCGATCCCACGAGGATTGATGGACTAAGCAACAATGGTTAAGTGATTGGTTTAGTTAGACAAACAGAAAAGAGTGTTTTGGTATTCAAAGAACGTTAAACAATAAATTAAGAATTTCAGAAAGCAAGCAGCAATAAGTTATCTATTTTTCCGGATTAATTTTTCTTACTAACTATTTTAATCATGCAAGATTTAATTCATGGCAAACTATATGTGACTAGACCCTAATTCCTTAGACCTTCCTAGTCTCCTCTAAAATTCATTAACTGCCAATTCCTTGGTCAATTAATTCCAATTAGAAGGTGATGATCAAATTTCAGTTTATATACTACAAGAATCCTAATTATCCAAAAATAAGGGGATTATATGTCACGTATCCCGTTAAATACAAACAATTAGAAATTCAGGATAATATGTTTTCAAGCTGTTGTTCAAGTAAAGAGCTTTTTTAAGTTTTACAAGAACTCAATTAGAACATGGGTCATACCTCCGTTCTGATAATCCCCATTTGTAGGGTTTATATTGTATTGATTTTTGGGGATTTTATCACCTTTTGCCCACATTTATTCAATGAAATAGCATGGTATTATAACTTCTCCTTTAATTGTGCTTAAGAGTGAAAACATGCTTTTTAGGTCTTAAAATAAATAAATTTAATTCACCTTGATTCCATTAGATGCCTTGATATGTTTGTTAAGTGATTTAAAGTTTAGGAGGCAAAGATTGGATCAAGGGAATGAAGAAAGAAAGCATGAAAAGTTGGAGAACTCATGAAGAAATGAAAGAACCGGAAAGCTGTCAAGCCGACCTCTTCGCACTTAAATGACCATAACTTGAGCTACAAAGGTCCAAATGATGGGGTTCCAGTTGGGTTAGAAAGCTAACATCCGGGGCTTCGAAACGATATAAGATTTGCCATAGTTGCTACACGTATGGTGGCGCGCACGCACATAGTACGCGCACGCACATAGTACGCGCACGCACCGTTGCTGCCACCTGGTTCACTTAAAGCACAATTTGGCCAGCGATTTTAGAAGCCTTGTGGGCCCAATCCAACTCATTTCTGATGCTATTTAAGCTAAGGATTGAAGGGAAATCAAAATACTTTTACCATTATGTTAGTTACCATTAGTCATAGTTTAGTTTTAGAAGTAGTTTCTAGAGAGAGAAGCTCTCACTTCTCTCTAGGATTAGGATTAGGATTAGGTTTAGTTCTTAGATCTAGATTTTAATCTTTGCTTTCTTCTACTTCTACCTTTCAATTCCTTGTTGCTACATTCATCTTCTTCTACTCTTTTGTTGTAATTTCCTTTGTGTTGTTCTTATATTTTGTTGTAGATCTAGTATTGTTCCTTCTACATTCTTCCAATTCAATAAGAGGTAATTCATAATAAATGTGTCTTCTTTGCTTTTCTATTGTTGATCTCTTGTTTTTGTAGTTGTAGATTCCTTTAATTCTTGCATTTAATAATGTTTACTTCTATTGCACTTTATGTGTTTGATGAAATGTCTCTTTTAGTTTTAGTGTAGATTTTGTTCCTCTTGGCCTAGGTAGAGTAATTAGTGACACTTGAGTTATCTAATTCGTTTGTTGATTGATAATTGGAGAGATTGCTAATTGGTTTGGAATGCACTAAAGCTAGTCTTTCCTTGGGAGTTGGCTAGAACTTGTAGCTCAAGTCAATTCATCCACTTGACTTTCCTTTATTTAGTAAGGGTTAACTAAGTGGTAGCAATGAACAATTCTCATCACAATTGAGAAGGATAACTAGGATAGGACTTCTAGTTCTCACACCTTACCAAGAGCCTTTTATAGTTGTTAGTTTACTTTTCTTGCCATTTATAATTCTTGTCTAAAAATCCTAAAAACCTCAAATATAACTCAACCAATAACAAAACACTTTACTGTAATTCCTAGGGAGAACGACCCGAGGTTTGAATACTTCAATTATTAATTTTAGGGGTTTGTTACTTGTGACAAACAATCTTTTGTATGAAAGGATTATTGTTGGTTTAGAAACTATACTTGCAACGAGACTTCAATAGTGAAATTCTATACCATCAAAAATCTAATCATCACGTTCCACCCAAATTCATAAAATAAAGAGCGAAAACAATTATTGAAATATATATCAAAACATGGATTAAATTAGAAAGATCATGCAAGATTTAATTCATGGCAAACTATATGTGACTAGACCCTAATTCCTTAGACCTTCCTAGTCTCCTCTAAAATTCATTAACTGCAAATTCCTTGGTCAATTAATTCCAATTAGAAGGTGATGATCAAATTTCAGTTTATATGCTACAAGAATCCTAATTATCAAAAAAATAAGGGGATTATATTATATGTCACGTATCCCGTTAAATACAAACAATTAGAAATTCAAGATAATATGTTTTCAAGCTGTTGTTCAAGTAAAGAGCTTTTCTAAGTTTTACAAGAACTCAATTAGAACATGGGTCATACTTCCGTTCCACCCAAATTCATAAAATAAAGAGCAAAAATAATTATTGAAATATAAATCAAAACATGGATTAAATTAGAAATATCAAACGAATCAATCCATACAAATAGACAGAGCTCCTAACCTTAACAATGGAGGATTAGTTGCTCATGGTTCAGAGAGAAAATAAGGATTCT